>NC_053501.1:104594986-104947486 GCF_905171775.1 Rana temporaria
TTAGCGCAATGCACGTCGGGTAATTTGATGGACGGAGCATGCGCAGTACGTTCGGCGCGGGAACGCGCCTAATTTAAATGGTGCCCGCCCCATTTGAATTAGGCGGGCTTGCGCCGAGCTGATTTTCCCTACGCCGCCGCAAATTTACAGGTAAGAGCTTTGTGAATCAGGCACTTACGCTGTAAACTTGCGGCGGTGTAACGTAAATGGGATACGTTACGCCACCGCAGCGTAACGCATTTGTATGTGAATATACTTATTTATTTTACTATTATTATTATTATTATTATTATTATATATTATATTATATTATATATATATATATATATATATATATATATATATATATATATATATATAATGATTTAATTTAAATTAAATGTATTAATAATTATATTAAATTAAATTTTGGTGCGTTTTTGGTGCATTTAGGTGCGTTCCTGTGTATTCCAGTGCGTTTTTGGTGCATTCCGGTGCGTTCCATTGCGTTTTTGGTGCATTTAGGTGCATTCCAGTGCGTTTTTGGTGCATTTTTGGTGCGTTCCTGTGTGTTCCAGTGCGTTTTTGGTGCGTTCCGGTGCATTTTTGGTGCGTTCCAGTGCGTTTTTGGTGCATTTTTGGTGCGTTCGTCCAGTGCAGGAAAAATGCAGCATGTTCTACTTTTTGGAACTGGAACGCACCGGCGTGAACTATGCCATTGAAAACCATATAACCACCCCCCTCTCCATTTATTATCCGGGTGTCACAGGGACAGGAAGTGAAGGGAAAGAGATTTCACTTCCTGTCCCTGTGACTCAGTTGAAGAGATTTCCTCTCACTTCCTGTCCCTGTGACACCCGGATAACAAATGGAGAGGGGGTGCTGTTGTCACCGAGACAGGAAGTGAAGGGTAATCTCTTTCCCTTCTCTTCCTGTCCCTGTGACTCTGTTGAAGAGATTTCCCTTCACTTCCTGTCCCGGTGACACCAGGATAATGAACGGAGAGGGGGTGCTGTTTTCACCGGGACAGGAAGTGAAGGAAAATCTCTTCAATGGAGTCACAGAGACAGGAAGTGAAGGGTAATCTCTTCAATGGTGTCACAGAGACAGGAAGTGAAGGGTAATCTCTTCAATGGTGTCACAGAGACAGGAAGTGAAGGGTAATCTCTTCAATGGAATCACAGAGACAGGAAGTGAAGGGCAATCTCTTTCCCTTTACTTCCTGTCCCTGTGACACCAGGATAATAAATTTAGAGGAGGTGCTGTTGTCACCGGGACAGGAAGTGAAGGAAAATCTCTTTCCCTGCACATCCTGTCCCTGTGACTCCGTTGAAGAGATTTAACTTCACTTCCTGTACCCCGTGAACTATGCCATTGAAAACCATATAACCGATGCAGTGGAAAAAAAACGCACTGGACTGCATGTGGTGTGAACTGGGGGGGGGGGGATGTACCGGAACGCATCATGCAGAAAAGCATCTTGGGACGCATCCGTACTGCGATTCTATGGTGTAAACTGGCCTGATAACCAATGAAAAATGCACCTAAACGCACCGGGACACACGTCTATAGAAGGAGATCGTACAATCAGATTGTATAGTGTATGGACTGTCTATAGAAGGAGATCGTACAATCAGATTGTATGGTGTATGGACTGTCTATAGAAGGAGATCGTACAATCAGATTGTATAGTGTATGGACTGTCTATAGAAGGAGATTGTACAATCAGATTGTATGGACTGTCTATAGAAGGAGATCGTACAATCAGATTGTATAGTGTATGGACTGTCTATAGAAGGAGATCGTACAATCAGATTGTATAGTGTATGGACTGTCTATAGAAGGAGATCGTACAATCAGATTGTATAGTGTATGGACTGTCTATAGAAGGAGATTGTACAATCAGATTGTATGGACTGTCTATAGAAGGACTGGATGACACTGTCTATAGAAGGCCGCATTCTCTTTGTTTACATTCGCACAGTACACAGGCTCTGCCAAAGCAGCTCCCTCGTCTCCATGGCAACCACACGCTGCCTTGGCCCCCTCTGGCTCTCCCCGGGCGAGTCCCGCCCCTTCACCCAACCGCCCCGCCATTGGCCGCGCGAGCGCCGACCGGCGCCCCGCTCAGCCAATGGGCGCGCCGGCTAAAAATACCCTCAGCCTAGCCGGGGCCCTGACGTCATCATTGCGTGCTGCGAAGCCTCTGCGCGCCACGTGGGGGGAAGTGCGCTGCGAGGTAAATAAATGGAGGAGGCGGGCGCGTGATACCGAGCGATGGGGGTAACGTGCACCGGGGCGTATCGTGCGATGTGACTTTTAATTAGGACTGATTGCAGGAAGGGGGAGGGGGAGGTTAACCCTTTCCCAGCAAGCCTGGGGTCCTATAATAAATCGACTGACATGAAAAATCGATGATTTGTGGCGCTCGTAGAATTGGCGGCGCGGCTAAAACATTATTTTAAACACAATTTATTTTTATGTTGGATAGAGCGGGGGAGGGGTTCTAATATCAGCCATTATTTTTTAATGTTTGTGACTCCGAGGAAGAGATTTCCCTTCACTTCCTGTCCCCGTGTCACCTGGATAATAAATGGAGAGGGGGTGCTGTTGTGTCACCGGGACAGGAAGTGAAGAAAAATCTCTTTCCTGTCCCTGTGACTCCTGGATAATAAATGGAGAGGGGGTGCTGTTGTGTCACCGAGACAGGAAGTGAAGAAAAATCTCTTTCCTGTCCCTGTGACACCTGGATAATAAATGGAGAGGGGGTGCTGTTGTGTCACCGGGACAGGAAGTGAAGAAAAATCTCTTTCCTGTCCCTGGGACTCCATTGAAGAGATTTCACTTCCTGTCCCGGTGACAACACCACCCCCTCTCCATTGACTATCCAGGTGTCACAGGGACAGGAAGTGAAAGGGAAACCTCTTCAACAGAGTCACAGGGACAGGAAGTGAAGGGAAAGAGATTTCACTTCCTGTCCCTGTGACACCCGGATAATAAATGGAGAGGGGGTGCTGTTGTTACCGGGACAGGAAGTGAAGGGTAATGTCTTTCCCTTCACTTCCTGTCCCTGTGACTCCGTTGAAGAGATTTCCCTTCACTTCCTGTCCCAGTGACACCAGGATAATGAACGGAGAGGGGGGTGCTGTTGTTACCAGGACAGGAAATGAAGGGTAATCTCTTTCCCTTCACTTCCTGTCCCTGTGACTCAGTTGAAGAGATTTCCCTTCACTTCCTGTCCCGGTGACACCAGGATAATGAACGGAAAGGGGGTGCTGTTGTCACCGGGACAGGAAGTGAAGGAAAATCTCTTTCCCTGCACATCCTGTCCCTGTGACTCTGTTGAAGAGATTTACCTTCACTTCCTATACCCCGTGACACCCAGATAATAAATGGAGAGGGGGTGCTTTTGTCAATGAGACAGGAAGTGAAGAGGAATCTCTCCAATGGAGTCACAGAGACAGGAAGTGAAGGGTAATCTCTTTCCCTTTACTTCCTGTCCCTGTGACACCAGGATAATAAATTGAGAGGAGGTGCTGTTGTCACCGAGACAGGAAGTGAAGGGAATTCCCTTCACTTCCTGTCCACGTGACTCAGTTGAAGAGATTTCCTTTCACTTCCTGTCCCTGTGACACCAGGATATTAAATGGAGAGGGGGTGCTGTTGTCACCGAGACAGGAAGTGAAATCTCTTTCCTTCACTTCCTGTCCCTGTGACTCTGTTGAAGAGATTTCCCCTCACTTCCTGTCCCTGTGACACCAGGATAATAAATGGAGAGGGGGGTGCTGTTGTCACCAGGACAGGAGGGCATAATATAACATGGCTGAAAGTGCGGCCCTTTATAAGCAGTGGAGGCAGGCTTCCCAGTCAGGTGATTGGCCGTCACAGTAATCACATGATCGGGGGCTCGTCCCTGCCAATGAACCCTTCCATTGCTTTACATGGTTATCAGCAGCGAAGCTTCCCAGTCATGTGATCGGGAGTTTGTCCCTGCTAATGAATCCTGCCATCCAGGGGGAGCCGCCCCTTTATGAGCCGTGGAGACAGGCTTCCCAGTCAGGTGATTGGCCGTCACAGTAATCACATGATCGGGGGCTCGTCCCTGCCAATGAACCCTTCCATTGCTTTACATGGTTATCAGCAGCGAAGCTTCCCAGTCATGTGATCGGGAGTTTGTCCCTGCTAATGAATCCTGCCATCCAGGGGGAGCCGCCCCTTTATGAGCCGTGGAGACAGGCTTCCCAGCCATGTGATTGGCTGCTACAATGATCACAATGAATTGGGAGCCTATCCTTGTCATCTAATCCAGGAGGAGGCGGCCCTTTAACCCCTTCCATACCGGGGGGCACTTATACACCTTCCTGCCCAGACCAATTTTCAGCTTTCAGCGCTGTTGCACTTTGAATGACAATTGCGCGGTCGTGCTACACTGTACCCAAACTACATTTTTATCATTTTGTCCCCACAAATAGAGATTTCTTTTGGTGGCATTTCATCACCTCTGCGATTTTTATTTTCTGCAAAAAAAATAACCGAAAATTTAGAAAAAAAAAAGTTATTTTTTTGTTTCTGTTATAAAACATTGTAAATAAGTACGTTTTCTCCTTCACTGATAAGGCGGCACTGATGGGCACCGATGAGGTGGCACTGATGTGGTGGCATTGATGGGCACTAATATGCGGCACTGATAGGCGGCATGGATGGGCACGGATAGGCGGCATGGATGGTCACTGATAGGCAGCATGGATGGGCACTGTTAGGTGGCACGGATTGGCATAGATGGGCACTGATAGGCGGCATGGATGGTCACTGATAGGCGGAATAGATGGGCACTGTTAGGTGGCACGGATTGGCATAGATGGGCACTGATAGGCGGCATGGATGGGCATGGATAGGCGGCATGGATGGGCATGGATAGGCGGCATGAATGGTCACTGATAGGCGACATGGATGGGCACTGTTAGGTGGCACGGATTGACATAGATGGGCACTGATAGGCGGCATGGATGGGCACTGATAGGCGGCATGGATGGGCACGGATAGGCAGCATGGATGGTCACTGATAGGCGGCATGGATTGGCATAGATGGGCACTGATAAGTGGCACTAACGTATGTGTTGTACTAATGGATGCCAATCAGTGCCAAACAATGCCTGCCAATCAGTGATGCCCATTGTGGGCACTGATTGGCATCCATTGCAGGCACTGATTGGCATCCATTGTTTCTGTCATCCCTGGTGGTCTGGTGTGTGTTTTGCACCCCTGGTGGTCCAGTGGGAATCCTCGGGGGGGCTGTGCTGATGATCGATCAGCACAAACCCCCCCTGTCAGAGGAGCAGCCGATCGGCTCTCCTCTACTCGCGTCTGACAGATGCGAGTGAGGAAAAGCCGATTACCGGCCTTTCCTGTTTACATCGTGATCAGCCGTGATTGGACACTGCTGATCACGTGGTAAAGAGTCTCCTAGATCGGTGTTGCGGGGTGTCGGGCTGACACCCTGCAACAACGATCGCCGCGATGCGCGCCCCCGGGGGTGCGCAGCAACTTAATATCCTGAGGACGTCATATGACGTCCACTCAGGATATTCAAACCACTTTGCCGAAGGCGGGCGGCAAGTGGTTAAACGCTTATCAGCAGGGGAGGTAAGCTTCCCAGTCATTTGATTGGCTGGCACAGTGATCACATGATCAGGAGCACATATCTGCTAATTAACCCCTTGTAATCCAGGAGGAGCCAGCCCTTTCTGAGCAGTGGAGACAGGCTTCCTAGCCTTGTGATTGGCTGCCACAATGATTGGGAACCCGTCCCTGTCATTTAATCCAGGAGGAGCCGGCCCTTTAAATGGTTATCAGCAGAGGAGGTACGCTACCCAGTCACGTGATTGTCTGCCACAGTGATCACATGATCTGGAGCCTGTCCCTGCCAATTAACCCCTTGTAATCCAGGGGGTTTTGCCTATAGTTCTACTTTAATGTGACGCAGCGCCTCCTCAACGCGTGGCGCGTGCGGTGCATCAGATCTGCATTGGGGGGGGGAACCGTTCTGATAACATGTCTTCTATAAAAAAACACGCAGCAAGCACACCCCTTTGATTATGAAACTGATCATATCTGTCACTCTGCTCTCTCCTCCTGCCAGCATGTTCCTGATTGGCTCCGTGCTTCGCTCCTCCCTCTCCTAGTCTGAGCTCTGCCGTACTGGAACTGCAAGCGGCTGACCGCCGGTCAATTTCAGGTACTACTTGCATTTAATATTTTATTGAATTGTGAATAGAAAGCTGCGTGTATTTGTGTCTTTTATATCTGTTTCCTGTCCTTTATACAGATCTGATTTCTATGCTGTGAGCCCGAGGAGCGGAAGAACGATGGCGGGGCGGGGCAGGGGCGGCGGCCGCGGACAGATGTCCTTCAATATTCAAGTGGTCGGCATTGGGCGGGGCGAGACCTTGCCGCCGCCCACACTTCAGCCGTCTCCTTTGTTTCCTGTAAGTACCTTTTTTTCAGGTGACATTTGGGGTTTGGTTTGTTAACTCGCTCGCCGCCGCCGTAACTGCGACAGCGGCAGACTCGGGATTTACAAAAACGTTCCTTTTTTTTTTCGCACTTTTACATATGCTTGGAGCCAGGGTTCGACAAAACCTGGGCGCCAGGTCGCAATTGCGACTAGAATTAGCGAGCTGGCGCCTGGGGCAGCATAGCTGCGCACAGACCACCCCCCCCCCCCCATCGGCCCGGGAATTGAGGCCGTGGCTTTGCGGCCTTCTGCAGGCCTATGCTTCTTTCTAGAATCTGGCGCCCTCTTGTGTTGGCCGTTGGTATTACGAGACAACCAGCAATGCTAATGGAGCTTCCCTGCCCAACAATCTGCTTCTCTTAGAACCCCCAAACATTATATATATATTTTTTTTTTAATCTAACACCCTAGAGAATAAAACGGCGGTCGTTGCAATACTTTCTGTCACACCGTATTTGCGCAGCGGTCTTACAAACGCACTTTTTTGGGGGAAAAAAATACACTTTTTTCATTTAAAATTTTTTGCTAAACAAACAAAAAATGATAGAAAATGTTGATTTTTTTTTTATTATTATCATTATTTTGTTATAAAATTTTGCCAACAGGTAATTTTTCTCCTTCATTTATATGCGCTGATGAGGCGGCACTGATGGGCACTGACAAGCTGCACTGATGGGCACAGATAAGGCGGTACTGATGGGGACAGATAAGGCGGTACTGATGGGCATAGAAAAGGTGGCACTGATAGGTGTTACTGATGGGCACAGATATGATGGCACTGATGGGCGCTGGTAGGTAACACTGATGGGCACTGGTAGGTAACACTGATGGGCAGCATTTTTTTTGAGGCACTTGATAGGTGGCACTGGTGGGTGGTGCTGGTGAGCACTGGTAGGCAACAGGTAATTTTTCTCCTTCATTTATATGCGCTGATGAAGCGGCACTAATGGGCACTGATAAGCTGCACTGGTGGGCACTGATGGGGACAGATAAGGCGGTACTGATGGGCATAGATAATGTGGTACTGATGGGCACAGATAAGGCGGTAATGATGGGCAGAGAAAATATGGCACTGATTGGTGGCACTGATTGGTGTTACTGATGGGCACAGATAAGATGGCACTGATGGGCGCTGGTAGGTAACACTGATGGGCAGCATTTTTTTGAGGCACTTTATAGGTGGCACTGATGGGTGGCGCTGGTGGGCACTGGTAGGCAACAGGTAATTTTTCTCCTTCATTTATATGCGCTGATGAGGCGGCTCTAATGGGCACTGATAATCTGCACTGGTGGGTACTGATGGGGACAGATACGGCGGTACTGATGGGCATAGATAAGGCGTTACTGATGGGCACAGATAAGGCGGTACTGATGGGCAGAGAAAAGATGGCACTGATTGGTGTTACTGATGGGCACAGATAAGATGGCGCTGGTAGGTGACACTAATGGGCAATGGTTGGTAACACTGATGGGCAGCATTTTTTTTAAGGCACTTAATAGGTGGCACTGATGGGTGGCACTGTAGGCACTGGTAGGTGGCGCTTGTGGGCACTGGTAGGCAACACTGTTTTTTGTTGTGTATTGGTAGGTGGCACTGACAGGTGGCACACATGGGCACAGATGAGCTGTCCCTCTGATTTCCGCCAGCGATCGGCATTTTCTTTCTCCTTCCGCTATCAGCGTGAGGAGAATAAATAGCCGATCACCGGCTCTGTTTACATCACATGATCGGCTGTCAATGGCTGACAGCTGATCACATGGGGAGGGGTCGGGATCGACACCTTACTCCGATCCGTGATCACCCGAGTCTCATAGACTCGCTGGTCACAGAGAGAGCCGCGCGCGCCCGCCCGCAGGGGACGCACAGGGCGCTCGAGCACGGGAGGACGTCTATTGTAGCCGTCATTCGGCTATAGCGCGGACGCCAAGAAGTTAAAGTACTGTTGGTTGATGGTGTTCATTAAATCTTTGCTCACCCGGGCATTTTGCTCACCCAGGCATTTTTCTCACCCAGGCATTTTGCTCACCCGGGTGAGTGCGGTGAGTTATTTCCCACACGTCGGCTGCCATGGAGTCCGTCAGGAAAACTGAAAAATTCCTATCAAAATACTTACCATCAATTTCCCTTTCCTGATGGACTCCATGGCAGCGGGGGTTCCCGCCCAATGGCTGGAGTAGGCTCGTTATCGAACACGCCCGCTGGCAGGGAGAAAAGATTAATGGCAGTGGAGTCGTCCTATAGGGTAGTAGTAGAGGCGGGACTAACCCACACGTTGGCTGCCATGGAGTCCGTCAGGAAAGGAAAATGACGGGAAGTATTTTGATAGAAATTTTCTGGGTTTTATTTGTCTGTTTTTTTTAAGCACTGACACTTTTATGTTATTTATCTTTTTTTTTTTTTCCTAGGCCTTGGATTTTAAGCCAGTTCCCCTGCAGACGGGTGAGGAGGTGGAGTACATGCTGGCACTGAAACAGGAGCTAAGAGGGGCATTGAAGGGCTTACCATACTACATTAAACCGGCCGTATCAAAGAGAGGTGTGTAATGTTCTGACATTGTGGCTTTTCTGTGTTTCTTGTAAGGACCCGATCTTTTCTGGAAAATTACCGTATATACCCGAATATAAGCCGAGGCACCAAAAAAAATGGTAAAACGTATTGACTCGAGTATAAGCCTAGGGTGTCCATCTGCATGCCTCACTGTGTCCATGCCTCACTGTGTCCATGCCTCACTGTGTCCATGCCTCACTGTGTCCATGCCTCACTGTGTCCATGCCTCACTGAGCCCATGCCTCACTGTGTCCATGCCTCACTGTGTCCATGCCTCACTGTGCCCATGCCTCACTGTGTCCATGCCTCACTGTGTCCATGCCTCACTGTGTCCATGCCTCACTGTGTCCATGCCTTACTGTGTCCATGCCTCACTGAGCCCATGCCTCACTGTGCCCATGCCTCACTTTGCCTCACTATGTCCATGCCTCACTGTGTCCATGCCTCACTGTGCCCATGCCTCACTGTGCTTCATTTTGCCTCACTACGTCCATGCCTCACCGTGTCCATGCCTCACCGTGTCCATGCCTCACTGTGTCCATGCCTCACCGTGCCCATGCCTCACTGTGCCCATGCCTCACTGTGTCCATGCCTCACTGTGCCCATGCCTCACTGTGTCCATGCTTCACTGTGTCCATGCCTCACTGTGCCCATGCCTCTCTGTGCCCATGCCTCACTGTGCCCATGCCTTACTGTGCCCATGCCTCACTGTGCCCATGCCTCATTTTGCCTCACTATGTCCATGCCTCACTGTGTCCATGCCTCACTGTGTCCATGCCTCACTGTGTCCATGCCTCACTGGGTCCATGCCTCACAGTGCCCATGCCTCACTGTGTCCATGCTTCACTGTGTCCATGCCTCACTGTGCCCATGCCTCACTGTGCCCATGCCTCACTGTGTCCATGCCTCACTGTGCCCATGCCTCACTGTGTCCATGCTTCACTGTGCCCATGCCTCACTGTGCCCATGCCTCTCTGTGCCCATGCCTCACTGTGCCCATGCCTCACTGTGCCTCATGTTGCCTCACTATGTCCATGCCTCACTGTGTCCATGCCTCACTGGGTCCATGCCTCACAGTGCCCATGCCTCACTGTGTCCATGCTTCACTGTGTCCAAGCCTCACTGTGCCCATGCCTCACTGTGTCCATGCCTCACTGGGTCCATGCCTCACAGTGCCCATGCCTCACTGTGTCCATGCTTCACTGTGTCCATGCCTCACTGTGCCCATGCCTCACTGTGCCCATGCCTCTCTGTGCCCATGCCTCACTGTGCCCATGCCTCACTGTGCCCATCCCTCACTGTGCCCATGACTAGACTGACGTTTAACATGGGAGTCTATGGAAGGGGTGCCCGGCTTTGAAAAATCGGTTCTCCCCGGCCGTAGGTCCCCCAGGCAACAAACTTTGCACACTTATAGAGGAGAAATGGGGCTACATGTGTGCCAAGTTCTGGGGACTTACGACCGGCCGGTACCGGGTCCCCAAAGTTACCGGAGAAATTACCGTTTAACATGGGAGTCTATGGAAGGGGTGCCCGGCTTTGAAAATTTGTTCCTCCCGGCCATAGGTCCCCCGGACAACAAACTTTGCACACTTGTAGAGGAAAAGTGGGGATACATGTGTGCCAAGTTTGGGGTCCAGGGGACCTATGACCGGCCGGTACTGGGTCCCCAAAATCCAGGAGATCGGCACAAAAAGGTGACTCGAGTATAAGCCGAGGGGGGCATTTTCAGCACAAAAAAAGTGCTGAAAAACTCGGCTTATACTCGAGTATATACGGTACTTAGAACCCCCAAACATTTTTTATATATATAAAATGTTTGAGGGTTCTTGCAGAAAATACAGATTTTTAATTGTACATGAAAAGTGTCAGAAAAGATATATAATATGTAAAATTATTTTTTTAGAAGCAGAGACCCAACAGAATAAAATGGCGGTTGTTGCAATTATTTATATCATATGGTATTTGCGCAGTGGTTTATACACTTTCATGAATTTTAGTGCAAAATAACCCCACAATATATAACCCAATTTTTTTGGTAACATAAAAGATGATGTTACGCCAAGTAAATAAATACCTAACACGTGAGCGCACGCAACAAACTACGATACTTAAAAATCTCCATAGGTGACGCTTTAAAAATATTTGCAGGTTACCAATTTGGAGTTACAGAGGAGGTCTTGGGCTAGAATTATTGCTCTCGAGATAACGTTTGTGGCGATACCTCACATGTGTGGTGTGAACACCAATATGCGTGCGCGACCCGCGTATACATTCGTATTTGAGCGCGAGCACGGAGGGAAGGGGGCGCTTTAAAAAAAAAAAAAATTATTATTATTATTCTTTTTTTACAATGTCTCTTTATTTTTATTTATTTTTATCACTGTTGTACCTATCACACGGAATGTAAACAAGATTACGTGATAGAAATAAGAGATGACAGGTCCTCTTTATGGAAACATCAGAAATCTATCCTCCACCCTTGAAAGCATCAGATCAAAAAAAAACCTATTGATCGTATGTTTAAAAAAAGAAAAAAAAAAGTTGTTTACTTCAACCCTAAACCGGACCTTGCTCCGGTCAGCCTAGATCATAGAGGTGAACCACCGGATCATTTCCCACGCTCGCTGGTAAGAACGGTAAGCCTGAGAAACACCAGTGCGTGATAACCACTTAAGGACCGCCTCCTGTACATCTACGTCGGCAGAATGGCACGGCTGGGCATAAGCACGTACCTGTATGTCCTCTTTAAGTGCCTAGCCGTGGGTCGCGGAAGCTCCGTGGCCGCGGGACCCGATCGCCGCCGGAGTCCCTCGATCGGTCCCCGGAGCTGAAGAACGGGGAGAGCTGTGTGTAAACACACCTTCCCCGTTCTTCACTGTGGCGGCGTCATCGAACGTGTGATCCCTTATATAGGGAAACACAATCAATGACGTCACACCTACAGCCACACCCCCCTACAGTTAGAAACACATATGAGGTCACACTTAACCCCTTCAGCGCCCCCTAGTGGTTAACTCCTAAACTGCAATTGTCATTTTCACAGTAAACAATGCATTTTTATAGCATTTTTTGCTGTGAAAATGACAATTATCCCAAAAATGTGTCAAAATTGTCCGAAGTGTCCTCCATAATGTCACGGAAAAAATCGCTGATCGCCGCCATTAGTAGTAAAAAAAAAAAATATTAATAAAAATGCAAAAAAACTATCCCCTATTTTGTAAACACTATGGGCTAGATTCATAAAGCCCGCCGTAAGTTTGTGCGGGCGTAGTGTATCTGAGATACGCTACGCCGTCATAACTTAGTGAGGCTGGGGCTGGATTCACAAAGAACCTGCGCCCTAAGTTACAGCGGCGTAGCGTACATCTGCAGGCGTAAGCGCGCCAAATTCAAATTCTGAAGAGGTGGGCGTGTTTTATGTAAATAAAACATGACCCCACGTAAATGAAGTTTACCGTGAACGTATCCCAGTGCGCATGCTCCTAATCACGTCACAAATAGTCAATGCTTTCGACGTGAACGTAATTTACGCAAAGCCCTATTCGCGAACGACTTATGCAAATGACGTAAAATTTTCAAAATTCGACGCGAGAACGACGTCCATACTTAACATTGGCTATGCCTCATATAGCAGGAGTAACGTTACGCCGGAAAAACCCTTACGCAAACGACGTAAAAAATCCGCCGGGCGCACGTACGTTTCTGAATCGGCGTATCTAGCTTATTTGCATATTCTACGCTGAAATCGACGGAAGCGCCACCTAGCGGCCAGCGTAAATATGCACCCTAAGATACGATGGCGTAAGAGACTTACGCCAGTTGGATCTTAGCCTAATTTCGGAGTATCTTGCTTTCTGAATGCAGAAAGAAGATACGCCGGCGCAGCTTTGAATTTACGCGGCGTATCTATAGATATTTTCGGGGGATATTTATTATAGCAAAAAGGAAAAAATATTGCATTTTTTTCAAAATTGTCGCTCTATTTTAATTTATAGCGCAAAAAAATTGAAACCGCAGAGGTGATCAAATACCACCAAAATAAAGCTCTATTTGTGGGGAAAAAAGGACGCCAATTTTGTTTGGGAGCCACGTCGCACGACCGCGCAATTGTCAGTTAAAGCGACGCAGTGCCGAATCGCAAAAAGTGCTCTGGTCTTTGACCAGCAATATGGTCCGGGGGTTAAGTGGTTAAAGAAAAAAAACATTTGTAGGTAAATGTAAACATTTTACTAAACTCTGCAATCCCTGGTCTGATAACATTTCCGCTTCCCTCTGGTCCCTCTTATTGGGGGCATTCCGGTGTATGTGAGGAGCCTCCCCAAAACGCGTCAATTTGATTAATTAACATTCACAACGTTGGGTATCAAAACTAGGAAATCCCGCGCCTCTTATGCGGAAATAGAAACCCAGGAGGGGTTATTCTTTTATCATACTACATTTTTATTGCAGTGCATTAGTCATAGAATGAACAATGAAGAAAACAAGAACATTTGTGATTGTGTAGGAGAGCCACAAGTCTCCTGTGTGGAGTATAGCAAGAGCAATACTATCGGCACGCAATGAAAGTGTAAACATCCCTTGTAATAGGAATAGTGTGTGACAGGTCCTCTTTATGGACAGATGCAGGGTCAATAAGACCTCACATCTCTCCTCCAGGCTGAAAAGCATGAAATCGAAAAAAAAAATGTCACTGATATCATGCTGACAGCCGCGATTGCGGCTTTGTTTACATCCGCGATTGCGGCTTTGTTTACATCCGCAGCCCGGACGTGACATCATAACGTCGCGCCCGGGCCTCCGACGATCATAAAGGAGACTGGTGACCATCTGGTCACCGGAAACCTCCATGGTCGTCAACCGGCGCCAGCCAATTCCCAGTGGCACGGGAGAGCCCGGAGAAGCACCGGATGGTGGCGGGAGGGGAGGGGACTTCCCTCCTGTCACCTGTAAGAACGATCGAGCGGCAGAATTGTGGGAGTTTATTTACATATTTCCAGCCCAGTGTTGGCTTTCCCATGAAAGTGATTTACAGCCACCTGATTGCTTCCATCAGCACAGTAACAGCATTCCCCAGGGCCTCTGCTTTCAGAAAAAAAATCTGTGTTGGGGGTTTGAAATAATCTTCAGGCCTAAAATGTGCATTTCAACCAGGGATGAGCTCAGGCGTGTTCAGGTACTAGTCCGAAGCTGCCTGAGCTCTCCCATCAGGAAGCTGTCACTATGGACCACCAATCATAAGCGCAGAGTTGTCGATAGGGGGCTTTAGGCCGAATCTGGGGCTCATAGCTCAGAGTCTTTTACCGGGTGCAGCGGTTAGGGCCGGACTGGCCTACCGGGATACCGGCAAGGCCACCTTCCCTGGGGCCGCTTTGAGGGAGGCGGCGCCCTTAAAACATATGGCTCTGGGCCGACATGTCAACTGGCCGGGTAAGACCCCTCTGCAGCTTTTGACTACCTCCTGTTATTGCTCTCCTGCACCATGTCCGCAGCCTCTGACCATCTCCTCCTGCACCATGTCCACAGCCTCTGACCATCTCCTCCTGCACCATGTCCGCAGCCTCTGACCATCTCCTCCTGCACCATGTCCGCAGCCTCTGACATCTCCTCCTGCACCATGTCCGCAGCCTCTGACCATCTTCCCCTGCACCATGTCCACAGCCTCTGACCATCTCCTCCTGCACCATGTCCGCAGCCTCTGACCATCTCCTCCTGCACCATGTCCACAGCCTCTGACCATCTCCTCCTGCACCATGTCCACAGCTTCTGACCATCTCCTCCTGCACCATGTCCACAGCTTCTGACCATCTCCTCCTGCACCATGTCCACAGCTTCTGACCATCTCCTCCTGCACCATGTCCACAGCCTCTGACCATCTCCTCCTGCACCATGTCCACAGCCTCTGACCATCTCCTCCTGCACCATGTCCACAGCCTCTGACCATCTTCTCCTGTACCATGTCCGCAGCCTCTGACCATCTTCTCCTGCACCATGTCCACAGCCTCTGACCATCTCCTCCTGCACCATGTCCACAGCCTCTGACCATCTCCTCCTGCACCATGTCCACAGCCTCTGACCATCTCCTCCTGCACCATGTCCACAGCCTCTGACATCTCCTCCTGCACCATGTCCACAGCCTCTGACATCTCCTCCTGCACCATGTCCACAGCCTCTGACCATCTCCTCCTGCACCATGTCCGCAGCCTCTCACCATCTCCTCCTGCACCATGTCCGCAGCCTCTGACATCTCCTCCTGCACCATGTCCGCAGCCTCTGACCATCTCCTCCTGCACCACGTCCGCAGCCTCTCACCATCTCCTCCTGCACCATGTCCACAGCCTCTGACCATCTCCTGCACCATGTCCGCAGCCTCTGACCATCTCCTCCTGCACCACGTCCGCAGCCTCTCACCATCTCCTCCTGCACCATGTCCACAGCCTTTGACATCTCCTCCTGCACCATGTCCACAGCCCCTGACCATCTCCTCCTGCACCATGTCCGCAGCCTCTGACATCTCCTCCTGCACCATGTCCACAGCCTCTGACCATGTCCTCCTGCACCATGTCCGCAGCCTCTGACATCTCCTCCTGCACCATGTCCACAGCCTCTGACTATCTCCTCCTGCACCATGTCCACAGCCTCTTACCATCTCCTCCTGCACCATGTCCGCAGCCTCTGACCATCTCCTCCTGCACCATGTCCGCAGCCTCTGACCATCTCCTCCTGCACCATGTCCACAGCCTCTTACCATCTCCTCCTGCACCATGTCCGCAGCCTCTGACCATCTCCTCCTGCACCATGTCTGCAGCCTCTGACCATCTCCTCCTGCACCATGTCCACAGCCTCTGACCATCTCCTCCTGCACCATGTCCACAGCCTCTTACCATCTCCTCCTGCACCATGTCCGCAGCCTCTGACCATCTCCTCCTGCACCATGTCCACAGCCTCTAAACATCTCCTGCACCATGTCCGCAGCCTCTGACCATCTCCTCCTGCACCATGTCCACAGCCTCTGACCATCTCCTGCACCATGTCCACAGCATCTGACCATCTCCCCCTGCACCATGTCCACAGTCTCTGACATCTCCTCCTGTACCATGTCCACAGCCTCTGACGATCTCCTCCTGCACCATGTCCACAGTCTCTGACATCTCCTCCTGCACCATGTCCACAGCCTTTGACATCTCTTCCTGCACCATGTCCACAGTCTCTGACCTCTCCTCCTGCACCATGTCCACAGCCTCTGACCATCTCCTCCTGCACCATGTCCACAGTCTCTGACCATCTCCTCCTGCACCATGTCCGCAGCCTCTGACCATCTCCTCCTGCACCACGTCCACAGCCTCTGACATCTCCTCCTGCACCATGTCCGCAGCCTCTGACATCTCCTCCTGCACCATGTCCGCAGCCTCTGACCATCTCCTACTGCACCATGTCCACAGCCTTTGACATCTGCTCCTGCACCATGTCCGCAGCCTCTGACATCTCCTCCTGCACCATGTCCGCAGCCTCTGACCATCTCCTCCTGCACCATGTCCACAGCCTTTGACATCTCCTCCTGCACCATGTCCACAGCCTCTGACCATCTCCTCCTGCACCATGTCCGCAGCCTCTGACCATCTCCTCTTGCACCATGTCCGCAGCCTCTGACCATCTCCTCCTGCACCATGTCCACAGCCTCTGACCATCGCCTTCACCATGTCCACAGCCTCTGACATCTCCTCCTGCACCATGTCCGCAGCCTCTGACCATCTCCTCCTGCACCATGTCCGCAGCCTCTGACCATCTCCTCCTGCACCATGTCCACAGCCTCTGACCATCTCCTCCTGCACCATGTCCGCAGCCTCTGACCATCTCCTCCTGCACCATGTCCGCAGCCTCTGACCATCTCCTCCTGCACCATGTCCACAGCCTCTGACCATCTCCTCCTGCACCATGTCCGCAGCCTCTGACCATCGCCTTCACCATGTCCACAGCCTCTGACCATCTCCTCCTGCACCATGTCCACAGCTTCTGACCATCTCCTCCTGCACCATGTCCACAGTCTCTGACCATCTCCTCCTGCACCATGTCCGCAGCCTCTGACCATCTCCTCCTGCACCATGTCCGCAGCCTCTGACCATCTCCTCCTGCACCATGTCCACAGCCTCTGACCATCTTCTCCTGTACCATGTCCGCAGCCTCTGACATCTCCTCCTGCACCATGTCCGCAGCCTCTGACCATCTCCTCCTGCACCATGTCTGCAGCCTCTGACCATCTCCTCCTGCACCATGTCCGCAGCCTCTGACATCTCCTCCTGCACCATGTCCACAGCCTCTGACATCTTCTCCTGCACCATGTCCGCAGCCTCTGACCATCTACTCCTGCACCATGTCCGCAGCCTCTGACCATCTCCTCCTGCACCATGTCCACAGTCTCTGACATCTCCTCCTGCACCATGTCCGCAGCCTCTGACCATCTCCTCCTGCACCATGTCCACAGCCTCTGACCATCTTCTCCTGTACCATGTCCGCAGCCTCTGACATCTCCTCCTGCACCATGTCCGCAGCCTCTGACCATCTCCTCCTGCACCATGTCCGCAGCCTCTGACCATCTCCTCCTGCACCATGTCCGCAGCCTCTGACCATCTCCTCCTGCACCATGTCCGCAGCCTCTGACCATCTCCTCCTGCACCATGTCTGCAGCCTCTGACCATCTCCTCCTGCACCATGTCCGCAGCCTCTGACCATCTCCTCCTGCACCATGTCCGCAGCCTCTGACCATCTCCTGTTTAATTTTATATATATGTCAATAATACCAAACCATGGGATCCGCACTCAGATATGTAACAATATTTTATATACATATATATATCTATACACTCACACACATGTATATTTTCCACATGTGTATGCCCGCCCAAGCGTATGACTTTCTTTACTTCGCTGGGCTCTAGCCCCAGACCTTTTGTAGACCTAGCAATGCCCCTGCATAAGCGGCCAAGTCACCCCAACCCTGAGACTGCGTGTATACACTGGTGCGTATAGGTGTGGCTGCAGGGCAAGGAATGCGTCGGCCACTTATGATTGGCGGCCTGTAGTGACAGCTTCCTGATTGGATCGCTCAGCTGGGTTCAGACTAGTACCTGAACACGCCTGCGCTCATCCCATGTGTGCATAAACGGCTCTGATAGCGAAAGGGTTAAATGTAAGCAGGTTCTTTTACTGTTTTTTTTTTTTTTAAATAAAAGTGTCTGAGATGATATCACACTATTGGAGCTTTTTTATTTGTGGTATGGCAGAGAGTGGAAGATTTTAAGAAGCTGCAGACCTTTATCTAATAAAAAGGTCCCATCGGTACGGTGAGTTCTCTGTGTGCACTGGGTGGGGGTTGCACTGGGTAGGGGTTGCACTGGGTAGGGGTTGCACTGGGTAGGGGTTGCACTGGGTAGGGGTTGCACTGGGTAGGGGTTGCACTGGGTGGGGGTTGCACTGGGTGGGGGCTGGACTGGGTAGGGGTTGCACTGGGTAGGGGTTGCACTGGGTGGGGGGTTGCACTGGGTGGGGGTTGCACTGGGTGGGGGGTTGCACTGGGTGGGGGTTGCACTGGGTAGGGGTTGCACTGGGTGGGGGCTGCACTTAGGAGCCTACAGTGTAAAGATTGTATAGATTGTTTTTTGTGTGACTTTTATTGTGTATGGCCTAGATTCAGGTACGGGCGATCTACGTTGCGCGTGCGTAGCGTACCGTATTTACGCTACGCCGCCGCAACTTAGAGAGGCAAGTGCTGTATTCACAAAGCACTTGCCTCCTAAGTTACGGCGGCGTAGCGTAAATGGGCCGGCGTAAGCGCGCCTAATTCAAAGTATGCTGTAGGGGGCGTGTTGTATTTAAATGAGGCTTGACCCCATGTAGATGCATGGCCGAACGAACGGCGCATGCGCAGTATCACGTTGTATTTAAGCCCAAAAATACGTCGGCTTAATGCCTGTAAAGTGAACGTAATTTACGCACAGCCCTATTCACGTACGACTTACGCAAACAACGTAAAAAGATACGCTTGTTCCGACGTCCATACTTTGCATGGGATGCGCCACCTAGAGACCAGCTTTATCTTTACGCGTATCTCTAACGTAAACGGCGTAACTAATTGCGACGGGCGCACGTACGTTCGTGAATCGGCGTATCTAGTCATTTGCATATTCTACACCGAACTCAACGGAAGCGCCACCTAGCGGCCAGCGTAAATATGCACCCTAAGATACGACGGCGTAGGAGACTTACGCCGCTCGTATCTTAGCCTAATTTAAGCGTATCTGGTTTCCAGAATACGCTTAAATTTACGACGGCGCAGATTCGGACTTACGACGGCGTATCTACTGATACGCCGACGTAAGTCTCTGAGAATCTGGCCCTATGTATATATATATATATGTTTCACACTGCTGCGACTTATCATGCGACACATATACCGTAAAGTCAAAGCACACTCAATGGGTGCCGTCTTAACTCCGATCTAGGTAAAGAGTCTCTGGCGGAGACACTTTACCGCGTGATCAGCTGTGTCCAATCACAGCTGATCACGTGTATCGGCTTTTCCTAGCTCGTAACTGTTAGACGTGAGTAGAGGAGAGCCGACCGGCTGCTCCCCTGACAGGGGGGGAGGGGTCTGCACTGATTAATTCTCAGTGCAGCCCCCCAAAAATGCCCACACAGGACCACCAGGGATGCCCACCTCTTGTGACCACCAGGTATGCCACCCACGGCCACCAGGGATGCCAATCAATGCCAACAATTGATGCCAATCAGTGCCCATCTCTAATGCCTGCCAGTGCCTGCCAATCAGTGATGCCCATAAGTGCCATCTATCAGTGCCCAACAGTGTCGCCTATGTGTGCCCATCAGTGCTGCCTTTCAATGCCCATCAATGCCGCATTTTAGTTCCCATCACCAGTGCCCATCGGTGCCACCTCATCAGTGCCCATAAATGCCACCTTAGTGCCCGTCAGCAGTGCCAGGACAAGGTCATCCGGTGCCCAGGGCGAAGATGAAGATGTGCCCATAATCACAGCCTTTCTGTGCCCATGATCGCAGCCTTTCTGTGCCCATGATCGCAGCCTCTCTGTGATCATAATCACAGCCTCTCTGTGACCATAATCGCAGCCTTTCTGTTCCCATAATCACAGCCTTTCTGTGCCCATGATCGCAGCCTTTCTGTGCCCATGATCGCAGCCTTTCTGTGCCCATGATCGCAGCCTTTCTGTGCCCATGATCGCAGCCTTTCTGTGCCCATAATCGCAGCCTCTCTGTGACCATAATCGTAGCCTCTCTGTGGCAATAATAGCAGCCTCACTGTGTCCATCGCAGCCTCTTTGTGCCCATAATTTCAGCCTCTCTGTGCCAATAATCACAGCCTCACTTTGCCTATTATTGCAGACTCGCCATAGCCTGCCCTGGCTGGTTTACACAGTGGACATCTCCCACAGCACTGTGTGTCACATAGCTGGGTCTGTCTGTGTGTGTGCTCGGCGGCGCCGAACACACACACGTAGGCCCGGATTCAGATAGAGATACGACGGCGTATCTCCTGATACGCCGTCGTATCTCTGAGTTCCGTCCGTCGTATCTATGCGACTGATTCATAGAATCAGGTTCCGCATAGATCTCACTAAGATCCGACAGGTGTAAGTGACTTACATCGTCGGATCTTAGGCTGCAATTCCAGGCTGGCCGCTAGGTGGCGTTTCGTTTTTTTTTCCGCAACAAATATGCAAATGAGGATTTCCGCCGATTCAGAAACGAACGACCGCCCAGCGCATTTTTTTTTACGTCGTTTGCGTTCGGCTTTTTCCGGCGTATAGTTACCCCTGCTATATGCAGCGTATCCTATGTTAAGTATGGCCGTCGTTCCCGGGTTGAATTTTGAATTTTTTACGTCGTTTGCGTAAGTCGTCCGCGAATACAGATGGACGTAATTTACGTTCACGTCGAAATCAATGACGTCCTAGCGACGTCATTTGGAGCAATGCACGCTGGGAAATTTAGCGGACGGCGCATGCGCAGTTCGTTCGGCGCGGGGACGCGCCTGATTTAAATGTTACACACCCCCTAGCCGCGGAATTTGAATTTATGATCCGCCGGCGCAACTTTAGAGGTACGTGCTTTCTGAATAAAGCACTTGCCTCAAAAACTTGCGCCGGCGGATCGTAAATCAGATAGGTTACGCGGATCTAAAGATCCGCTGACCTATCTGAATCTAGCCCACAGACTCTAATAGGCTTCCAAAATGGTAAACAGTGGGCGCACTGCTGTGTGTTCGCTGTTTCCTTAGTAATGTGTTAGGGAAGCGAATAAATCGCTTTCCTAACACCCGCCTCTCGGATCTGGTTACCTGTCACCTGATTGGCTGAAGCGACAGGTGCTGTGATTGGACACCTATTAGGTGTCCAATCATTAGGTGTCCAATCATAGCAGAGGATTAGGTGTCCAATCATAGCAGAGGATGGGAGAAGACATCGAGGACTCGGAACGTGGAGGACAGCGCCGTGGCCCGAGACAGGTAAGTGCCGGGTGGGGGATGCACACTGGCAGCATTTGATGGGGCACAGTAGCGGCAATTGATGGGCACACTGGCAGCAATTGATGGGGCACAGTAGCGGCAATTGATGGGGCACAGTGGCGGCAATTGATGGGGCACAGTGGCAGCAATTGATGGGGCACAGTGGCAGCAATTAATGGGGCACAGTGGCAGCAATTAATGGGGCACTGTGGCAGCAATTGATTGGGCACAGTGGCAGCAATTGATGGGACACAGTGGCAGTAATTGATGGGGTACAGTGGCAGCAATTGATGGGGCACACTGGCAGCAATTGATGGGGCACACTGGCAGCAATTGATGGGGCACAGTAGCGGCAATTGATGGGGCACACTGGCAGCAATTGATGGGGCACAGTAGCGGCAATTGATGGGGCACAGTAGCGGCAATTGATGGGGCACAGTAGCGGCAATTGATGGGGCACACTGGCAGCAATTGATGGGGCACAGTAGCGGCAATTGATGGGGCACAGTAGCAGCAATTGATGGGGCACAGTAGCGGCAATTGATGGGCACAGTGGCAGCAATTGATGGGGCACAGTGGCAGCAATTGATGGGCACAGTAGCGGCAATTGATGGGGCACAGTGGCAGTAATTGATGGGACACAGTGGCAGTAATTGATGGGGCACAGTGGCAGCAATTGATGGGCACACTGGCAGCAATTGATGGGTCACAGTAGCGACAATTGATGGGCACACTGGCAGCAATTGATGTTTACTTAGTAATGTGTTAGGGAAGCAAATAAATTGATGGGGCACAGTAGCGGGAATTGATAGGGCACAGTAGCAGAAATTGATGGGGCACAGTAGCAGCAATTGTTGGAGCACAATGGCAGCAATTGTTGGGGCACAGTGGCAGCAATTGATGGGGCACAGTAGCAGAAATTGATGGGGCACAGTAGCGACAATTGATGGGCACACTGGCAGCAATTGATGGGGCACAGTAGCGGCAATTGATGGGGCACACTGGCAGCAATTGATGGGGCACAGTAGCGGCAATTGATGGGCACAGTGGCAGCAATTGATGGGGCACAGTGGCAGCAATTGATGGGGCACAGTCACAGCAATTGATGGGCACACTGGCAGCAATTGATGTGACACAGTAGCGGCAATTGATAGGGCACAGTGGCAGTAATTGATGGGGCGCAGTGGCAGTAATTGATGGGGCACAGTGGCAGTAATTGATGGGGCACAGTGGCAGCAATTGATGGGGCACAGTGGCAGCAGTTGATGGGGCACAGTAGCGACAATTGATGAGCACACTGGCAGCAATTGATGTTTACTTAGTAATGTGTTAGGGAAGCAAATAAATTGATGGGGCACAGTAGCGGCAATTGATGGGGCACAGTAGCAGAAATGTATGGGGCACAGTGGCAGCAATTGATGGGGCAGAGTAGCGACAATTGATGGGCACAATGGCAGCAATTGATGGGGCAGAGTAGCGACAATTGATGGGCACACTGGCAGCAATTGATGGGGCACAGTAGCGGCAATTGATGGGGCACACTGGCAGCAATTGATGGGGCACAGTAGCGGCAATTGATGGGCACAGTGGCAGCAATTGATAGGGCACAGTGGCAGCAATGGGGCACAGTAGCAGCAATTGATGGGCACACTGGCAGCAATTGATTGGGCACAGTGGCAGCAATTGATGTGACACAGTAGCGGCAATTGATGGGGCACAGTGGCAGTAATTGATGGGGCACAGTGGCAGCAATTGATAGGGCACAGTGGCAGCAATGGGGCACAGTAGCAGCAATTGATGAGCGCACTGGCAGCAATTGATGGGGCACAGTAGCGACAATGGATGGGCACACTGGCAGCAATTGATGTTTACTTAGTAATGTGTTAGGGAAGCAAATAAATTGATGGGGCACAGTAGCAGCAATTGATGGGGCACACTAGCGGCAATTGTTGGGGCATACTGGCAGAAATTTATGGGGCACAGTAGCGACATTTGATGGGCACAGTGGCAGAAATTGATGGGGCACAGTAGCGACAATCGATGGGCACACTGGCAGTAATTGATGTTTACTCAGTAATGTGTTAGGGAAGCGAAAAAATTGATGGGGCACAGTAGCGTCAATTGATGGGCACAGTGGCAGCAACTGAATTGTACAGTAGCTGCGTTTGATGGCACAGTGGTGGCAATTTATAGGCACAGTGGCTGCATTTGATGTTTTTTTTTTTTTTTTTCAGTTTGTTTGTGCCCCCTTAAAAATTTTGAGCACCAGCCGCCACTGCCCCGGACATGTGTGAACCGGCTCCACTGAGAGCCAGTCACATTTACATATTATGGGAATTGGATGTGATTAAAAACGCATCCAATTTGCATATATGTGAACTCAGCCCTAATGTTTTGTTGTATGAATTAGCGAGGTACATTGTATTATTTCTATTACAAAATATGTGCTAAACTAAAACCACGGTGGTGTTCAGGAAAAATATTTTAATTCCTAATTTACCACGAATGACCGGTAGCGCGTTTTTTAGGTCTTTTCAGGGCCCAGCCGGCAGCCATCTTGTCTGGCAGAATGCACTTGATGTGCCGTCATTTTTTTTTAAGTATTTCTCAAGTATCTCCCCCCCCCCTCCTGCCACATTTTCTGACCAGGCTGCTCCTGACACTTCTAACATTCTCTTAATTGCCCCGTGCCCGGCGGCTGAGATTCATTAGTCAGACCCCCCCACAACACCATCTGTCTAAGGGGGGGGGGGGTATGTTAGGAAATCTAATTGTGTCGCCCTTCCAGAGGTCTGAGCCCGTAGTGTACATATCAGAACCTATTAGCACTTGCAAAATAAGGACGGTTTCATTCTATTTTTCCCATCTCTTTCACAAAGCCGCGAAAAGCTCCACGCTCGGCCTGTGACACATATCAGCAGCGACTGCAGAAGCGTCGCCTGCTTTCCTTCTCTCCTGATTGGCCGGGAAGAGTTTGTGTCTGCGTCTACGTGGTGTTATATTGATTTTGCTTCTCGGTGACGCAGGAAGTGGCATCTATTTTTAACCTCCTTTTTTTTTTTCTCTCTCTCTCTCTCAGATGTGGAACGTTACTCTGATAAGTATCAGACGTCTGGACCTGTTGACAATGCCATTGATTGGCACCCTGGTAAGATCTTGTCTCTCTGAGCCCGGGGCTATTCTCAGATGTATAGAGATGAATACATGCTCGGCCCTGGGAAAGGTTAGGCCCATTACTGCAACTGTGCTATCAGTGACCAAATAATCGCCTCGCGGTTGTGACGGCGGTGAGATAATCCCACCGGTGATATTGTCACCTCAAGCTGCGATTCCTGAGGACGCGGGCGATATCCGCTGATATCTGCTATACGGGACACACACTGTACATCACCTCTATAAAACTCACTTTTATCTCTCTGAAGGGATCCAAGTCAAAAAACGAAATCTCTATCTATATATAATGTGTCCTGTATATACTGTGTCCTGTATATACTGTGTCCTGTATATACTGTGTCCTATATATACTGTGTCCTGTGTATACTGTGTCCTGTATATACTGTGTCATATATATACTGTGTCCTGTATATACTGTGTCCTGTATATACTGTGTCATATATATATACTGTGTCCTGTATATACTGAGTCCTGTATATACTGAGTCCTGTATATACTGAGTCCTGTATATCCTGTGTCCTATATATACTGTGTCCTGTATATACTGTGTCCTGTATATACTGAGTCCTGTATATACTGAGTCCTGTATATACTGAGTCCTGTATATACTGAGTCCTGTATATACTGTGTCCTGTATATACTGTGTCCTGTATATACTGAGTCCTGTATATACTATGTCCTGTATATACTATGTCCTGTATATACTGTGTCCTGTATATACTGTGTCCTGTATATACTGAGTCCTGTATATACTATGTCCTGTATATACTGTGTCCTGTATATACTATGTCCTGTATATACTGAGTCCTGTATATACTATGTCCTGTATATACTATGTCCTGTATATACTGTGTCCTGTATATACTGTGTCCTGTATATACTGAGTCCTGTATATACTGTGTCCTGTATATACTGTGTCCTGTATACCCTGTGTCCTGTATACCCTGTGTCCTGTATATACTGTGTCCTGTATATACTGTGTCCCGTATATACTGTGTCCCGTATATACTGTGTCCCGTATATCCTGTGTCCTGTATATCCTGTGTCCTGTATATCCTGTGCCCTGTATATACTGTGTCCTGTATATACTGATATATATATATATATATATGAGTCTTGTATATACCGTGTCCTATATATACTGTGTCCTGTATATACTGTGTCCTATATGACATATTTACCGTCTCCTTTCTCCGCATTGACAGATCTGGGGCAGTGGGGACCGGTGGCGGACACGATAGAGGAGGATAGGGAGGGAGAGCGAAGGAGGATACGGAGGGAGAGCAGAGGGGAAACGGAGAAGGAGCAGAGGAGGACATGGAGGGGAAGCGGAGGAGGACATGGAGGGGGAGCGGAGGAGGATACGGAGGGAGAGCAGAGGAGGACATGAAGGGGGAGCGGAGGAGGATACGGGGGGAGAGCAGAGGAGGACGCGGAGGAGGACATGGAGGGGGAACGAAGAAGGAGCAGAGGAGGACACGAAGGGGGAGCAGAGGAGGACACGGAGGGGGGGCAGAGGAGGACACAAAGGGGTAGCAGAGGAGGACATGGAGGGGGAGTGGAGTACACAGAGGGGGAGCGGAGGAAGACACGGAGCAGAGAGGGAGCAGAGGAGGACATGGAGGGGGTGTGGAGGAGGAGCAGAGGGGGAGCAGAGGACATGGAGGGGGTGTGGAGAATGAGTGAAGGAGGACACGGAGGGGGAGCAGAGGAGGACACAGAGGGGGAGGAGGATGCGATGGGGGAACGGAGAAGGAGCAGAGGAGGACACGGAGGGGGTGCGGAGGAGGACATGGCGGGGGACCTTAGGAGGAAGGAGGACACAGGGGACAGTCAGGAAACGATCGGTGTGGCGGTGGGGGCCATTAAAAGCACCGATCTCCCTGTATAGATTTCAGTAAAGCAGCTGAAAGACATGGATGAGCGAGTTTGGGGTGGAGGAGACTGTATTGAATTATACCGGAGACTGCGAGCCAGGCCTTCTCGTCCAAAATCAGTGCCCGACCTCACGAATGCGCTTCTGGAAGAATGGTCAAACATTCCCATAGACACTCCTAAACCTTGTGGACGGCCTTCCCAGAAGAGTTGAACCTTTTATAGCTGCAAAGGGCGGGGCTAACTCAATATTGAACCCTACGGACTCAGACTGGGATGTTATTAAAGTTCATGTACATGTAAAGGCAGGCGTCCCAATACTTTTGGTAATATAGTGTATATGTGATAGATCGATAGATAAGATGATAGATTAGAATAGATAGATGGATATAGATACTCGCTAGTTGTAGAAATTAGCTTTTTTTCTGTTATTTTTGCTCACAGTACAGATTCCCTTTAAATGTAAGAATCCATGCTCTTGTGTTACACTTGTGTATGGGGTGGTGGGGTGGAGGATGGGGGGGTCGGTGTGTACAGGTTTTAGTCATTCGACCATCCTATCTTGACCCCGCTACCCTCTGGGTAAAAGGTGCAAATCCTGCGCGTTTCCATAAAATTCCGTCCCAAACCGCCAGTGATCAGAATGCGCGACAACCTGCCGAGCGGCTCATCAAGAGATGTGATATTAATGAAGCCCCCTGTTGATTTAAAGGCTGTATTTGGAGTGCAGGCAATCAGGAGAGCAAAGGGGAGGAAAGTATCCCCCATCTCCGCGCAATCAGAGACACATAGAAGCTTTTTTTACTCCTCGTGTCACTTCTACTAGTTGCAATGAAGAATATAACCATCAGAAATGTATAATGTGTGTGTGTGTGTATATGTATATGTGTGTGTGTGTGTGTGTATATATATATATACCGTATTTATCGGCGTATACCGCAGACTTTTTTGCCCTGAAAATCAGGGCAAAATCGTGGGTGCGCGATATACGCCGATACCCGCTTTCCCGCGCCGAGTTTGAATACTGCGCGGGCATATACACTAGTGTATTGTCGGGCAGTCTCGGCTCCTCTCACGCTGATGTCCTGGACGTACAGGACGTGAGCGCGAGAGGAATTTCGGGGCAACTTTAGGGGTGCGCGCTATACGCTGGAGCACGCTATACCCCAATAAATACGGGCCCAGATTCAAGTAGCAATTGCGCCTGTGTAACCATAGGTTACACAGCGCAATTGCTTACTTGCCCCGGCGTTACGAATGCTCCTGATTCAGGAACATTGTAATGCCGACTGCAGCCTAAAATCTGCGTGGCATAAGGCTCTTATGCCACGCATATTTTAGGCTGCATTCTTGCGATGACCGCTAGGGGGCGTTCCCATTGTGGTCAGCGTATAGTATGCAAATTGCATACTAACACCGATTCACAATGTTGCGCGAGCCCTGCGTACGCAATTTACGTCGTTTCCGTACGGCGTGTTTAGCGTAAGGCTGCCCCTTCTAATAGCAGGGGCAGCCAATGCTAAAGTATACCCGTCGTTCCCGCGTTGCGACGTTCGAATTTTACGTAATTTGCGTAAGTGATTCGTGAATGGTGCTGGACGCCATTCACGTTCACTTTGAAGCAAATGACGTCCTTGCGACGTCATTTGCCGCAATGCACGTCGGGAAAGTTTCCTGACGGAGCATGCAATCTATGCTCGGCGCGGGAGCGCGCCTAATTTAAATGATTCCCGCCCCCTACGGGATCATTTACATTAGGCGCCCTTACGCAGGGCAAGTTTACACAGCGCACACGCAATTTACGGAGCTACTGCTCCGTGAATCGCGGGTAGCGCAGTAAATTTGCGGGGGCGCAGGGCAAAAACGCTGCCCTGCGCCTCCGTAAATAAGGGGCAAATCTACCTGAATCCGGGCCACGGTATATATATATATATATATATATATATATATATATACTGTATATATTTATAGGGTGTAGGTCCTTGTGTAAGTCTTCTGTGGTCTGATAGTCAGGTTCTCCCCCTCCCATGAGGTCTCCCTTTGGGGGAGCCCCACCTAGTACTTGGGTAGGTCTTGCTTTGGCAGGCCTCCCCGAAGAAAGGGATACGCCCAGTTTCAGCTGGGTGGACCTCTAGTACCCCAGTCCCTGTCAGGAGCCCTGTGCCCAAGAAAATCAGGGCCAGGGTCCCTTTTCTTTGGCGTAGGACCATGTTTACACTTGTTTATGCACCTGTTTTGTTTTCCGTTTGAGTGTGCTCACCACCGAGCTTTTAAAATAAAAATCACTTTATGTCAGAGAAGCTAAATCTCCCCAGTGACCACCATGAAAGGGGGGCACGCTAATCAAGGGGGTAGCCAGAAAGCACGCTGAAGCAAGGGGGGTACAGAGGGGATATATGGACCATCAAGGGGGCACACTAACCGCCATTGTTAAGGGAGAAAACACCACTGACCACCAGCAGTGCCGGCAACCAGTACGTCCATTAAATGCCTGTGGTCCAGCTGTCATTAGACAGCTTAACTCAGACAAAAAAAAGCACAGAGCTGATCCGAGTGGCTCTGTGCCTTGTGGTGGTCAATCACAGCTATCACAAATGTAAATACACTGCTTGTGTTTACATTTGAGAGCCTGCCCCTTCTCCAGATTCTTCTTTATTCCTCCTCTGTCAGCACTTTCCCTGCTAATACTGTAACACTGCTGCCCATAAACAAAGGAGGGTTTCCGGATCAGCAAGAGGGTAGCCAGGGGGCACACTGAAGCAAGGGGATACAGAAGGGGTATATGGACCATAAAGGGTGAACATTGACCACCAGTGTTAAGGGGAAAAATACCACTGACCACAAGCAGTTAGGGGCATTCACCATTGACCACCAATATTTAACAGTGGGCAGACACCATTGGCCACCAACATTTAATGGAGGGCAGGCACTATTGACCACTACCTTTTGACAGGAGCCAGACACCATTGACCACAAACATTTAATGGGGTAGGCACCATTGACCACCAACATTTAACAGGGGACAGACACCATTGACCACCAATATTTAACAGGAGGCAGACAAGATTGACCACCGAAAATTAACAGGAGGCAGAAACCACTGACCACCAACATTTAACAGGGGACAAACACCATTGACCACCAACATTTAACAGAAGGCAGACACCATTGGCCAACAACATTTAACGGGGTAGACACCTATTACCTCCAACATTTAACAGGAGGCAGACACTATTGGCCACCGACATTTAACAGGAGGCAGACACCATTGACCACCAGATAACGGGTGGCAGGCACCATTGACCACCAACATTTAACGGGGCAGACACCATTGACCACCAACATTTAACAGGAGGCAGACACCATGGACCACCAACATTTAACGGGGCACACACGATTGATCACCAACATTTAACAGGTGACAAACACCATTGACCACCAGATAATGCTGGGGGGGGGGGGGGGGCACCATTGACCACCAACATTTGAAAAAAGGCAGACACCATTGACCACCATTATTTAACAGGGGCAGACACCATTGGCCAACAACATTTAACGGGGTAGACACCTATTACCACCAACATCTAACAGGAGGCAGACACTATTGGCCACCGACATTTAACAGGGAGTAGACACCATTGACCACCAGATAACGGGTGGCAGACACCATTGACCACCAACATTTAACAGGAGGCAGACACCATAGACCACCAACATTTAACGGGGTAGGCACCGTGGCCCACCAACATTTAACGGGGTAGGCACCATGGACCACCAATATTTAACGGGGCAGACACCATGGACCACCAACATTTAACAGGGTAGGCACCGTGGCCCACCAACATTTAACGGGGTAGGCACTATGGACCACCAACATTTAACGGGGTACGCACCATTGACCACCAACATTTAACGGGGTAGGCACCAACATCTAACAGGAGGCAGACACTATTGGCCACCGACATTTAACAGGGAGTAGACACCATTGACCACCAGATAACAGGTGGCAGGCACCATTGACCACCAACATTTAACGGGGTAGGCACCATGGACCACCAACATTTAACGGGGCAGACAGCATAGACCACCAACATTTAACGGGGCAGACAGCATAGACCACCAACATTTAACGGGGCAGACAGCATAGACCACCAACATTTAACGGGGCAGACAGCATAGACCACCAACATTTAACGGGGCAGACACCATTGACCACCAACATTTAACGGGGTAGGCACCAACCAACATTTAGCAGGGGGCAGACACCATTAACCACCAACCACTAAAACTGAAATCTCTGTGGCCCAGATTCACGTAAATGGGCAAAAAATTGTGCGGGCGTAACGTATCTCATTTACGTTACGCCGCCGCAAGTTTTTCAGGCAAGTGCTTTATTCACAAAGCACTTGCCTGTAAAGTTGCGGCGGCGTATCGTAAATCACCCGGCGGAATTCAAATTCAGCGGGTAGGGGGCGTGTTTCATTTAAATGAAGCGCGTCCCCGCGCCGAACGAACTGCGCGTGCGCCGTCCCTAAAATATCCCAGTGTGCATTGCTCCAAATGACGTCGCAAGGACGTCATTGGTTTCGACTTGAACGTAAATGGCGTCCAGCCCTTTTTATACGGACGACTTACGCAAACGACGTCAATTTAAAAATTTTCGACGCGGGAACGACGGCCATACTTAACATTGGCTACGCCTCATAGACCCAGGGGCAACTTTACGCCGGGAAAAGCCTAACGTAAACGTCGTAACTTTACTGCGTCGACCGCGCGTACGTTCGGGAATTCGCGTATCTAGCTAATTTGCATACTCGACGCGGAAATCGACGGAAGCGCCACCTAGCAGGCAAAAAAAAAAAATTCAGTTTAGATCCGACGGCGTAAGAGACTTATGCCTGTCGGATCTAATGAATATCTATGCGTAACTGATTCTAAGAATCAGTTGCATACGCAGAGATACGACGGCGTATCTGGAGATGCGCCGTCGTATCTCTTTTGAGAATCTGGGCCTATATGTCCTAAACTAAACGGGTTTGATGGGAATTTTAGGGCCTCAAGAAATGGGAAACATCAGCTTTTCTTTTATCAATTGTTTGCTATTATTTTCTTTATATAGTAAAAAAAAGAATATTGCTTATTAAACATCACCAAAAGAAAATGTTATCCGTTTCCAAAAAACACTAAAAAAAAGAAACAAATTTGAGTAAAGTATTGCATGACATGAGTAACTGTTAGTCAAACGATCACAGCACTAAGAATGGTGCGGTAATGAAGGGCTATTTGCCGGCTGGCATTCAGCTGGGTAATGACGCTTGTTAGCGGCCTCCATAGGAATGCACTTTCCTCGATCGGATCCCTTCTGAAAGCTCTTAAAGTTCTGTGTTATCAGCGCAGCCCACGTATGTTACAAGCGCCTTTATGAATTAATGATTTGATTGCAGGTGTCGTTTGTGTTAAGCCTTTTAATATAACACAGTGGGCAGAGATTGCAGGAGAATTCATGCTTTGTTATTCTTTGTTGTGTCTTTCCAGACTGGAAACTGTTACCCCGCGAGCTGAAAATTAAAGTACGAAAACTGCTGAAAGAAGAAAGTAAGTTGCATCTCTGCATGATTTTACCTGTGCTAGCACATTGCAAAAAAGTGTTAAAAGTCTGGAATAAAAAAAAACAATCAGCACAAGGGACATAACTTACAGTCAGTAGTAAGTGTTCCCTTGCGCTGATGCACTTTCTTTTTGTTGAAATCCCCCTCCGTCTATGCCCCCTCCCCTCCAAGCCTGAAATAAAAAACAGAACAATCGGCACAAGGGCCGTAGCTTAGAGTCAGTAGGATGTGTCCCTTGTGTTGATGCCCCTTCTTTTATCTGAAATCCCCCTCCATCTATCTCCCTCCTAAGCCTGAAATAGAAATAAAAAAAGGAACAATCAGCACAAGGGACATAGCTTACAGTCTGTAGGATGTGTTCCTTGTGCTGATGCCCTTTGTTTTAGTTGACATCCCTCTTCGTCTATGCCCCCCTCAAGGCTGAAATAAAAAATAGAACAATCAGCACAAGGGGTGTAGCCAGGGATGGACTGGCCATTGGGACTACAGGGAGTTTCCCGTTGGGCCGATTGCTCAGTGGGCCGGCTTCAGTGACAGCAGACCGCCGCCCCCCTCCGCTCCTTTGTCTCTCCCTTCCCGCAGCGCTCACCTCCTCTCCCTCCCCGCAGCGCTCAACTGGGGGGAGCAGGGGGGAAAACAGAGGAGCATGGGGGAGGGGACAGACAGCTGACTCAACAGCTATGGCCTGGGTGAGTTTCTCACTTCTGTCTAATCTTTTCCCATAAGGGGGGCACCGAACTAATTCTTTGCCCCGGGTGAAATAATGTCTATCTTCCCCACTGGTACTGCCTATAAGAGTACCAGTACCAGCCATTCTACTCTAATAAAGTAGAATGGCTAGTGAAGGGGGAGAGGGGGCTTGGGTGGCCAAGGTGGGGGGGGGGGGGTGCGGGAGTTGTCCGGCCGCCATGGGAGAGACCTGTCAAAGTGGGCCAGTCTGGATGAAGTCCAGGGCCAAATTTTTGTCCCAGTCCAGCCCTGGGTGTAGCTTACAGTCAGTACGATGTATCCCTTGTGTTGATGCCCCTTCTTTTAGCTGAAATCCCCCTCCATCTATCTTCCCCCCCCCCCCTAAGTCTGAAAAATAAATAAAAAACAGAACAATCAGCACAAGGAACATAGCTTTCAGTAAGTAGGATGTGTCTCTTGTGCTGATGCCCTTTCTTTTAGTTGAGATCTCCCTTTGTCTATGCCCCCCCAGCCTGAAATAAAAAACAGAATAGTCACTACAAGGGACGTAGCTTACAGTCAGTAGGATGTGCCCCTTGTGTTGATGCCCCTCTTTTAGTTGACATCCCTCTCCATCTATATGACTCCCCCCTAAATCTAAAATAAAACACAGAACAATCATCACAAAGGACATAATGTACAGTCAGTAGGATGTGTCCCTTGTGCTTGTGCCCCTTCTTTTAGTTTAAATTCCTCACTCTCATTGACCCATATACCACCCCCCCCCCCATGCCCTCCTTCCCAAGCCTGAAATAGAAATCAAAATAATAAAACAATCAGCAAAGGGGACAAAACTTATAGTCAGTGGGATGTGTCCCTTGTGCTGATGCCCCTTCTTTTAGTTAAAATCCCCCTCCGTCTATGCTCTAAACCCCCCACCCCCCCATGCCATCCCTCCATTCCTTATTGTACCCTGTATTGTAGGCTTTAGGTGGACATTTAGGCAACAATAAAACTCTGACGGGTAGAACAGAACAATCAGCACACGGGACATAACTTACATTTAATAGGATGGGCCAGATTCTGGTAGAATCCGCGGCGGCGTAGCGTAAGCCATTTACAATACGCCGCCGCAAATTACTGGAGAAAGTGCCGTATTCTCCAAGCACTTGCTCCGTAAGGGTCCTTTCACACGGAGCGGACCGTTTTTGTGTCCGCTCCGTGTGTGTCCGGCGGCTCAGCGGGGATCATCCGTAATCCCCGCTGAGCTGTCGGCGGATAGGGCGGTCCCCGCACACTGTGCAGAGACCGCCCTGTCTCTCCTCCGCTCTCCCCTATGGGGAATCGGATGAAGACGGACCGCCTGTCCGTCTTCATCCGTTCCGCCGGACGGAAGAAAAATAGGGTTTCCTTCCGTCCGAAAAACCGGATCCTGACGGACGCGGATGGTTGCGGACGTTAGCGGATGCTCCATCCGCTAACGGACGCAATCCCATAGGGAACCATTACAAGTCCGTAAACGGACGAACGGTCCGCTAGTGTGAAAGGCCCCTAATTTGCGGCGGCGTAGTGTAAATGGCCCGGCGTAAGGCCGCGTAATTCAAAGGGGGCGGCTTGTATTTAAATTAAGCACGCCCCTGCGTCGATTGAACTGCGCATGCGCCGGGCATAAAAATAGCCCAGTGCGCATGCTCCAGCTCACAACGGAAAACGTCAATGACGCCGACGTGAGCGTCATTGACGTAAAGTCCTATTCGCGAACGACTTAGGAAAACGACGTAACCGACGGAAAAAGACGACGCTGACCCGACGCTATTACTTAACATGGCATACGACGGACCTTCGTAAACTTGCCCCTCATATAGCAGGGGCAAGTTTACGCTTACGGAAACGTTGTAAATTCACTGCGTCTTCCACGCGTACGTTCGGGAATCGGCGTAAATAGCTAATTTGCATAGACGACGGGGAAAACGACGACACCTAGCGGCGGGAAAAAAAATTGCATTTAAGATCTGACAGCGTAAGAGCCTTACGCCTGTCAGATCTAAGGGATATCTATGCGTAACTGATTCTAAGAATCAGTGGCATGGATACGCCGGGCCAGATTAGGACTTACGACGGCGCAAATGGCGTTGCGCCGTCGTAAGCCTTTTAAGAATCTGGCCCGATATGTCCCTTGCGCTGATGCCCCTGTTTTGTAGGCTTTAGGTGGGCATTTAGGTGGCAGTGAATGGTGAACCAAACTCATGGGCTGCCACATGGCGGTGCGGGCTTTTCAGGGTTAAAAAAGGCAATCAGCAGACACCTATCAACCGCCTCTGAAAAGCAGCCCAATGCGGATTGCTTTTCAGACGGGCAGCAAGGGCTTGTACTTTTACATTGGCTCTTCTCAAGCTGGGTGGTTCTTACAGGGGCTGCTCTTGGTGTGAAATTCCAGCCGTCTGTAGGGACCGATAGTCCTCTTTGCTTTTCTCCTTCTCCCGGTGGTGTTGTCAGGCTCTGCCCATGTAAGCTTCCTATTTGGACGAGAGAAAGTGATCAGAGAATAGGGAGCAGAGGCTTTGCCAATCCTTTTTTTCTCAAGCCGTGTATCCAGTATGTGTGCCAGTTCAGTTTCATTCTCTTTGGAATGATAAAAGCACCATTTACGCGTTTTGATGAGATCCTTTGGCATAACTAAAAAAAGCAAATAAAGAGAAGTGACTTTATTACAGTGCCATCTAGTGGCTGATGACGGTGTGTGCACATCTGTATTTAAGTGTATGTCAAGACACCAGCAGGCTCTCCCGTTCCTCTGGGGGGCCCAGGACTGAGGAAAGAAGCCTGCCCAGGGAGAACAGGAGGAACTCCGGTAACATCCGTCCTTGTTCCCTCCTGTAACTAATGACCCCATGTCCCTTTCCGGGGTCACAGCTGTCATTGCTCGTGTAGCCCAGGATGCTACTGTGTTTGGAGGTCAGGGGAGACATTGAGGTCTAATACACCCCTGATGTCTCCATAAAGAGTACCTGTCACCTGCCCATGCCATCACATTGTGATAGCAATTAAGTAAAAAAATAAAAAGATATAAAAGAAAGATTATTAAAAAATTCAAACCCCTTTCATCACCCCGATCCCTCCTGTGACTAATACCCCTGAAGTGGCATCTATTACATCACTTCCAGGGTCACAGCTGTCATTCCTCTTGTTAACCCCCTTGTATTAGCAATGAAGTTAAAAAAATAAAAAGAAGTGTAAAAAAAAAGTTATAAAACAAAATTAAAAAGATATAAAATAAAAATTTCTATATAAAAATCAAGGGTCACAGCTGTCATTCCTCTTGTTCGCCTACTTGTTATATCAATAAAATAAAAATTAAAAAGAAGTGTAAAAAAAAAAAGTTATAAAACAAAATTAAAAAGATATAAAATAAAGATTTATATATATATATATATATATATATATATATATATATATATATATATATATATATATATATATATATAAAAATAAAACCCTTTCGTCACCCTTCGCCCCCCCCGTGACTAATACCCAAACTATTACATCACTTCCAGGGTCACAGCTGTCATTCCTCTTGTTAGCCCCCTTGTTATTTCAATAAAATAAAAAAGAAAGGTAAAAAAAAAGTTATAAAACATAATTAAAAAGATATAAAATAAAGATTTAAATATATATATATATATATATATATATATATATATATATATATATATATAAAAAAATAAAACCCTTTCGTCACCCTTCGCCCCCCCTCCCCCCCCTGTGACTAATACCCCAACTATTACATTACATCCAGGTTCACAGCTGTCATTCCTCTTGTCAGCCTCCTTGTTATTACAATAAAGTAAAAAAAAGTTATAAAACAAAATTAAAAAGAGATAAACTAAAGATATATAAAAATCAAACCCTTTCGTCACCCCGACCCCTCCTGTGATTAATACACCCTGGAAGTGGCATCTATTACATCATTTCCAGGTTCACAGCTGTCATTCCTCTTCTTAGCCCCCTTGTGATAGCAATGAAGTAAAAAACATTTTTTTTTAAAGAAGTGTAAAAAAAAAAAAATTATAAAAACAAATCGATTAAGATATAAAATAAAGATTTATATATAAAAAATAATTTGAACCCTTTCGTCATTCTGTTCCTTCCTGCACCCCGCAAGTGGCATACATCACTTTAAGGTTCACAGCTGTCATTCCTCTTGTTAGCCCCCTTGTGATAGCAATAAAGTAAAAAGAAGTGTAAAAAATAAATAAAAAGTTAAAAAACAAAACATGAAAAAGATATAAAATAAATATTTATAAAGATTGTATTACGTCACTTGCAGGGTCACAGCTGTCATTCCTCGGCTAGTGTAGCCAAGGATGTAGCTATTCTAACAGTCTGTGTTTGAATAGATGCAGGGGAGACACTGGGGGGCAGGGGGGTTTCTATTCCATAAAGAGTACCTGTCAACTGCCCATGCTATCACATATGGGGCTTGTTAGCTCCCTTGTGATAGCAATAAAGTTTAAAAAAAATGTAAAAAAAGAATACAAATATATAAAATAAAGATTTAAAAAAAAGAAAATGTAAACCCTTTTGTCACCCCGGTCCCTCTTGTGACTAATACCCTCGAAGTGGCATATATTGGATCACCTCCAGGGTCACAGCTGTCATTCCTCTTGTTAATCCTCTTGTGATAGCAATAAATTGTAAAAAAAACTATTAAAAAGTAGAATAAACAAAAAAAATGAATGAAAAAAATATAAAATAAAAATTGTATTACGTCACTTGCAGGGTCACAGCTGTCATTCCTCTTGTTAGCACCTTTGTGATAGCAAATTAAGTTAAAAAAAAAAAAAAACAATAAAAAAGATGCAAATATAAACATGAGAAAGATATAAAATATTTATCAAAATGATATTATGTCACTTCCAGGGTCACAACTGTCATTCCTCTTGTTGGCCCCCTTGTGATAGCAATAAAGTTTAAAATGAAAAAGAAGCATAAATAAAAAATAGTTATAAAATAAAAATGAAAAAGATATAAAATATTTATAAAAGTTGTATTATGTCACTTCCAGGGTCACAGCTGTCATTCCTCAGCTAGTATAGCCAAGGATGCAGCTATTCAAACAGTCTGTGAATAGATGCATTGGTGGAGGGCAGGGGAGACATTGGGGGTCTAGTAGACCCCCGATTTCTCCATAAAGAGTACCTGCCTGTCTTCTGCCAATGCTATCACATAGGGGGCTTGTTAGCCGTGAGATGAATAATCCTAGGATCATAATTCATGCTCAACTCTAAACTGATAACCTGTAAGGTCATGGAGAGTTTTGTGCGATTCCACAGGCAGGCACATTTTTAAGACTTGACATGTTTGGTATCTATTTACTCGATGCGTTCCCCCTCTCCTAATACATGGTGTGATTGTACATAGCAGGAGTCTGTCAGTAGATCCCGCCCAATGATTGCCTGTGTCCAATCACAGCCCAGAGCCCTGTGCTGACAATCAACACAGCGCTCTGTACAGAGGGAACAATCTCTTTGCAAAGTTCGTTTGAGTGCATTGAGTTGCACGACCGCGCAATTGCCAGTTAAAGTAGCGCAGCGCTAAATAGCAAAAAATGGCCTGGTCATGGAGGGGAGTAAAAATCTTCTGGAGGGCAAGTGGTTAAAGGATAAGTTCACCTTTCAAAAAAATAATAATAAATGTATATATATATATATATATATATTTTTTTTTTTTACTGGATCCTGCAGAGCATTGCACCTGTGATCAGCAGATTGTAGGTAGGTGGGATGTCAGACCCCTCCTCCTGAGAATTGCAGAGTCAGATAACAGCCTGATTGGTGACTTTACTTTATAGGCTTTTTATAGAAAGGGATTTATTTTTTATTATTTTATAAAAAAAAAATATTATTTTTGTTTTATTTTATAATTTTTTCATAATTTTTGTTTTATTTTATTATTTTGTATTATTTTATAATTTGTTTATTATTTTTGTTTTATTATTTTATTTTTGTTTTATTTTATAATTTTTTTTAATTATTTTTGTATTTTATAATTTTTTATTATTTTTGTTTTATTTTATTATTTTTTCATTATTTTTGTATTTTTTTTTTATTATTATTTTTGTTTTATTTTATAATTTTTTTATTATTTTTGTTTTATTTTATAATTATTTTTATAATTGTTTTATTTTATAATTTTTTTATTATTTTATAATTTTTTATTATTTTTGTTTTATTTTATTATTTTTTTATTATTTCTGTTTTATTTTATATATTTTTTTTATAATTTTTGTATTATTTTATAATTTTTTTATTAATTTTATTTTATAATATATTTTTTATTTTTGTTGCCTAATATTGTGATTGGTGTATGTGGAGCCCTTTGTCCCTCCCCCTTTCCCTTTTGCTGGTGAGTCCTCAGGTTGGAGTCATACAAGGTTGTGTGTTTTGCAGAGTCGGCGGCCGTCCTTCCCAAGCACAAGCAGAGGATCCCGTTAGATAAAGAGGAGATTATAAAGAAGTTGGAGGTGAGGATTGTGTGTGATGTGATATCGGGTCTAAGGTTCAATCCTGAGGATTAGAGGCTCGGTTGGGTTTTTATTGCTTATTGATGGGAGGAGAGAGCAGAGAGATGACCTAATCCGTCTTCTTCTTAGCAGCTGCTAGGAGGAGAGAGCAGAGAAATGACCTAATCCATCTTTTTCTTAGCAGTCATCGGGCTTGGGACCTGCTGGTGGGGGGAGAGAGCAGAGAGATGACCTAATCAGTCTTTTTCTTAGCAGCTGATAGGGGGAGAGAGCAGAGAGATGACTTATTCAGTTTTCTTCTTAGCTATTAGCAGGCTGGGGGACCTGTTGGTAGGAGGAGAGAGCAGAGAGATGACCTAATCAGTCTTCTTCTTAGCTGTCAGCAGGCTGGGGGAGCTGCTGATGGGAGGAGAGAGCAGAGAGATGACCTAATCAGTCTTCTTAGCTGTCAGCAGGCTTAGGGACCTGCTGATAGGGGGAGAGAGCAGAGAGATGACCTAATTGGTCTTCATTGTTAGCTGTCAGCAGGCTGGGGGACGAGGTTTAAGGAGGAGAGAGCAGAGAGATGACCTAATCAGTCTTCTTGTTAGCTGTCAGCAGGCTGGAGGACGTGTTGATAGGGGAAGAGAGCAGAGAGATGACCTAATCAGTGTAGGTTAGAAAGGGACGCAGCCACTTGTGTTGTCCCCGGCGTGTTTCCCATGACTCTACATTTCCTTTAGAATACACATCAGCCTCCCATGTGTGAGAATGTGGCACGCCGGGACCCGGACCTGTTGTAGTGAGCGTGGGAATAACGGGGCTGACAATAACAATTGCCACAATTCCTCCTGTCACATTTTCCTTTCAGCCATGATTGCCGTATCATTAGACTGCTCATCATCCCCCCAGACAATACACACGCACAATGCGGCTGCCAGACAGGAGCGCGGGCCGCTCCTCACATTGCAGAGCTTCATATTGTCACAGCGATTGTTGACTCTCTCTTTCTAACGCTGATAAGTGTTGGTATGAACCTGTGCAGTATGATACGGTGCAGTAAAGTGAGGCTGCTGTGAAAATGCTGGTTGCTTGGCTGTCACAGTGCAGATGATGTCCCATAAATAGATATGCAGTCTGATAGACTTTGTAATAACCATAGCTTCCTACCATCCCTGCTTTCGGGACTTATCTAGAACCTCTCCCGTCCTCTGGAACTCCCTACCCCAGTATGACTCCGACTATCTTTAGGCAATGCTTGAAAACTCATTTATTCAAGGAAGCCTACCCCACCCCCACCTAAGAACTGTACTTGGGTCACCTCCATCAGATCATCCTCTGTAGCTATTACCCTTTTGTAGAACCTCCCCCTCCCTTTAGATTGTAAGCTCCGTGGGCAAGGCCATGCACAGCTTGAATTTCATCTGATTCTTGCTGAACAGCCTAATTCGAGACACGGGTGACCCTTTTGCAATCACCCAGATCGACAGATTTCAATTTAAATATCGAAGGAACAACGTAGAAGGGTCTCAGCTGAACAGTGCTTGCAGGTGAATCGGATGCAGTTGCTGTTTGGGTATTCTGGCAGAATATAATAGACGGCGGCAGAGGAGATTCCTCCATCTGTGCTGTTTAGCATGGATGGAGAAATCTGTTAGCCAGATTCACAAATAGTTACGCCGGCGTATCAGTAGATACGCCGATGTAACTCGGAATCTGCGCCGTCGTAAGTTTAAGTGTATTCTCAAACTGAGATACACTTAAACCTAGCTAAGATACGACAGCCTGCGCCGTCGTATCTTAGGGTGCAATTTTTCCGCTGGCCGCTAGGTGGCGCTTCCGTTGAGTTCAGCGTAGAATATGTAAATGCATAGATACGCCGATTCACGAACGTACGTCCACCCGTCGCAGTAAAGATACGCCGTTTACGTAAGGCGTTTTCCGGCGTAAAGTTAGTCCAACAAATAGCTGGCCTAGCCAATGTTAAGTATGGCCGTCGTTCCCGCGTCGAAATTTGAAAATGTTACGTCGTTTGCGTAAGTCGTCCGTGAATGGGGCTGGACGTAATTTACGTTCATGTCGAAACCAATAAGTCCTTGCGGCGTACTTTGGAGCAATGCACACTGGGATATGTACACGGACGGCGCATTCGCCGTTCGTAAAAAACGTCAATCCCGTCGGGTCACGAGTAATTTCCATAAAACACGCCCCTTCATCCTCATTTGAATTAGGCATGCTTACGCCGGCCCTATTTACGCTACGCCGCCGTAAGTTAGGAGCCAAGTGCTTTGTGAATACAGTAAATACGATACGCTACGCCGCCATAAAGATGCGGCGCCCTACCTGAATCTGGCTATGTATGTGTATGGATAAGCTTAGAACCACTGTTCTTGTTAATATAACAGACTTGGTCGGACAGGCCCCTTCTCTTGCACGGCAGTTCTGTATGCTGAGAAGTGTGGCGGTAAGGACTGGAGGAAGCATTTTCACAGAGAAAGAGGGAGTATTTTAGGGAATTTCAATATGAAGGCGGTCACAAATCATAACCAATGAGGGTACAGAACTATAAGAAAACAAAAAGGTTTGAGATGTCAAACTTCACATTGAGGGGTGTGGCTGTTACTCAGCTCTGTCAGCATAGAGCACTGCAGTGTGAGGGCTGGAAGCAGCATTTTCACTGAGAAAAAGGGGTATTTTTGAGAATTTCCATATTAAATTTGTTATAAATCATAACCAGCTGTGGTACAGGACTATAAGGAAACAAAAAGGTTTGAGATTAATAACTTCACACTGAGGGGTGTGGCTGTTACTTAGCTCTGTCAGCATAGAGCTCTGCAGTGTGAGGGCTGGAAGCAGCATTTTCACAGAGAAAAGGGGTATTTTTGAGAATTTCTGTGTAAAATTGGTCACAAATCATAACCAGCTGTGGTACATGACTTTAATGAAAATAAGAAAGACTTCAAACTCTACACTGAGGGGTGTGGCTGTTACTCAGCTCTGTCAGCATAGAGCACTGCAGTATGAGGGCTGGAAGCAGCATTTTTACAAAGAAAGATTTTTTTTGGGGGAATTTTTATATAAAAATGGTCACACATCATAACCAGCTGTGGTACAGGACTATAAAGAAACAAAAAGGTTTGAGATGTCAAACTTCACATTGAGGGGTGTGGCTGTTACTCAGCTCTGTCAGCACAGAGCACTGCAGCGTAAGGGATGGAAACAGCATTTTCAAAGAGAAAAAGGGAATTTTTGTGAATTTCTGTATAAAATTGGTCACAAATCATAACCAGCTGTGGTACATGACTTTAATGAAAATAAAAAAGGTTTCAAACTTTACACTGAGGGGTGTGGCTGTTACTCAGCTCTGTCATCATAGAGCACTGCAGTGTGAGGGCTGGAAGCAGCATTTTCACAAAGAAATATTTTTTTTTGAGAATTTTTATATAAAAATGGCCACACATCATAACCAGCTGTGGTACATGACTATAAGGAAACAAAAAGGTTTGAGATGTCAAACTTCTCGCTGAGGGGTGTGGCTGTTACTCAGCTCTGTCAGCACAGAGCACTGCAGCGTAAGGGATGAAAACTGCATTTTCACTGAGAAAAAGGGGATTTTTGAGAATTTCCATATGGAAATTGATCACAGATCAGAACCAGCTGTGGTACAGGAAAATAATGAAAATAAAAGACTTCAGACTTCACATTGAGGGGTGTGGCTGTTACTCAGCTCTGTCAGCATAGAGCACTGAAGCGTAAGGGATGGAAACAGCCTTTTCACAGAGAAAAATTTGTATTTTAGGGAATTTTTATAAGAAAGGTACAGAACGATAAGGAAACAAAAAGGTTTGAGATGTCAAACTTCCCGCTGAGGGGTGTGGCTGTTACTCAGCTATGTCAGCACAGAGCACTGCATTGTGAGGGTTGGAAGCAGCATTTTCTCTCTCTCTCTCTAAAAAAAGGGGGGGGGGTCAAAACTAAGGAAATAAAAAAAGTTTGAGACTTCACACTGAGGGATGTAGCTATACATATTACATATAAGTGCATGGGGCCCTCTGTGGCCTGTTGGTAAGGGGTCCTGTTAAGGATGACATAAAAGTACATGGTTCCCTTGGTGGCTTGTTGGAAGAGTGCTGTTATGGATGACATATAAGTAAATGAAGCTCTCTGTGGCCTGTTGGGGAGGGTCCTGTTTCGGGTGACATATAAGCACATGGGGCCCTCTGTGTCCTGTTGAAAGGGTCCTGTTTCGGGAGACATAAGTACATAGGGGCCCTCTGTGGCCTGTTGGAAGGTGTCCTGTTTCGGGTGACATATAAGTACATAGGGGCCCTCTGTGGCCTGTTGGAAGGTGTCCTGTTTCGGGTGACATATAAGTACATAGGGGCCCTCTGTGGCCTGTTGGAAGGCGTCCTGTTTCGGGTAACATTTGAGCACATGGGGCCCTCTGTGGCCTGTTGGAAGGGTCCTTTTTCAGGTGACCTATAAGCACATGGGGCACTCTATGGCCTGTTGGAAGGGGTCCTGTTTTGGGAGACATAGGTACATAGGGGTCCTCTGTGTCCTGTTTCGGGAGACATAAGTACATAGGGGCCCTCTGTGGCCTGTTGGAAAGGGTCCTGTTTCGGGAGACATAAGTACATAGGGGCCCTCTGTGGCCTGTTGGAAGGGGTCCTGTTTCGGGAGACATAAGTTCATAGGGGCCCTCTGTGGCCTGTTGGAAGGCGTCCTGTTTCGGGTGACATAAGTACATAGGGGCCCTCTGTGGCCTGTTGGAAGGGGTTCTGTTTCGGGTGACATATAAGTACATGGGGCCCTGTGTGGCCTGTTGGAAGGCGTCCTGTTTCAGGTGACATAAGTACATAGGGGCCCTCTGTGGCCTATTGGAAGGGGTTCTGTTTCGGGTGACATATAAGCACATGGGGCCCTCTGTGGCCTGTTGAAAGGGTCCTGTTTCGGGAGACATAAGTACATAGGGGCCCTCTGTGTGCTGTTGGAAGGGGTCCTGTTTCAGGTGACATAAAAGTACATGGGGCCCTCTGTGGCCTGTTGGAGGGGTCCTGTTTCAGGTGACATAAAAGTACATGGGGCCCTCTGTGTGCTGTTGGAAGGGGTCCTGTTTCAGGTGACATAAAAGTACATGGGGCCCTCTGTGGCCTGTTGGGAAGGGGTCCTGTTTCAGGTGACATATAAGTACATGGGGCCCTCTGTGTCCTGTTGGAAGGGTCCTGATTCGGGTGACATATAAGTACATGGGGCCCTCTGTGGCCTGTTGGAAGGGTCCTGTTTCGGGTGACATATAAGTACATGGGGCCCTCTGTGGCCTGTTGGGAAGGGGTCCTGTTTCGGGTGACATAAAGGTGTTGTCTTTTTTTTGTAGAATCTTGAGAAAAAAGAGGAGGAAGTGAGCTCTGAGGAGGAAGAGGAAAAGAAAGAGGAAGAGGAGGATCAGGAGGAAGAGGAAGACTACGATGAAGAGGAGCACGAGGAGGTACGAGGTTCAACCCGGACTGTTTTTAAAGCAAAACTCCAACTATCTCAAAAAATACCCCCTATTGACGATACATCAAAAATTATACAGGATACATCTTCTATCCAACCACGTGATGTGATTGGTCCTTCCTCTTCATGTCTGGTGTCAGTGGTGGGCGGTCCTTGGTGCTCACCTGATAGCGTGTGATTGGATCACAGCGATCATAAGCCACAGAGCCAATCTGATTGCACTTTGCCTGTGATCTGTCTATGCTGGCTTGAGTGTTTGTGGTTTTCCTTTCCTCTTTGAGACACCGGCAGCCCGTTTGGTCCTTTAACCACTTAAGACCACTTAAGATCCGGACCAAAATGCAGCTAAAGGACCTTGCCCTTTTTTGCGATTCGGCACTGCGTCGCTTTAACAGACAATTGTGCGGTCGTGCGACGTGGCTCCCAAACAAAATTGGCGTCCTTTTTTCCCCACAAATAGAGCTTTCTTTTGGTGGTATTTGATCACCTCTGCGTTTTTTTTTTTTTGCGTTATAAACAAAAATGGAGCGACAATTTTGAAAAAAAATCAATATTTTTTACTTTTTGCTATAATAAATATCCCCCGAAAATATATATAAAAAAAATGTTTTACTCAGTTTAGGCCGATACGTATTCTTCTACATATTTTTGATAAAAATATCGCAATAAGCGTTTATCGGTTGGTTTGCGCAAAATTTATAGCGTTTACAAAATAGGGGATAGTTATATTGCATTTTTATACATTTTTTTTTTTTACTACTAATGGCGGCGATCAGCGATTTTTTTCGTGACTGCGACATTATGGTGGACACATCGGACAATTTTGACACATTTTTGGGACCATGGTCATTTTCACAGCAAAAAGTGCTATAAAAATGCATTGTTTACTGTGAAAATTACAGTTGCAGTTTGGGAGTTAACCACAGGGGGGCGGTGATGGGGTTACGTGTTCCCTGAATTGTGTTTACAACTGTAGGGGGGTGTGGCTGTAGGTCTGACGTCATCGATTGTGTCTCCCTATAAAAGGGAATGACACGATCAATGCAGCCGCCACAGTGAAGAACCGGGAAGCTGTGTTTACACGTGGCTCTCCCCGTTCTTCAGCTCCGGGGACCGATCGCGGGTCTCCAGCGGCGATCGGGTCCGCTGCTCCCCCGGTCACGGAGCTTCGTACTACCGCTGCTGGGTACTAGTACAGGACGTACCTGTACGTACATGTGCCCAGCCGTGCCATTCTGCCGACGTATATGTGCAGGAGGCAGTCCTTAAGTGGTTAAGGACCACCGCACGACGATATACGTCGGCAGAATGGCACGGCTGGGCACAGGGGCGTACATGTACGTCCCCTTTAAGAGCCCAGCCTGGTCCGAAGCTCCATGACCGCACCCGCGGACCCGATCGCCGCCGGTGTCCCGCGATCGGTCACAGGAGCTGAAGAACGGGGAGAGGTGAGTGTAAACAAACCTTCCCCGTTCTTCACTGTGGCAAGGTCAGTGATCGTCTGTTCCCTGATATAGGGAACAACGATCACTGACGTCACACATCCAGCCCCGCCCCCCTACACTTAGAAACACACATGAGGTCACACGTAACCCCTACAGCGCCCCCCTAGTGGTTAACTCCTTCACTGTCATTTTCACAGTTATCAGTGCATTTTTATAGCACTTTTCGCTGTGAAAATGACAATGGTCCCACAAATGTGTCAAAAGTGTCCGGTGTGTCCGCCATAATGTCACAGTCATGAAAAACATCGCTGATCGCCGCCATTAGTAGTAAAAATAAAATAATTAATAAAATTCCATAAAACTATCCCCTATATCAGGGATATGCAATTAGCGGACCTCCAGCTGTTGCAGAACTACAAGTCCCATGAGACATAGCAAGTCACTGACAGCCACAAACATAACACCCAGAGGCATGATGGGACTTTTTTTTTTTTTCCAAAATTATGTAGGAGAATACGTATCGGCCTAAACTGAGGAATAAAATGTTTATTTTTATATCTTTTTTTGGGGATATTTATTATAGCAAAAAGTAAAAAATATTGAATTTTTTTCAAAAATGTCGCTCTATTTTTGTTTATAGCGCAAAAAATAAAAAAGGTGATCAAATACCACCAAAAGAAAGCTCTATTTGTGGGAAAAAAAGGACGCCAATTTTATTTGGGAGCCACGTCGCACGACCGCGCAATTGTCAGTTAAAGCGACGCAGTGCCGAATCGCAAAAAGGGTCCTTAACCTGCAAATTGGTCCGGGTCTTAAGTGGTTAAGAAGCTCGTCCTCTGGATTCCCCTCCCTGATTCCGGGAATCATCAGTCCTCTGTCTCCATTATTGTTTAATGCCCTCACTTTCTATTCCCCATGACTGGATTCACCCGTGTCACAAGGACAGGAAGTGAGCACCAATCTCCCCCCACGGGGGACACAGACAGTAATAGCAGTTCTTTTATCCTCCAATGTTCCTAATCTCTCCTCTGCTTCTGTAGGAGACCGACTACATCATGTCTTATTTCGATAACGGGGAGGAGTTTGGCGGTGACAGCGATGAGAACATGGATGAAGCAACGTATTGATCCGCACACCTCCATAGAGGAACGCCGCGACCCTTCATTGTGTTCTGTGGGCAGATCTCCACGTCAGAACAGGAGGAGCTACAGAGGAGCAAAGGAGGCAATTTTAGAGGATTTTATATTGTTGCTTTTACTTGAAACCATCAGCCATTGTAGAAGAGCGGGAGAGACCTTTACCTTTATTAGCCAGAAATGTCTCCTCTGATTCTGGTTTCCCTTTTGTTACCGTCTGGGTTAAGCCCCGCCCACCTTCTACTCCCTGTCCAGTAAAAGGGCTTCAGAGGATATTTCACCTTTAGGCTCTCTTTCCACTATTGCAACTCCAATGTTAACCGTGATTTTTTGCAGCGATTTTGATGCGACTTGAAGCCATGCCTGTGTATTCTTGATGTCTATGGACCTCAAGTTGCATCAAAGTGGTACCGGTGATCTGACGATATGGTTCCGGCTATCGAGAGGGTTCCTGTAAGGGCTGCGCAGGCGCAATCCTTGCCGACGGAAATCTCCGAACCTCGGCCGGCATCCAGGGCGACGTGGAATTTGAGAATTTCCATGTTAAGGAATGAGCCTGGATGCCCGCCGAGGTTCGGAGATTTCCGTCGGCAAGGATTGCGCCTGCGCAGCCCTTACAGGAACCCTCTCGATAGGGGAACCTTAATGACAAGTCACCAAGACGACTTTGAAGTCGCACAGATATGAACGGTACTTATTGGAAATCATGGGGTACGACTTGTCATGCGACTTTGCAGTCCCAAGTCGCACAAGTTGAAACCGAAGCCTTACAGAAAAAATGTAAAGGGGAACTGACCATGTACACCTCCCCCGGTCTCTGCTGTACTTACCTCCCAGGACCGCTGAGCTCTCAGTGCCCACGCAGCCGATCCAACGGTCCAGGGATTTGAAATCCCCCCCCCTCTTTTCCCTCTTCCCTGTGATTCCAGGACAGATCAGAGTGACTCTGATTGGTCGACGCCATCGCAGCGCATCGCTCTGATCCATCCCAGAAGTGCTGCAGAAAGAAGGAGAAGGAGGGGGAATTTTAAAACGCTGGGTCAGCTACGTGGGCATTTAAAGCTCAGCAGCACCAGAGGTAAGTACAGAGGGAAGCAGAGAGGGCGTTAGGGCCGATTCATGATGCAACAATGAGCTGTGCGTTTCACATGCAGTTCTGCGCGGTGCGATTTAAGCCCATTCATCTTGAAGTTGCACCGCACCAAAAGTAGTGCATGCCCTGCTTCTGGAAACTCACTGCAACCCCATCCTATGCATTAAAGGGGTTGTAAAGGTAATTTTTTTTTCCTAAATAGCTTCCTTTACCTTAGTGCAGTCCTCCTTCACTTACCTCATCCTTCCATTTTTCTTTAAATGTCCTTATTTCTTCTGAGAAATCCTCACTTCCTGTTCTTCTGTCTGTAACTCCACACAGTAATGCAACATTTTCTCCCTGGTGTGGAGTGTTGTGCTCGCCCCCTCCCTTGGACTGCAGGAGAGTCAGGACGCTCTCTACGTTGCAGATAGAGAAAGGAGCTGTGTGTTAGTGGGCGTCCTGACTCTCCTGTAGTCCAAGGGAGGGGGCGAGCACGACACTCCACACCAGGGAGAAAGCCTTGCATTACTGTGTGGAGTTACAGACAGAAGAACAGGAAGTGAGGATTTCTCAGAAGAAATAAGGACATTTAAAAACAAAATGGAAGGATGAGGTAAGTGAAGGAGGACTGCACTAAGGTAAAGGAAGCTACCGTATTTATCGGGGTATACCGCGCCCCGGCGTATAACGCTCACCCCAAGCTCAGCAAGGAAAAAAAAGAAAACTTACATTTTTGCCCTGCGTCCATCGGCGGCCTTGTCCGGCGCCCGTCTGCGGCCTTGTGGGTGTCCGTCTGCGGCTTCCTTGCGCGGGGTCCGTCTGCGGCCTTGTGGGTGTCCGTCTGCGGCTTCCTTGCGCGGGGTCCGTCTGCGGCCTTGTGGGTGTCCATCTGCGGCTTCCTTGCGCGGGGTCCGTCTGCGGCCTTGTGGGTGTCCGTCTGCGCCCTCCATCCAGGTGTCCGTCTCATCCAGCTCCATCCAGGTGTCCGTCTGCGGCCTCCATCCAGGTGAGCGTCTCCGGTGTTCGTTTTTCGATTTTGCCGCGAGCCGAGAGGAGCCGGATTTCCTGTGTGTTCGGCTTGTCTCGGCTCCTCTCGCGTTGCTGCGGGCGGAGCCGAGCCTAGCCGAGTGCGGAGTACACTCGGCTCGGACAATGTCGGGGATCAGCGAGGTATCGGCGTATATCGCGCATCCACGATTTCCCCCCGATTTTAAGGGAAAAAAAGTGCGCGGTATACGATGATAAATACGGTATTTAGGGGGAAAAAATTGTACCTTTACACCCCCTTTAATCTGTAAAGGTGGTCTGGCACTTCAAGGGCGCTCTCATTAGACAGAGGACTGAGCGGTAACTGGGGGGCTTAGCCCACAAGTAGAAATGAAAGTTCTGGGTAAAGCAGTGAAACGAAATCAGAGAGGTGCACACAGGAGCCCCTCCTAAATCAGGTGACAGGTGTCTTCTGGTGTCACTTTTGGAACGTTTTAAATGGCAGGCTGACGTGAAAACCGGGAGCCGATCTGCGCCGTTTGGAAATGCTCGGTTTCTTTCCTTTCTGGCCATTTTCAAGGCTCTCGGGCGCCCCCTCTGGCCGCAATCGGGATTGCATGCCATTGAAGTCAATGCGGAATGAAATATATTAGTTTCCATTGACTTCAATGGGGAAACTCGCTTTGATATGCGAGTGCTTTGGATTACGAGCATTCTCCTGGACCGGATTATTCTCGTAATCCGAGGTTCCATTGTAATCTAGTTCTGTAGCGCTAATTGTAAGACTGGAGCGAAGCAAATAAGGTGCTAAGATGGACACACACACAGTACAATATACGAAAGGATATCTAAAGCCAAAGACCAAATGTGATCTATTGCAGCGTTCCGCTCGGCTGCATTCCTTTATCTTTTGCAGGCTAAGTTTCAGCAAGTACAGAAAAAAACTTTTTTAATCCTGCCCTAGTGGTGCACCAAAATGAAAACTCAGGATGCACTTGGCCGGAATGGAACGTTTTTTTTTTCTTTTTATGTAAATTGAATTAATTAATTAAGTTATGTCTTTTTTTTTATATAAATTTAATTAACGGGGCTTCGTTTTTGGCATTGAAGTCCCTCGTCTAGAGAATGAATGCTGGCATCTGATTGGTTGTTGTGGACAGTAAGATGTTTCATCAGATGTTTGATACCTAAAATCTAAAAAATGTGGTTACAGAGGACGGCCTGCATATGTTATAGACCTCAAGACTTTATACCAGGGGTCTCCAAACTGCAGCCCGAGGGCCAGATGTGGCCCTTTGCTAGCCTTTATCTGGCCCTTGGGGCACTATTCCTCCCATTGACACCAGCAATGGGGCACAATGTCTTCCACGGATACCAATTATGGAATACTACTCCTTCTCCTAATGCCAATAATGGGGCACTACTCCTCCTAATACCAATAATGGGGCAATACGCCTCTTGCTGACCCCCAACCCTGAGGCCATATTTACTCTCTCTAATGCTGGGCCTGGGACATTTTCTACCCCCACTAACCACAATCCAGCCCTCCTAAAGTCTTTAGGACAGTAGATTGGCCCTTTGTTTGAAAAGTTTGGAGACCCTGCTTTAAACAGTGGAACCTTGGATTACGAGCATAATCCGTTCCAGGAGAATGCTTGTAATCCAAAGCACTCGCATATCAAAGCGAGTTTCCCCATAGAAGTCAATGGAAATTAAGATAATTTGTTCCACATTGACTTTTATGGCATGCAAAACCGCATGTGGCCAGAGGTTGCGGGGCGCCGGAAATACTCGGGGACAGCTCGGCTGATCTTGTAAAGGCTCGGAAACTGAGTATTTCCGAACGGCTCTGAACCGTTCCAAGCAGGGCCAATAGGGAGAAATAGCTTGACTGGGCTCAATAGGGAGGAGGAATCAGAAAGAAAGAGCCATGCCGCTGCTGATGAAGAGGTAGAAGTCCCCTTCACCCCCCCCGCTCAACAACTACGATCGGCACCCCCCCCCCCCGCAGCAGGTGCCTTAGATCCCGGCGGCTGCCCCCGCTCAACAACTTCTTCGATCCCCGGCGGCTGCCCCCCCACTCAGCAACTTCGGTCTCGGCGGCACCCCCCCTCAACAACTTCGACCCCTCCCGCGCTTCTCGGCTCCAGGGACACTCAAGCCCAGGGGCCCCCACCACCCTAAGTCCTGCCCTGGTTCCGAGTGTCACCGGCGCCCCCCCTCACCTCTGGCAAAATGCGGTACTGCACACCCCATTAGCTTGAATTCTTCACAACACTCGCAAATTGGGTCATGATTAAAAAAAAAAAAAGAAGTTGCTCGTCTTTCAAAACACTCGTTAACCGCATTACTCGTTAACCGAGGTTCCACTGTATAGTTTACAGTTTTATACCGGACTACAGAGTCCAGGTTTGTACAGATGGGATGTACATTTTATACTTTTATGGTTTTATATATTTTAAACATGTGATACCCTTCCTTCTGCGAGATCCTGCTAAATCTTCAACTTTTGTAAGGAGTGTGGAAAGGTTAGGAGCTGTCAGGTAAGACCTTCCCTGGGTGGGTGATGACCCCCCGGCCCCCCATAACAGTAGTCAGAGGTAGCAACAATAGCCTGCTCAGGTCCAAGTACTGTCATCCTATATCCAGAAGCCCCACTCCATTACAGCAATGGACAGAGCGGGGAGGGAGGGTTCTCGGGAGACACTGACACTTTGTCCTAAACAGGCAGTTTCTCTTTTAAGAGGCCAGCTATAGATCTTCGGTGGAGTGTAGATTGGAGTCACTGCCCATTGAACTGGTATTAACATTTTCCTTTACAGCCAGCTTCTAGCAACAACGTGCTTTAATACGACAGGCCAGCAGACGGCGCTGCTGTAGCATTAGTTGGTTTGTGAGCTCTGTATACTGTGTATATACTGCACACTATATTGTCAAAAGTATTGGGACACCTGCCTTTACACGAACATGAACTTTAAAGCGGAGCTCCGCCGTTAAAAAAAAATATTAAAAGCCAGCAGCTGCTGACTTTTAATATATGGACACTTACCTGTCCTGGAGTCCAGCGATGTCTGCAGCAGAGGACGAGCTATCGCTCGTCTATCTGCTGCCCCCACCGCCATCCTCGGTGAGGGAATCAGGAAATGAAGCTTTCCGGCTTCACTGCCCGATTCCCTACAGCGCATGCGCGAGTCACGCTGCGCCGTCCTTACTGGTCTCCACTGTTTTCTAAAATTCTAATCCATCCCAAAGGTGTTCAGTAGGGTTAAGGTCGGCTGTGCAGGCCAGTCAAGTTTCTTCACCCCAAGCATCCCAATACTTTTGGTATATTCAGCTTGAAAAGATGATAGAGTATCCTCCTGCCTTGGAGTAAGGGTGGTGACTGCTAGTGTGTGCCATGCGATGTAGTGACAATGCGATTCACACACTAGCAGTCACCACCCTTACTCCAAGGCAGGAGGACACTTTATATGTCCTCTATCATCTTTTCAAGCTGAATATACCAAGATTGCACAATAAGAAGATATTGGATACTATTAGGAGCTGTATTCTTGTGCGCTGTCTCTGTTGGTACTATTGTGTTGGACTAGTGTGGATGAGTGGGGGCCTACCCAGTACAACGTTGTTCCGGTGGACATGGGGTATCTCATCGCCACTACCGTCACCGATCCAGCAGTGAACTCCTATGATTGCTGATTTGGTGTGATCCCTTCCTGACATTTTTCCCTGACGAAGGGACGTATTCTGTCCTGAAATGCGTCGGACTGTCTGGACGTCTCACGGGAACTCACCACCACTTTCATCAATCTGTTTTTATTGGTTTGATATTTTATGTTTTGTTTTTATGTATACTATTCTTTGAATTAAACTACCCTGTTTCCCCGAAAATAAGAGTGTCTTATATTAATTTTTGCTCCCAAATATGCGCTAGGTCTTATTTTCAGGGGATGTCTTATTTTTTCATGAAGAATATGGTACACATTTATTGTTGAACAAATGTCATTTTAAGTGATCCCCCACCCCTGTGCCAGTGGACACCTTCACCAGAAATCCCCCCACCCCTTTATCAGACATTTCCCCCCTACCTCAGTCACCCCTGTGTGTCCACACAATGTGCTCGACTCCTGCTCCGTGCTACTCACTGTCTAATTGTGAGTCGGCCAAACTCCGCCAGGGCAGAGTGAGCAGCAGGCGGCAGCTTGTCCTGGCGGCAGTGTGGGCTCTCTGATGAAAAGAGACCACGCACTTCCTGTCTGTTCCCTCTGCGCTGCGGCCAATAGTGAGCTGCGCGGCCGCTAGGGTCCAGGCTATAGAGTTACGGTAGCTTTGGGGGGCCTTATTATCGGGATGCCTTATGTTCGGGGGAGGCCCTATTATTGGGGAGGTCTTATTTTCGGGGGGATGCCTTATATTTCAGCAAGAGGCAAAACTGTAAGTAGGTCTTATTTTTGGGGGATGTCTTACTTTCGGGGAAAGTAAAAAGTTGCAGTTAAAGTCCCACTAGTAATGGATGGTACTCCTCTTGATTCATCAGTTGGTATAAAAAACAGTCATTAGGCTTTCCTTGTATGCAGTTCTTCTTACTGAGGCTGCCAACAGTTGAACTGGGCATGACTAGAGCCACCCATCCAGAACATACCAGCACAGGTCCTGTGCCTAGTGCATTCACATGCCCCATTTTGACAACCAGTAATTACTTTCATGAGTGATGGGGGGAGAGGGACAAGGCATGCTCTGATGTTTTTTGGGCGTACACCATCCTCTTAAAGTCCACTACTGGTTAAATTACACAACATGGACAAAAAGTCTGACCATCACACCTATATGAGCTTGTTGAACATCCCATTCTAAAATCATGTCCATTAATATCGAAAAACTCCCCCTTCCCTTTGCAGCTATATCTTTCACTCTTCGGTGAAGCCTTTCTCGAAGATTTAGGAGTGTGTATGTGGGAATTTGTGTCCATTCACACAATAGAACAATTGTGAGGTCGGGGACTGATGTTGGATGGACCACCATCAGGATTCACATTCATCCCAAAGATGTTCAGTAGGGTTGAGGTCTTTGTAGAAAACTCAATGCCCTCCACACCAAATTGGTCAAACCATGTTTTTATGGAGCTGGCCACCATTTATGAGGTCAGGTAACGATGTTGGAGGAGAAGACTTGCCTTGAAATCAGTGTTCCAATTCATCCCAAAGGTGTTCAGTAGGTTTGAGGTTAGGTATCTGTGCAGGAAACTCAAAGCCCTCCACACCAAATTAATCAAACCATAACAATTATGGAGCTGTCCACCATATAGAGGTCAATTACCGATGTAGGATGAGAGGATCTGGTGGCTAAAATCGTTATGGAGCTGGCCACCATTTATGAGGTCAGGTACTGGTGTTGGATGAGAAGACCTGGCTTGAAATTAGTGTTCCAATTCATCCCAAAGGTGTTCAGTAGGGTTGAGGTCAGAGCTCTGTGCAGAACACTTGAGTTCATCCCAAAGGTGTTCAGTAGGGTTGAGGTCAGAGCTCAGTGCAGAACACTTGAGTTCATCCCAAAGGTGTTCAGTAGGGTTGAGGTCAGAGCTCTGTGCAGAACACTTGAGTTCATCCCAAAGGTGTTCAGTAGGGTTGAGGTCAGAGCTCTGTGCAGAACACTTGAGTTCATCCCAAAGGTGTTCAGTAGGGTTGAGGTCAGAGCTCTGTGCAGAACACTTGAGTTCATCCCAAAGGTGTTCAGTAGGGTTGAGATCAGAGCTCTGTGCAGAACACTTGAGTTCATCCCAAAGGTGTTCAGTAGGGTTGAGGTCAGAGCTCTGTGCAGAACACTTGAGTTCATCCCAAAGGTGTTCAGTAGGGTGGAGGTCAGAGCTCTGTGCAGAACACTTGAGTTCATCCCAAAGGTGTTCAGTAGGGTTGAGGTCAGAGCTCTGTGCAGAACACTTGAGTTCATCCCAAAGGTGTTCAGTAGGGTTGAGGTCAGAGCTCTGTGCAGAACACTTGAGTTCATCGCAAAGGTTTTCAGTAGGGTTGAGGCCAGAGCTCTGTGCAGGACACTTGAGTTCATCGCAAAGATGTTCAGTAGGTTGAAATCAGGGCTCTGTGCAGAAAACTCGAGTTCTTCCACACAAAGCACATCAAACCATTACTTTATGGAACTGCAACGGCTACCCACTGGTGTGAGGGTCTCAGCCGTTGGAGACGTCCTTTTCCCTGGCAAGCTGCGATATGCAGGTACCGCCGGTATATCCCATCGAACGCCCTTCCAAGAAACGAGACGTGCTACGTTTGAAGGGTCAAGCAGACTGACTTTATTTTCCACATTTTTCCTCCTTATATCTGGTTACAACTGTACAGAAACAAATGACACTCCCCCCCCTCATCACACACTAAGGCTAATTACTAAACCTTCTTTAATTAATAACAACAAAACCTTCACCCACTCCGTCTCCTAGGCAGACGTTTCGTCTCCGCATACAGAGACAGTGTTATCACACATAAACAGTTTTTAGCATGCATAGTTATAGTTCTGAGAGCAGACCTGGGATTAACACCTGTCTATTACAACACCTTTATACAAGGACAATGGACTGCCTCCCAGGCCCTGACGCAATTAGCATGTCACTAGACTGAGTCATAGAATATTGACTGGTTGGGGTCACAATTAACCAACATCTTGTAGTCTCTCAAGATCCTGCAATTATTATCAATGTCCAGGCAGAATAGTCCATAATCCGTTACACTGCCCCCCTTTTGTGGAACACTCCGGCAGACCCGGATTGATCCTTTTCGGATCAACTTGGGGATGTCCGGTCTGCTGTTAGGGTAAAAGTTCAGTTTGCCTGGACAGTCCGTCGGCCTTCCCATTGGCTTACCAGGTCGGTAGCTGATGGTGACGGTGAATAATAGAATTCAATTCTGGAACAGTCACTTGCTTTGCTCTCTCAATGGCTCCCAAAACCTGTTGCTGATGCTCTTGGGACAAATACGGCACCACCTGGATGCAAATCCCATTTAATCTTTTGACAATTTCCGCCTGTTTGTGCATTTCAATGTTCAAGCCACGGGACATCTCATAATACGTGACATAGTGTCGTTGCATCTCTGATTTCTCACTGGCCAACTTGTCACATTTCCATTTTAGACTGTGATATTGTGCCGGATCTACAGTACATGTCGGGGAAGGTAGTCTTACCCGGTTCTCAGCAGCAAGTGGGTTGATTCCAGCAACGCGGGTGGTCACGGCACAAGCAGCAGCAGGTGTAGGTAAATAAGCCGAAGTCAGAGGGCCAATGTCTTTGCCCAGCACCACCTCGGCAGGTAGGTTGTCCATGATACCAACTGTGGTCTTTCCTGACCCGGCTCCCCAGTCTAAGTGCACCCGGGTGGTGGGTACGCGAAATACAGCACCCCCTGTGACCCGGACGGCAACTGTGCGAGTGGACACGTTCTCTGGCTTTACCAGATGTTTTTGAATCAGAGTGATAGTAGTCCCGGAATCTCTTAGACCTTGTGCTACTTGTCCATTCACTCGTACCTCCTGACGGTGATGCTGACGGTTATCCGGAGAGGCAGCTTGTATTGGGTCTGCCTCATACCAAATTCCCAGACATTCCTCAGGGCCCCCCTCGGTCTCCAGGCAGTGGGCCGCAGAGGGACGTGATGGAGTGACCTCTGTGTTGGGTGTTGTGCGTCTCCAATTGTTATTTGTAGCTCTCAAAGGGCAATAACGAGCAATATGTCCAGTGTCGCTGCAGTGATGGCACGTCACCCTAGGCGAATCCCGGGGGTAGTTGCTAGGCCCCTGAGGACGTGGTGGGACTGGAGCCCGAAACTCTGGGCATGGGGTGACGGTTGGAGTACGCGGTTCTACCTTCTGAGCCAGCCGTGTAGTACCCTGGCTTACTTTCCTTGTCTCCGCGTACTCATCTGCTAGCCGAGCCGCCTCGTTTAAGTTAGCGGGCCGGCGATCTCGTACCCAGTCTTGTATGTCTGCGGCCAGGTCTTGAAAGAAATGTTCCATTAGGAACAGCTGCAATACTTCCTCCCCGGTGTTGGCCTTGCACCCTTGGACCCAAAGGGATGCCACCCTTTGTAACTGGTTGGCCCATTCCATGTGGGAGTCCACAGCCATCTTCTTGGACTCCCGGAAGCGCCGGCGGTAGGCTTCTGGCGTTACGGCGTATCGGGTTAGCAGCGCCTTTTTAACTTGCTGGTATTGTAAAATATCCTCTGGAGCAAGAGCCCGAAAGGCTTCATTGGCTTTGCCCGACAATTTCCCCGACAAAATAGTGACCCATTGGTCTGGTGGTACCTGGTGTAGTGAGCACTGCCTCTCAAAGTCCGCCAAATATCCATCGATTTCCTCCTCACTTTCTACAAAAGCTTTAAATGTAGTGAACGGTATTTTCTTTCCTGTAGCAGCAGGTGGGGGGGTAGGAACTGCAGGTGTAATGGGCTGTCTCGCTCTTACCAGTTCCAGTTCTTGTCCCCTCTTCGTTTGTATCTCTTCCCTTGCTTCCCGAAACAGCTGGTTGATTAGTTCCACGGACGTTTCTGGATACAAGGATAATCTCCGCTGTACAATCCCAGTAATTACATCTTCTTTGCTGACAGGTGCAAGGGGCTCCGTTCCTTCCATGGATCCATCCATTTCGTCCAGCTCCAGCAGTTCAGCTATCAGCTCCCTCCGTGGTCTGTTGCTGGCGCTCCTACCACGACTCTCCAATAGATCTTTTAGTGTGGATCTTTTCAGCCTGGCGTACTGCGACTCCATTCAGCACTTGCTCTTTGGATAAAAGGACCATCCCACTGCTGCCACCAATGCAACGGCTACCCACTGGTGTGAGGGTCTCAGCCGTTGGAGACGTCCTTTTCCCTGGCAAGCTGCGATATGCAGGTACCGCCGGTATATCCCATCGAACGCCCTTCCAAGAAACGAGACGTGCTACGTTTGAAGGGTCAAGCAGACTGACTTTATTTTCCACATTTTTCCTCCTTATATCTGGTTACAACTGTACAGAAACAAATGACACTCCCCCCCTCATCACACACTAAGGCTAATTACTAAACCTTCTTTAATTAATAACAACAAAACCTTCACCCACTCCGTCTCCTAGGCAGACGTTTCGTCTCCGCATACAGAGACAGTGTTATCACACATAAACAGTTTTTAGCATGCATAGTTATAGTTCTGAGAGCAGACCTGGGATTAACACCTGTCCATTACAACACCTTTATACAAGGACAATGGACTGCCTCCCAGGCCCTGACGCAATTAGCATGTCACTAGACTGAGTCATAGAATATTGACTGGTTGGGGTCACAATTAACCAACATCTTGTAGTCTCTCAAGATCCTGCAATTATTATCAATGTCCAGGCAGAATAGTCCATAATCCGTTACAGGAACTGCTCACAATTTACGACATCGGGTAATGATGTTGAATGAATAGACTTGAGTTTCAATTCATGCGCCCAAAGGTGTTGAGGTTAGGGATATATGCAGGAAACTCGAGGCCCTCCACACCAAATTCATCAAACCATGCCATTATGGAGCTGGCCATCATATAAGAGGTCAGTTACTGATGTAGGATGAGAGGACTTGGCTTGAAATCATTGTTCCAAGTCATCCAAAAAGGTGCTCAGTAGGGTTGTGGTCAGGGCTCTGTGCAGGAAACTTAAGGCCCGCCACACCAAACTGGTCAAACCACGTCATGGAGCTGGCCACCATTTATGAGGTCAGGTACCAATTTTGGATGGGAAGACCTGGCTTGAAATCAATTCATCCTTACGGTGTTCAGTAGATTGAGGTCAGAGCTCTGTGCAGGACACTTGAGTTCGTCCCAAAGGTGTTCAGAAGAGTGCAAGTCAGGGCACTGTTCAGGAATCTCAACGCACTCCACAGCAAACTGGCCAAACCATGTCTTTATGGAGCTGGCCACCATTTATGAGGTCATGTATTGTTGTTGGATGAGAAAACACGTCTTGAAATCAGTGTTTCAATTCATTGCAATGATGCTCGTAGAGTTGAAGTCAGGAATCTGTGCAGGAAACTGAAGGCCCTCCACACCAAACTCATCAAACTATGTCTTTATTGGGTTGGCCACCATTTATGAGGTGGTCTATTTATTTATGAATGAGATGACCTGGCTTGAAATCAACATTCTAAAGCTTCATACACACGATCGGTCTTCCATCGGACTTTTCCGTGGATTGTTGTGCGAAGGGCCTGCATACACACGGCAGAACATTTTCAGCCAACATTTCACCAAATCACGTGGGTTTTTCAGCTCTTTACCGCCACACTTTGGGCAACTTCTGCTATTGTTGTCTGATGTTTAGCATTGGTTCTGAGCATGCTCGTTTGAACTTTGGATTTTAGTCCGATGGACTTATGTACAGGCAATCGGATTACCCTATTTATCCGTTTATATCGCACACTTTTTTGCCCTGAAAATCAGGGCAAAATCGTGGGTGCCCGATATACGCCGATACCCGATTTCCCGCGCCGAGTTTTGAATACTGCGCCGACATATACCGAGCGCAGTACACTCGGGTATAGTTGGCCAGTCTCGGCTTCCGCAGTCACGTACAGGACGTGAGCGCGACAGTTGCCGAGCCTGCCCGAGTGTACTGCGCTCGGTATATGCTGGCGCAGTATTCAAAACTCGGCGCGGGAAAGGAGCGGGGAGGACGCCGCAGAAGGACGCCGGACCCGCCGAAGAAGACACTGGACCCGCCGAAGAAGACACTGGACCCGCCGAAGAGGACACCGGACCCGCCGCAGAAGGACACCGAAGCCGCAGAAGGACACCCGAAGCTGCAGAAGGACGCCGGACCCGACGAGGCCGCCGATGGACGCCGCGCAAGACACCAAAACTGTAAGTACAAAAATAACTTTTTTTCCACAGGATTGGGGGTCACTTTAGGGATGCACGGTATATGCGGGAGCGCGTTATACCGCGATAAATACGGTATCCTCCATCGGACATTTGTTGTCGGAAAGTTTGAGAGCATGAACAGGGAACATTTGTCCCGATGCAAAAACTAAAACAATTGTCTGATGGATCCTACAGCTGTGGTTTGCTATTTGTATCGCAGTTACTTTCTTCTCCCCTAGGTAGCGCCACTTCCCTTGTTCTCTATACAAACTACGTCATTTACTCATGCTGCATATGAAAGATAACTACAGTCATGATCCAGCAGTGTCACTGAGGGTTAGAGGAGGTCCCCACCCTTCCTCTGGGCACGCAACCCTTATCATCTGACTCTGCGCTGTAATAAATTATATGGCATATAATAAAAATAGTTTTGGTTGTACAGTGTAAAAATGAAAGTTTGGTACAATAATCGATTTGTGTGTGTGATCAGATTTACAATTACAACCTACAATCACCTTTTTAACCACTTAAGCCCCGGACCATATTGCTGGTCAAAGACCAGAGCACTTTTTGCGATTCGGCACTGCGTCGCTTTAACTGACAATTGCGCGGTCGTGCGATGCGGCTCCCAAACAAAATTGGCGTCCTTTTTTCCCCACAAATAGAGCTTTCCTTTGGTGGTATTTGATCACCTCTGCGGTTTTTATTTTTTGCGCTATAAACAAAAATAGAGCGACAATTGTGAAAAAAATTAATATTTTTTACTTTTTGCTATAATAAATATCCCCCAAAAATATATAAAGAAACATTTTTTTTCCTCAGTTTAGGCCGATACGTATTCTTCTACCTATTTTTCGTAAAAAAAAAAAATCGCAATAAGCGTTTATTGATTGGTTTGCGCAAAAGTTATAGCGTTTACAAAATAGGGGGTATTTTTATGGCATTTTTATTAATATTTTTTTTTACTAGTAATGGCGGCGATCAGCGATTTTTTTTCGGTACTGCGACATTATGGCGGACACTTCGGACACTTTTGACACATTTTTGGGACCATTGGCATTTTTATAGCGATCAGTGCTATAAAAATGCATTGGATTACTATAAAAATGCCACTGGCAGGGAAGGGGTTAACACTAGGGGACGGGGAAGGGGTTAAGTATGTTCCCTGGGTGTGTTCTAACTGAAGGGGGGGTGGCCTCACTAGGGGAAATGACTGATCGCTGTTCATATATTGTATGAACAGAAGATCAGCATTTCTCTCCCTGACAGGACCGGGAGCTGTGTGTAACGAGTGATCGCGTGTGCCCAGCGGCAATCGCGCTCGCCGTGCACAGGAGTCGGGGGCGAGCGGGGGGCCTGCGCGAGAGCCGACGTTATACGCAATGGCTTACTCTGATTTCAATGCACACTGTGAGCAGCTTCTCACAGTGTGCATAACTAGGGTGCCCACGTGTCCCGGATTGCCCCGGGACTGTCCCGCAATTGACATATCTGTCCCGGGTCCCGGGCACCTTCATTCCGGGACAATACAGTATCCCAGAATGAAATAGAGGACACAGCCACCCATCCTCTACTAACTACAGCGGCGGTCCGTCCATAGAGGGCGCTGGAGCGTCGCCCCCTCTGGCTCCGCACCGCCACTGAAAATAACATACATTCATGCATTGTTATTGTTGCCAGCTGCCGCTGGTCTATTCAGGTGGCCGGAAATTGAGCGCCGACCACCTGAATAACGGCAGCTGGTTGGCTGTGCGGAACTGCCTATCAGAGCCAGCGGCTTTCCGAGTACAGCCCTCGTCTCCCGGATGTCTTATCCAGGGAAGGTACGGGGTGCGTTCCTTGGATAAGACTGGCGGCCGTCTCAGCCAATCAGGTTCGCCGATTCTGGTTATCGGTAACCTGATTGGCTGAAGCGTCACCAAGGCGGGAGAAGACATCGAGGGACGTCGAAGGATTAAGGTAAGTGCATTTTACAGGGCACAGCGGCGACAATGGGCACAGAGGCGACAAAGGGCACAGTGGCATCAATGGGCACAGTAGTGACAATGGGCACAGTGGCAACAATGGGCACAGTGGCATCAATGGGCACAGTGGCGACAATGGGCACAGTGGCGACAAAGGGCACAGTGGCGACAATTGAGGGGCATAGTGGTGACAATTGGCACAGTGGCGACATTTGAGGGGCACAGTGGCTGCGTTTGATGGCATGGCACAGTGGTGACAATTGATGGCACAGTGGCTGTGTTTGATGGGATGGCACAGTGACTGCGTTTGGCATGGCACAGCGACTGCGTTTGATGGCATGGCACAGTGACTGCGTTTGATGGCATGGCACAACAGCTGCGTTTGATGGCATGGCACAGTGACTGCGTTTGATGGCATGGCACAACGGCTGCGTTTGATGGCATGGCACAGTGGCTGCGTTTGATGGAATGGCACAGTGGCTGCGTTTGATGGCATGGCACAGTGGTGTGAATTGATAACATAGTGACTGCATTTGATGGCATGGCACAGTGGTGATAATTGATGGCACAGTGGCTGCGTTTGATGGCATGGCACAGTGACTGCATTTGATGGCATGGCACAGTGGTGACAATTGATGGCATTTGATGGGCACAGTGAGGCTGCAATTTTTTTCTTTTCTTTTTTTTTTTACGTTTGCGAATCCCCCCCCCCCCCCTCCAAAAAAAAATTGAGCACCAGCCGCCACTGACTAACTAGTAACTACATTTCCGGAACTGGTTGCTAGGGCCAGCGCTGCCTGGCGTCTTGTAACCATTGACAATTTACTCTCAGGCAGTGAGGCCGGGAGCGAGGCCTGCGCCTAGTGCAGCGCTGCTGTCCTCACCCACCTTGGCACCTCCTCTTTCTCCGGCAAGCAGCAGGGACTGGTGTGATCTTCACTCTCCAGATAGTGACTCCACTCCTTTCCTTCTACGCACGTGGCTCATGCAGAGGGAGTGACAGCAGCACTGCATCTGGTGGCAGGCTATGGGTGGCAAGCGGCACTGCATCTGGTAGCAAGTGGCACATTCACATGACAAATGACCCGCCAAATTCCCCATCAATCCCGAGACTACATTGTTTTGGGGGGAAGGTGAGAGAGGGGGTGTGTCCCTGGAAATGTGGTCACCCTATGCATAACTCCTCCCGCTGCTTGCGTCAGGGCTGAGGGCTCTTGAGAGGAGTACTGAGGGTGAGGAGTACAGGGAGCTGGGATGTTATCAGGAAGGTATGTACAGCACCCTGACGGCCCCTTCCACCAGATCTGCTTATAATACATAGGGAAGAGTCCGAGTGATGATGTCACTAGGCCTATAATAAGGTATGTGATGAACATAGAAAGGTTAGGTTTAACCCCTTCCATACCGGGCACTTTCCCCCCTTCCCGCCCAGACCAATTTTTAGCTTTCAGCGCTGTCGCACTTTGAATGACAATTGCGCGGTCGTGCTACACTGTACTCAAACTAAATTTTTTTCATTTTTTTCCCACAAATAGAGCTTTCTTTTGGTGGCATTTGATTACCTCTGCGGTTTTTATTTTTTGCGCTATAAACAAAAATAGAGCGACAATTTTGAAAAAAATTCAATATTTTTACGTTTTGCTATAATAAATATCCCCAAAAAATTTTTCCTCAGTTTAGGCCTATACGTATTCTTCTACATATTTTTGGTAAAAAAAAAATCGCAATAAGCGTATATTGATTGGTTTGCGCAAAAGTTATAGCGTCTACAAAACGGGATAGTTTTATGGCATTTTTATTATAATACAATTGTTTTTTACTATTAATGGCGGCAATCAGCGATTTTTATCATGACTGCGACATTATGGCGGACACATCGGACACTTTTGACGCCATTTTGGAACCGTTGTCATTGATACAGCGATCAGTGCTATAAAAATGCACTGATTACTGTAGAAATGACACTGGCAGTAAAGGGGTTAACCACTAGGGGGCGCTGAAGGGGTTAAGTGTGTCCTAGGGAGTGATTCTTACTGTAGGGGGGCGGGGCTGGACGTGTGACGTCACTGATCGTCGTTCCCTATATCAGGGAACAGACGATCAGTGTCACTGCCACACAGAAGAACGGGGAAGGTGTGTTTACACACACCTCTCCCCGTTCTTCAGCTCTTGTGACCCGATCACGGGACACCGGCGGCGATCGGGTCCCGTGGGCGCGGTCATGGAGCTTCGGACCGGGTCGTGAGCGTGCTGCCGGTGGCGTGCGACCCTGCGGCTGGGCTCTTAAAGGCAACGTACAGGTATGTGCCTGTGCCCAGCCGTGACCTTCTGCCGATTTTTTTGCTAAACAAACTAAAAAAGACCAACATTTTTGAATTTTTTTTCTTTGTTTCTGTTATAAAATGTTGTTTTCTCCTTCACTGGTGGGCACTGATGATGCTGCACTAATGGGCACTAATAAGTTGGCACTGATAGACACTGATATGTAGAATTGATGGGCACTGATGTGCACTGAGAGGTGCACTGATGGGCACTGATAGGCAGCACTGATGGGCACTGATAGGGGGCACTGATGGGCACTAATAGGTGGCACTGGATAGGCATCACTGATGAAGAGGTACTGATAGGCATTTGAAGGGCACTGACAGGTATTACTGATGGGGCACTGATTTGCACATTTTTGGGCACCGACAGGCGTTACTGATGGGGCACAGACTGGCAGCTCATGGGCACCACTCATGGGGGATGCGCTGAAAATCAGATTATCAGCACAGACCCCTCCTCTGACAGGGAGAACCGCCTATCGGCTCTCCCTGTCAGCGCAAACCGAGGAAAGCCGTTTATCGCCACATCCTGGTTCACGTGATGATCAGCTGTGATTGGTCGCAGCTGATCACGTGATAAGAAGCCTCTGACAGAGACTCCATACAACGATCGGAGATGCAGTTGGTCAGACTGACACACAGCACCACTGATCGCCACGCTGCAAGCACCCCCCGCGGGCGCGCTGGCTCATTATCCCGAAAGACGTCATATGCGCGTGCTTTTAAACGCAGTATGTACGCATTTGCTAGACAAATTAATGTATTTCAATGACCCTAGTTTACGTTTAAAAAAGTACAACATGCTGCGGTTTTTTTTTTTGCATGTAAAAAATTATGTTTTTAAATTCAATTTTTTAAATGCATGTAATTAACGTACCGGAATAGCTAATAAAATGCATCAAAAACATGCCGCAAATGCTTGTTAACTAGTTGCCAACCTGCCGCCGTCGTTTTACGGCGGCAGGTCGGCTCCCCTGCGCGAGAGCCCGTAGCTCTACGTCGGCTCTCTCGCAGGCCACTAGGGGCGCGCGCGCACCCCCCGCTCGCCCCCGACTCCCGTGCGCGTGCCCAGTGGGCGCGATCGCCGCCAGGCACACGTAATCACTCGTTACAGAGCGGGGACCGGGAGCTGTGTGTGTGAGCTCCCGGTCCTGTCAGGGAGAGAAATACTGATCTTCTGTTCATAAAAAAAACAACATAGTATCAAGCGCTCTCCCCATTGATATCTCTATAGACCATAAACAAAGGATAAAAGTTGGGAACAATAAAACTTCAAACTAATTTTGTGAAAATTAAAAAATGAGGAATATATAGTGCTCATATGGAATTACTATAGTCCATCAATTAAAAAGTCCACAGCACTGAATAGTGAAACGATGCTTTGCTTAGATGGCTGCCAGCTGACAGATGAAGCGATCTGTGAAGCAACAAGAAAAGAGACACAAAGCAGCGCCCTCTGAGCGTAGCAAGTGTGTTTAATATTGGGAATGTTTAAAAGACATATGAATCACCTACTCACATGTCTGATGTAGGTAAACAGCATAGTACATTGTAAGGGGTTCATCCGCGGGGGTCCCGGAGAAGACGAGATGTCCTCACGCTGACATGTGGTGTCCTGATCCGTACTGCAGCGTCGATGGGAACCAAAAGAGCCCTCGGAACTGAAGTGCGCAGTGCAGGTCTCCACTGTGTGCAGCTGTGGCTGCCGACTTCACATCCGGGCGCGGGAGGTGCACGCGTTCGAGGCTTTCCAGTCTCTTCTTCAGGCATAGTAGTGGCCATCTTTCCGGAGCTCAATATGTATACAAGGGAAAGACCGCCCTGAGTACTCTGATTGGCCAGATCTTGATTACGGAACATCTAATACCCCCCACGAGACTTATATACAAAAGTACCATTAAAAACAGCATTTATATAAAAACATTTATACGAGAAATATATATATATCTCTCAGTTGATTAAGACAGCGGCGGTTTGCCTAAGTAGTCATAAAAATAAAATTAAGAAGGCTCTATATTAATACAGTAATAATATGATGGAAATTAATATAATAATAAAAAATATATATAGGTAAATAAGTAGAAACAAATACAAAATTGCTGCACCAAAGTGCTGCACAACAACTACCGCTGTGTTAACCTCCCTCATACACACGGCATATAATATATATACTGCCCAATATACATATATAAAAAAAATACATACATATATATAGAAAACATATACATATATAAAAAGAAAAGATTATTAAAATATTAAAATATTAATATCTAAAAAATGTTCAAAAGTGAGGAGGGGGGAAGGGAAAGGAAGAGGGAACTATGGCGTTGATGTCACCTATAATCACTGTTAAAGTTTTATCTGAATCAAGTATATTCTAATGGACTTTATGTATTATCAGCTATATTGTATTGATAGAATATTGTAATCACATTCTAATCACTAGATCTAGAATGTGATTACAATATTCTATCAATACAATATAGCTGATAATACATAAAGTCCATTAGAATATACTTGATTCAGATAAAACTTTAACAGTGATTATAGGTGACATCAACGCCATAGTTCCCTCTTCCTTTCCCTTCCCCCCTCCTCACTTTTGAACATTTTTTAGATATTAATATTTTAATATTTTAATAATCTTTTCTTTTTATATATGTATATGTTTTCTATATATATGTATGTATTTTTTTTATATATGTATATTGGGCAGTATATATATTATATGCCGTGTGTATGAGGGAGGTTAACACAGCGGTAGTTGTTGTGCAGCACTTTGGTGCAGCAATTTTGTATTTGTTTCTACTTATTTACCTATATATATTTTTTATTATTATATTAATTTCCATCATATTATTACTGTATTAATATAGAGCCTTCTTAATTTTATTTTTATGACTACTTAGGCAAACCGCCGCTGTCTTAATCAACTGAGAGATATATATATATTTCTCGTATAAATGTTTTTATATAAATGCTGTTTTTAATGGTACTTTTGTATATAAGTCTCGTGGGGGGTATTAGATGTTCCGTAATCAAGATCTGGCCAATCAGAGTACTCAGGGCGGTCTTTCCCTTGTATACATATTGAGCTCCGGAAAGATGGCCACTACTATGCCTGAAGAAGAGACTGGAAAGCCTCGAACGCGTGCACCTCCCGCGCCCGGATGTGAAGTCGGCAGCCACAGCTGCACACAGTGGAGACCTGCACTGCGCACTTCAGTTCCGAGGGCTCTTTTGGTTCCCATCGACGCTGCAGTACGGATCAGGACACCACATGTCAGCGTGAGGACATCTCGTCTTCTCCGGGACCCCCGCGGATGAACCCCTTACAATGTACTATGCTGTTTACCTACATCAGACATGTGAGTAGGTGATTCATATGTCTTTTAAACATTCCCAATATTAAACACACTTGCTACGCTCAGAGGGCGCTGCTTTGTGTCTCTTTTCTTCTTCTTCTTCTGTTCATACAATGTATGAACAGAAGATTGGTCATTTCCCCTAGTGAGTCCACCCCCCCCTACAGTTAGAGCACACCCAGGGAACATACTTAACCCCTTCCCCGCCCCCTAGTGTTAACCCCGTCACTGCCAGTGGCATTTTTATAGTAATCCAATGCATTTTTATAGCACTGATCGCTATAAAAATGCCAATGATCCCAAAAATGTGTCAGAAGTGTCCGCCATAATGTCGCAGTACCGAAAAAAAATTGCTGATCGCCGCCGTTACTAGTAAAAAAAAAATATTAATAAAAATGCCATAAAAATACCCCCTATTTTGTAAACGCTATAACTTTTGCGCAGACCAATCAATAAACGCTTATTGCGATTTTTTTGTATGAAAAATATGTAGAAGAATACGTATCGGCCTAAACTGAGGAAAGAAATTTTTTTTTTTATATTTTTTTGGGGGATTTTATTATAGCAAAAAGTAAAAAATATTCATTTTTTTTCAAAATTGTTGCTCTATTTTTGTTTGTAGGGCAAAAACTAAAAACTGCAGAGGTGATCAAATACCACCAAAAGAAAGCTCTATTTGTGGGGAAAAAAATGACGCCAATTTTGTTCGGTAGCCACGTCGCACGTCCGCGCAATTGTCAGTTAAAGCGACGCAGTGCCGAATCGCAAAAAGTGCTCTGGTCTTTGACCAGCAATATGGTCCGGGGGGTAAGTGGTTAACCCACATGCAGAAACTCCACACTGAACAGGAGGATCTTCACCGAGATCACTTACTTTGAAAGCTGCAAACATTTCATTACAGTTACTATTTCCTGGCCTCCTGCCAAGGGACGCATTTGTTGATCTGTCGGAGGGCGTGCGTTCTAGAAGTACGCGGCGAGCTCTGCGTCTTACACTTCTTTTGTTTGCTTTTGTTTTTCTTTCAGCCTTTTTGAGTACAAGATGTTTTCTAGCCACGCAGGATCACCTGAGCAAACAACGCGCCTTTTCAAACGTCCGTCCCTGACTCGCCCTCGTCTCTCGAAGAATCTGGAAAACGTTTTCTGATTCCTGGAAGGTCCTGAACATCGGACGGGGCTCCTGGGATGAGGAAAACAGCGTTGTTTTGGAAAGCGGCTTGTAGAAATAGCTGGAATATTTTGACTTTGGTCTGGTGCAGGAGTGACCTCACTGCCAAGCTTTAACCACTTGCCTACCAGCGTGCGACTATTTACGTTGGCACAATGGCTCGGCTGGGCATATGGGCGTACAGGTACGTCCCCTTTAAGAATCGGAAATGTGGGCTCATGCGCCTGACGCGGGTCCTGCGGACTTAATGTCCGCGGGGATACCCGCGATTGTCTCACGGGGAAATGCTGATGTAAACAAGCATTTCCCCATTCTTCCTAGTGACAGGACACTGATCACAGTTCCCTGTAATGGGGAGCGGTGATCAGTGTCACACACAGCCCATCCCCCTACAGTTAGATTCACTCCCTAGGACACACTTAACCCCTTCAGCGCCCCCTAGTGTTTAACCACTCAAGGACCCCTTTAGGCCGATATACGTCGGCAGATGGGCGCGGGATTGCTCTCGCGACCCCGACCTGAAGCTCCATGACCTCGCCCGTGGGACCCGATCGCCGCCGGTGTCCCGCGATCGGTCACAGGAGCTGAAGAACGGGGAGAGGTGTGTGTAAACACACCTTCCCAGTTCTTCTGTGTGGCAGTGATACCGATCGTCTGTTCCCTGATATAGATCAGTGACGTCACGCCTACAGCCACGCCCCCCTACAGTTATATTCACTCCCTAGGAAACACTTAACCCCTTTAGCGCCCCCTAGTGTTTAACCACTCAAGGACCCCTTTACGCCGATATACGTCAGCAGAATGGCACAACTGGGCACAGGCACGTACCTGTACGTTGCCTTTAAGAGCCCAGCCGCGGGGTCGCGTTCGAGACCCGGTCCGAAGCTTCATGACCGTGCCCGCGGGACCCGCGGAGCCGATCGCCGCCGGTGTCCCGCGATCGGTCACAGGAGCTGAAGAATGGGTAGAGGTGATTGTAAACACACCTTCCCCATTCTTCTGTGTGGCAGTGTTACTGATCGTCTGTTCCCTGATATAGATCAGTGACGTCACGCCTACAGCCACGCCCCCCTACAGTTATATTCACTCCCTAGGAAACACTTAACCCCTTTAGCGCCCCCTAGTGTTTAACCACTCAAGGACCCCTTTACGCCGATATACGTCAGCAGAATGGCACAATTGGGCACAGGCACGTACCTTTACGTTGCCTTAAAGAGCCCAGCCGCGGGGTCGCGTTCGAGACCCGGTCCGAAGGTTCATGACCGTGCCCGCGGGACCCGCGGAGCCGATCGCCGCCGGTGTCCCGCGATCGGTCACAGGAGCTGAAGAATGGGTAGAGGTGTGTGTAAACACACCTTCCCCGTTCTTCTGTGTGGCAGTGACACTGATCGTCTGTTCCTTGTTATAGGGAACGGCAATCAGTGACGCCACGCCCCCCTACAGTAAGAATCACTCCCTAGGACACACTTAACCCCTTCAGCGCCCCCTAGTGGTTAACCCCTTTACTGCCAGTGTCATTTCTACAGTAATCAGTGCATTTTTATAGCTGTATCAATGACAACGGTCCCAAAATGGCGTCAAAAGTGTCCGATGTGTCCGCCATAATGTCGCAGTCATGATAAAAATCGCTGATCGCCACCATTACTAGTTGTATAACAATTGTATTATAATTGTCGCCGCTGGTCTATTCAGATGGCCGGACATGAGCGCCGACCACCTGAATAACGGCAGCTGGTTGGCTGTACGCAAGTGCCTATCAGAGCCAGCAGCTCAGCCTTCCGGATGCCTATCCAAGGAACGTACCGGGGTGCGTTCCCTGGATAAGACTGACAGGCGTCTCAACCAATCAGGTTCACCGGTTATGGCTATCGGTAACCTGATTGGCTGAAGCGTCATCGAGGGCGGGAGAAGACATCGAGGGACGTGGATGGCTGACTCCAGTAAAGGTAAGTGCCGGGCGGGGGGGGGGGGGCATTTTACAGGGCACAGCCGCGACGAAGGGCACAGTAACATCAATGGGCACAGTAACATCAATGGGCACAATGGGGACAATTGGCACAGCGGCATGAATGGGCACAGTAACGACAATTAAAGGGCACAGTCACAGTGGTGACAATTGGCACAATGGCGACAATTGATGGCTCAGTGGCTGTGTTTGATGGCATGGCACAGTGGCTGCGTTTGATGGCATGGCACAGTGGTGGGAATTGATGATGGCATGGCACAGTGGTGACAATTGATGACACAGTGGCTGCGTTTTATGGCATGGCATAGTGACTGCATTTGATGGCATGGCACAGTGGTGCGAATTGATGGCACAGTGGCTGCGTTTGATGGCATGGAACAGTGGTGACAATTGATGGCACAGTGGCTGCGTTTGATGGCATGGCACAGTGGCTGCGTTTGATGGCATAGTGACTGCATTTGATGGCATGGCACAGTGGTGACAATTGATGGCACAGTGAGGTTTTTGAGCACCAGCCGCCACTGGTACAGATTATTATCCCAGTGGAAGAAAGTGGCGATTTCTCCAGCGATCGGGTTGGGGCCCTCTGTGTGTTTCATATCACGTATGTGATGCCAGCTATTAGAAACATGACCTTCCCATGTGCACGGCACTGGAAATATGCAATGGCATGACATAGCCCGGGGCTGAGCTATGCGGACCCAGCGCTGCCTATAAGAGGAATGATAGGGACAGGAATTACTTCTAGGAAAGGGGAGTGATGGGATGTCATGGAAGATGCCGGGGAGGAGAGACACGCTTATGGAAACATTGAGATATTATTGTATTAGCAGCCATGGAGTATTTACACGTCTGATGTGTGGGTCACCCAACGTAAAAAAAAAACAGACTCCATTTTTTCTCGTTTTGGATACAAGGATGGGTTAGAACCTCTGTCAGGATTTGTTTGTGTGCCCCCCAACCCCTCCCCCCCCACACTTCCTGTCCTGGTGACACCTTCTGTATATGACAATATCATATAAACGCCATCAGGGCCGCCATCAGGAATTATGGGGCCCCTTACACAGCTTCAGGCATGGGCCCCCTGGAGCAGAGGGAAGGGGGTGCTGCCGCCTCAAATTGCTGCCACGAATTGAGAAGCGGGGGGTGCCTCCGCTAATTGAGAAAATTGAGAAGCGGGGGGGCCATGAATTGAGAAGCCGAGGGGTGCCACAAATTGGGGGGGGTTGCCCTGGGGACCTCTGGGCCCCTTACAAAAAAAAATATTTTAAAAAAATAGATAAAAAAGGGGGGTAGCCATCCGGGCCACTGGGGACCTCTGAGCCCTTTAATAAAAAGAAAGAAAAATAAATAAAAAAAAATTATTATAAAAAAAGGGGGGCAATCCTGGGCCCTTTAATAAAAAAAATATATATTATTATTTTTATAAAAAAGGGGGGGGGGTTGCCATCCGGGGCCCTGGAGACATCTGGGTCCTTTAATAAAAAGAAAAATATATAAAAAAAAAAAAATTAAACATTTTTTTTATATAAAAAAAAGGGGGGGGGGGGGGGTTGCCATCCGGGGCCCTTTAATAAAAACAAAAAAATTATCTGATATATAGAAACAATATAATGTTTACAATAATCTAATATATGATGATATATAAACACAAGGGGCCAGATTCACAAAGAGATATGACGGTGTATCTACAGATACACCATCGTATCTCTGACTTACACTGGTCCTATCTATGCGCCTGATTCATAGAATCAGATACGCATAGATAGGGCTAGATCCGACAGTGTTACACTGTGTTACACTGTCGGATCTTTTTTTCAAGTTAAAAATGGCGCCGGGGGCGTTCCCGCTGATTTACGATAAATAATATGTAAATCAGCGAGATACGCAAATTCACGAACGTACGCGGACCCGTCGCAGTCTTCTTACGTCGTTTCCGTAGCGTTTTTCCGTCGTATACTTACCCCTTCTTTTATCAGGCGCAGCCAATGTTAAGTATAGCCAGCGTTCCCGCGTCGAATTTGAATTTTCCTACGTCGTTTGCGTACGCCGATTCACGAACACGCGCGTCGCAAGTCCCGCTCACGTCGCAACCACTGACGTCCTAGTGACGTCAGTGGGAGCAATGCACGCCGGGAAATTCCCCGGACGACGCATGCGCATTTAAAACGGCGCGGGAACGCGCCTGATTTAAATATGACACTCCCCTAGCCGCGGAATTAGAATTCTGCTGGGGGATTTAGGATCCGCCGTCGCAAGTTTGGAGGTAAGTGGTTTGTGAATTAGCCACTTGCCTATTAAACTTGCGGGAGCGGATCTTAATTCACGTAGATCGAGCGGATCTATAGATCCGCTGCGCTACGTGAATCTGGACCCTAATAATAATCTGATATATGACAATATTATATAGATATTATATAACAGGTACAATATTCTAATATATGACAATATCATATAAACACAATATACCGGGTACAATATTCTGATATAAAACCACATAGACACAATATAGAGGGTACAATATTCTGATATAAAACCACATAGACACAATATAGAGGGTACAATAATCTGATATAAAACCACATAGACACAATATAGAGGGTACAATAATCTGATATAAAACCACATAGACACAATATAGAGGGTACAATAATCTGATATAAAACCACATAGACACAATATAGAGGGTACAATAATCTGATATAAAACCACATAGACACAATATAGAGGGTACAATAATCTGATATAAAACCACATAGACACAATATACCGGGTACAATAATCTGATATAAAACCACATAGACACAATATACCGGGTACAATAATCTGATATAAAACCACATAGACACAATATAGAGGGTACAATAATCTGATATAAAACCACATAGACACAATATAGAGGGTACAATAATCTGATATAAAACCACATAGACACAATATACCGGGTACAATAATCTGATATAAAACCACATAGACACAATATAGAGGGTACAATAATCTGATATAAAACCACATAGACACAATATAGAGGGTACAATAATCTGATATAAAACCACATAGACACAATATAGAGGGTACAATAATCTGATATAAAACCACATAGACACAATATACCGGGTACAATAATCTGATATAAAACCACATAGACACAATATACCGGGTACAATAATCTGATATAAAACCACATAGACACAATATAGAGGGTACAATAATCTGATATAAAACCACATAGACACAATATAGAGGGTACAATAATCTGATATATGACGATATAAACACAATTGAACAATATAATAATCTGATATACAGTAAAGACAGTATCATATAGATACCATATAACAGGTACAATATTCTAATATATGACAATATCATATAAACACAATATACCGGGTACAATATTCTAATATATGACAATATCATATAAACACTATATAATAGGTACAATAATCTGATATATAGACACAATATAACGGGTACAATAATCTGATATATGATGATATATAGACACAATATAACGGGTACAATAACATGCTTATGGACAAAGACAAGTTCCATTGAGACGCAGAGGACAGTCTTGGTCCCCCCCTCCCCTCCCCCCTCCCTTGGTTGTTTTGTACAGTGTGTCCTATGAAAGGAAGTAGAGTGGGTGGGTTGAATGTGTAGAACAGCGCGTTCTCAGGATGTATAGGACGGATCTATAGGGTGCAGGCTCCTCCCACTCTACTGGATCCAGACTGAGCTGGATTCAACCGTCCATCTGCCCCACGTACACATTTCATCGCCCCTCCGCCTCCTGCTGTATTGGGGCGGAGTATAGAGGAGAGCATTGAGGGGATCATCCTACATGACAGTGTGTGCAGAGAACAGATACTAGACAAGGGGGGGGGGTCAGGTGTGGCCCCTGACAGCTGCAAAGGGCCACACATAATGTTCAGTATACAACAGGAGCAGTGGCGGCTGGTGCTCAAATTTTTTTGGGGGGGCGCAAACAAACTGAAAAAAAAACCACATCATTTGCCGCCACTGTGCCCATCAATTGCTGACACTGTGCCCATCAATTGCTGAAATTGTGCCCATCAAATGCTGACACTGTGCCCATCAATTGCTGACACTGTGCCCATCAATTGCTGACTTTGTGCCCATCAAATGCTGACACTGTGCCCATCAATTGCTGAAATTGTGCCCATCAAATGCTGACACTGTGCCCATCAATTGCTGACACTGTGCCCATCAAATGCTGACACTGTGCCCATCAATTGCTGACACTGTGCCCATCAATTGCTGACATTGTGCCCATCAATTGCTGAGACTGTGCCCATCAATTGCTGACACTGTGCCCATCAATTGCTGACACTGTGCCCATCAATTGCTGACACTATGCCCATCAATTGCTGACACTGTGCCCATCAATTGCTGACACTGTGCCCATCAATTGCTGACATTGTGCCCATCAAATGCAGCTACTGAGCCCATCAATTGCTGACACTGTGCCCATCAATTGCCACTACTGTACCCATCAATTGGTGTGTTTATTTTGTTCTTGTTTTTATTTGTTTTGTATTCATATTCAATTATTTTGAAAATATCTTTTATTTATTTATTATGGTTTTATTGTTTATGTTGTTGTTTGTAAGATTTTCAATAAACAAAATTAACCCCTCATAATGGGCACAGCAGGAGTACAGACCCGGGAACTCAGCACAGGGATGGTGGGAACCCCTCATAATGGGCACAGCAGGAGTACAGACCCGGGAACTCAGCACAGGGATGGTGGGAACCCCTCATAATGGGCACAGCAGGTATACAGACCCGGGAACTCAGAACAGGGATGGTGGGAACCCCTCATAATGGGCACAGCAGGTGTACAGACCCGGGAACTCAGAACAGGGATGGTGAGAACCCCTCATAATGGGCACAGCGGGTGTACAGACCCGGGAACTCAGCACAGGGATGGTGGGAACCCCTCATAATGGGCACAGCAGGAGTACAGACCCGGGAACTCAGCACAGGGATGGTGGGAACCCCTCATAATGGCATAATGGGCACAGCAGGTATACAGACCCGGGAACTCAGCACAGGGATGGTGGGAACCCCTCATAATGGGCATATCAGGAGTACAGACCAGGGAACTCAGCACAGGGATGGTGGAAACCCCTCATAATGGGCACAGTGAGTCAGGAACTCAGTGCGGAGATCTCACTAATAGAGCCCTTGAGACATGGAAGAGACCGTCAGGTTGTTTAATTCTCCAGCATTTACCAAAACATGAAATATCAGTTTGGGGTGGAATTGCTTTTTAATCCCATTATAAATAAGAGCCTCATCATCACACACAGGATTCTGTCACCTGGAATTATGTTGTCAGTGTTATTCCGTAATGGTTTATTGTGCTGAATTATCTTTAATATCATTTCCCTTTCTCTTTTCCAAGAACAGAAGAAACAAATCCTCTCGGTGCCCAAAGCTGACATTCCGGGATGAGTATTGTTTCTTTCAAGGAGATTTTATTTAAAAGTGACGACATTCACATGGCTTAAAATGAAGCTTGTTGTGTTCATTTCCAATTCCTACCCACCATCCACTCCCTCCCCTCCCACCATCCACTCCCACCCCTCCCACCATCCACTCCCACATCCACTCCCTCCCCTCCCACCATCCACTCCCACCATCCACTCCCACATCCACTCCCTCCCCTCCCACCATCCACTCCCACCCCTCCCACCATCCACTCTCACCATCCACTCCCACTCCTCCCACCATCCACTCTCACCATCCACTCCCTCCCCTCCCACCATCCACTCCCACATCCACTCCCTCCCCTCCCACCATCCACTCCCACCATCCACTCCCACATCCACTCCCTCCCCTCCCACCATCCACTCCCACCCCTCCCACCATCCACTCTCACCATCCACTCCCACTCCTCCCACCATCCACTCTCACCATCCACTCCCTCCCCTCCCACCATCCACTCCCACATCCACTCCCTCCCCTCCCACCATCCACTCCCACCATCCACTCCCACATCCACTCCCTCCCCTCCCACCATCCACTCCCACCCCTCCCACCATCCACTCTCACCATCCACTCCCACTCCTCCCACCATCCACTCTCACCATCCACTCCCTCCCCTCCCACCATCCACTCCCACATCCACTCCCTCCCCTCCCACCATCCACTCCCACATCCACTCCCACCATCCACTCCCACCCCTCCCACCATCCACTCCCACCATCCACTCCCACATCCACTCCCACCATCCACTCCCTCCCCTCCCACCATCCACTCCCACCATCCACTCCCTCCCCTCCCACCATCCACTCCCACATCCACTCCCACCATCCACTCCCACATCCACTCCCACCATCCACTCCCTCCCCTCCCACCATCCACTCCCACATCCACTCCCTCCCCTCCCACCATCCACTCCCACATCCACTCCCACCATCCACTCCCACCCCTCCCACCATCCACTCCCACATCCACTCCCACCATCCACTCCCATCATCCATTACCACCATCTACTGCCACCATCCACTCCCACATCCACTCCCACCATCCACTCCCTCCCACATCCACTCCCACCATCCACTCCCACATCCACTCCCAACATCCACTCCCTCCGCTCCCCTCCCACATCCACTCCCACCATTCACTCCCACATCCACTCCCAACATCCACTCCCTCCCCTCCCACATCCACTCCCACCATTCACTCCCACATCCACTCCCACCATCCACTCCCATCATCCACTCCCACCATCTACTGCCACCATCCACTCCCACATCCACTCCCACCATCCACTCCCACATGCACTCCCACCATCCACTCCCTCCCACATCCACTCCCACCATCCACTCCCAACATCCACTCCCTCCCCTCCCACCATTCACTCCCACATCCACTCCCTCCCCTCCCACATCCACTCCCACCATTCACTCCCACATCCACTCCTACCATCCACTCCCACCATCCACTCCCACCATCCACTCCCTCCCCTCCCACCATCTACTGCCACCATCAACTCCCACCATTCACTCCCACCATCCACTCCCACCATCCACTTCCACATCCACTCCCACCATCCACTCCCACAACATCCCCTCCCACCATCCACTCCCACATCCATGCCCACCATCCACTCCCACCATTCACTGCCACATTTACGAACACCATCCACTCCCACCATCCATTCCCACATCCACTACCACCATGCACTCCCACAACATCCACTCCCACCATCCAATCCCATCATCTACTCCCACATCCACTCCCACCATCCACTTACACCATCCACTCCCACCATCTACTCCCACATCCACTCCCGCCATCTACTCCCACCATCCACTCCCACCATCCACATCCACCATCTACTCCCACCATAAACTCCCACCATCCACTCTCACATCCACTCCCACCATCCACTCCCACTCTTTACCGCTGCATTTTGAAGACTTTTATACAGTGGAACCTTGGATTACGAGTATAATCCGTTCCAGGAGAATGCTCGTAATCCAAATCACTTACATATCAAAGCGAGTTTCCCCATAGAAGTCAATGGAAATAAAAATAATTTGTTCCCCGTTGACTTCAATGGCATGCAATACCGCATGTGGCCAGAGGTGGGGGGGGGGCACTGGAGAGCCTCAGAATCACTCGGCTGACCTCAGAAACCCTTGGAAGTACATTTCTGAACAGCTCCGAAGGGCTCTGATCGTCTCTGATCGGCTCCGCCCCCCCACCTCAGGCCAAATGCGGTACTTCACACCACTGTGCCTTGAATCCTGCTCGCTTTTCGAGACAACACTCGCAAACCGAGTCAGGATTTTTAGAAATACAGTGCATGTATTTGCGAAATGCTTGTTAACTGCGTTACTCGCAATCCGAGGTTCCACTGTACTTACCTTTTTCAAACGTCAGTTATCCGACAAAACACATCCATCACATAATTGTTGTCGGAATATCCGAACGTGTGTACGGGCCTTAAGGGAAATCACCTCTGTGGACACTTGTCACTAGTGTTGGACTAAAGGCCCGTACACACGATTGGAAAATCCGACAACAATTGTCCGATGGAGCATAAAAACGGTCAGATATTCCCACAACTGCCTGCCATCACACAATTCACGTTGGAAAATCCGATCGTGTGTACGAGGCTTTAGACTTCAAAGCTCTCAGCTCTGTTCTTCTCAGAAAAAGTAAAGCTAAACAAAAAAGTATTATATATCTTCTGTAATTACATTTTCACAACTATAATCCTTTAGGAAAAGATTTTACATTTTATAAATAAGCCCAACAATGACTGTATTTTTTTAAAGCAATGTGTAGACACAGGCCCGGATTCACATACAGCGGCGCATATATATGCCGCCGTAGCGTATATCCTTTACACCACGCCGACGCAGCGCAGAGAGGCAAGCACTGGATTCACAAAGCCAGTGCTGCCAAAACTGCGCTGGGTTTTCTAGGCGTAAGCGGGCGTATGTGGAAGTGGGCGTGAGCCATGCAAATGAGGCGTGACCCCATGCAAATGATGGGCCGAGCGCCAGACAGATACGTATAACGAACGGCGCATGCACCGTCCCGTGGACGCATCCCGGTGCGCATGCTCAGAATCACGTCGGAACTACTCCCTAAGATACACCGGATCACTGCCTACGACGTGAACGTAACCTACGCCTAGTCATATTCACGTCTTACGTAAACTACCGTATTTATCGGCGTATACTGCGCACTTTTTTGCCCTGAAAATCAGGCCAAAATCGTTGGTGCGCGGTATACGCCGATACCCACTTTCCCGCGCCGAGTTTTAAATACTGCACCGACATACCGAGCGCAGTACACTCGGGTATAGTCGGGCAGTCTCGGCTCCTTCCGCGCTCACGTCCTGGACGTCAGCGCGAGAGTTGCCGAGCCTGCCCGACAATACACAAGTGTACTGCGCTCTGTATATGTCGGTGCAGTATTCAAACTCAGCGCGGGAAACGAGCGGGGAGGACGCCGGACCCGACGAAGAGGACACCCGAAGCTGCAGACGGACGCCGGACCCGACGAAGAGGACACCCGAAGCCGCAGAAGGACGCCGGACACGACGAAGAGGACACCCGAAGCCGCAGACGGACGCCGGACCCGACGAGGCCGCCGTTGGACGCCGCGCAAGACACCAAAACTGTAAGTACAAAAAAAACTTTTTTCCACAGAATTCGGGGCAACTTTAGGGGTGCGCGCTATACGCGGGAGCGTGTTATACCGCGATAAATACGGTATGTAAAATACGTTGGCTTGTGTTCCCTTTGCATGGATGCTGCTGAGTTACACCTCCTTTATGGGGCATAGCTTTGCGCCAGACGTATGACTTTACGCGCACTGCGTCGGACGGACGTACGTTCGTGAATCGGCGTATCTCCCTCATTTGTATATGTGAATAGAAAATCAATGAGAGCGCCAAATACGACCAGCGTAAATATGCGCCCACTCTACGCCGGCGTAGGCAAGTTACGTCGGTCGGATGAAGCCTATTTTCAGGCGCATCTGTATCTTAGTTTCTGAGTCAGGCGCACAGATAGGACGGCGCATATTTGCACTTACGCGGCGTATCTCGAGATACGTCGGCGCAAGTGCTTTGTGAATCCGGGCCATACTAAGTGGCTGAATGCTTGGTGGATTTGTATATAAAGAACACAACTGGGCCATACAGGTTAGTATTCTATCTAAATAGTCAAATTGCAATACCCAATTTAACCAGTTGAGGGGGCGTGGATGAAAAAAATGGTCCCATAGGCAGTCTTGGAAGGTAGAACCCTCCACTTTATTAGTGGGAGATATTCAGAGCCAGGTGGAATTTTTTTGCATGCCAGGTCTTTGTAAAGCTTTATCAGTATTTCCCAACCTACGTGTGTGCGTGTAGAACATGGCCCCCCCTTTTTAGTTATAACATAAACAGATAATTGGTGGCCTTCAGTCAAGGCCAGACTGGCAGCCATGTTTTGACAGTTACAGTAAATTAACTACGGCAGAAGAGAAATGAAAAGTGAAAGTGAGGATACGGAGTTTCCAAGAACAGATAGCCTTGGGAATTCTTGATGGAAAGTCCTTCACAGACGCAACACAGTGCAGTGACACAAACTGAACGGAATTCAGGGAATATCAGCATGATAGAATAATTGAAAAAATAAAAGTATAACCAAAAATAACCGCAAACTGCTTAAATACTGAAATAGACTCTGTCACGGTGAAATAGTCTATTTTAGTATATAAGGTGAGCTAACTGCTAAAATAAGTGTGAAATTTAAGACTTTCCTGGGTGTAAGAAGATGTCCGCTGCCGCATAGCGCATGCGCATGCGCAATAGGCAATTTTGTTCACTTTTGTTGCATTTTCTGATGGGTAGCAGTAGTCTGATAGAACACTGATATAGGACTGGCTTTCTTGACCTTGTTAACATGGAGGAACCCTTCAGGTGACTTACAGATCTCAGGGAACTCGGCTAATAATGAACAATATTCACAGCTCAGGTTCCGTTATTGTAATGGTCACTACGAGGCACGCTCCTTATATTGGTGGCCAGTGGAAGAACGCTCCTTATATTGATGGCCAGTGGAGGATTGCTCCTTACATTGGTGATAACAAGGAGGAATGTTCCTTACATTGATGGTCAAGGGGAAGAATGCTCCTTACATTGGTGATCAATGGTAAGAATTATCCTTACATTGGTGGTCAGTGGGAAGAATGTTCCTTACATTGGTGATCAGTGAGAAGAATGTTCCTTACATTGGTGATCAGTGAGAAGAATGTCTCTTACATTGGTGATCAGTGGGAAGAATGTCCCTTACATTGGTGATCAGTGAGAAGAATGTTCCTTACATTGGTGATCAGTGAGAAGAATGTCCCTTACATTGGTGATCAGTGGGAAGAATGTTCCTTACATTGGTGGTCAGTGAGAAGAATGCCCCTTACATTGGTGGTCAGTGGGAAGAATGCTCCTTATATTGGTGGTCAGTGGGAAGAATGCCCCTTATATTATTGGCCAGTGGGAAGAATCTCCCTTACATTGGTGATCAGTGAGAAGAATGTTCCTTACATTGGTGATCAGTGGGAGGAATGTCCCTTACATTGGTGATCAGTGGGAAGAATGTTCCTTACATTGGTGGTCAGTGGGAAGAATGTTCCTTACATTGATGGTCAGTGGGAAGAATGTTCCTTACATTGGTGGTCAGTGGGAAGAATGTTCCTTACATTGGTGGTCAAGGAGTTTGAAGGTCAATCAGCTAAAGCTCAAGGAACTCCTAGCATACTCTGGAGGAACCCTAGTTGAGAATGGCTGCCCTAGAGGAACCCTTGAAATACCTTTCATTTCTTGGGTAACCCCTGCTAAAACCTTATTCACTGGGGGCGTTGGTTGGAAGAATGCCACCCTTACAACCAGCCAAAAAGAATTATGCTGCTGGTGCCAGTTGGCGTTGGCCCTGAAACTATGGAGGTACCCTTGGATGGAAGGTTAAACAGACACAGCTAAAAGAACCCCAAGCAGAACTTTGCATTTGGGGTGAGGAGGGGGCAGAACCTTGATGCTGGGGTAAGGAGGGTGACAGAACATTTATGCTGGGGTGAGGAGGGGTAAGAACTTTGACACTGGGGTGAGGAGGGGGCAGAACTTTGACATTGGGGTGAAGTAGGGGCAACATTTTGATGCCAGAACAGGGAGGGTGAAGAACTGTAAAACTAAGATGAAGAGGGAGCAGAACTTTCACATTGGGGTGAGGTAGAGGTAGAACATTGATGTTGAAATGAGGTAGTACAAAACTTTGATCCCAGGATGCAGGAACCTTGACACTGGGATGAAGAGGGAGCAGACCTTTGATGTTGGGGTGAGGTAGAGGCAAAACTTTGATGTTGAGATGCTGGAACTTTGACACTGGTATGAAGACAGAGCAGAACTTTGATGTTGGGGTGAGGTAGGGCTCTAGCACTGGGATGAGAACATTGAGGTCAAGTAGGGGCAAAACTTTGATGCCAAAATGGGGAGGGGGAAAAGCTTTGGCACTGGGATGAAGAGGGATCAGAACTTTGACATTGGGGTGAGGTAGGGGCAAAACCTTGATGCCAAAATGGGGAGTGGGAAGAGCTTTGGCACTGGGATGAAGAGGGATCAGAACTTTGACATTGGGGTGAGGTAGGGGCAAAACTTTGATGCAGGGATGTCGGAACTTTGACACTGGGATGAAGAGGGATCAGAACTTTAACCAGTGACAGCCTGTCCAATGAGACAAGTGTTTTGTTTGCCCCCCTACCCCAAAAAATGCTCTAGCAAAGCGCGGTGACATACAACACGTACGACAGCACTATAAAGGGGAAGTTCCATGCGGATGGCGCCACCCTTGGGCTGCTTAAGCTGATTTTGTGTTAGTAAAAAGACGATTCACGCTTTTCTGTCTGTTACAGCGTGATGAATGTGCTTACTCCATTATGAACGGTAGTTTTACTAGAACGAGCGCTCCCGTCTCATTAATTTGCTTCTGAGCATGCACGTTATTTTCACGTCGTTAAAGCCCACACACGAGCATTTTTTACAACCTTAAAAACGACAACGTTAAAAACGTAGTGAAAAAATACAGCATGTTCGAAAAAAAATGTGCCCATTTTTTAGATTGTGAAAAATGCCCTGAATTCCCACACACGGTCGTTTTTAAGGACATTAAAAAAAACGTAATTTTTTAGAAACCGAAAAACGGTCGTGTGTACGCGGCATGACACTGGGTTGAGCAGGAGGCAGAACTTTGACGTTGGGGTGAGGTAGTACAACACTTTCATCCTGGGATGCAGGAACTTTGACACTTGGATGAAGAGGGGGCAGAACTTTGACGTTGGGGTGAAGTAGGGCTAGATCTCTGCCACTGGGATGAAGAGGGGGGAGAACGTTGAGGTTGGGGTGAAGTAGGGCTAAATCTCTGACACTGGGATGAAGAGAGAGCAGAACATTGACGTTGGGGTGAAGTAGGGCTAGATCTCTAAAACTGGGATGAAGAGGGGGCAGAACTTTGAAGTTGGGGTGAGGTAGGGCTAGATCTCTGACACTGGGATGAACAGGGAAGAACTTTGACATTGGGACCGTGAGGTAGTTCTAGATCTCTGACACTCGGATGAAGAGGGGGCAGAACGTTGACGTTGGTATGAGGTAGGGCTAGATCTCTGACACTGGGATGAAGAGGGGGTTGAACCTTGACGTTGGGGTGAGGTAGTTCTAGATCTCTGACACTGGGATGAAGAGGGGGTTGAACTTTGACACTCAGGTGAAGAGGGGCAGAATGTTGGGGTGAGGTAGGGCTAGATCTCTGACACTGGGATGAAGAGGGGACAGAACTTTGACGTTGGGGTGAGGTAGGGATAGATCTCTGACACTGGGATGAGGAACGAGGCAGAACATTGACCTTGGGGTGAGGTAGTTCTAGTTCTCTGCCACTGGGATGAAGAGAGGGCAGAACTTTGACGTTGGGGTGAGGTAGTTCTAGATCTCTGCCACTGGGATGAAGAGGGGGCAGAACTTTGACGTTGGGGTGAGGTAGTTCTAGATCTCTGCCACTGGGATGAAGAGGGGGCAGAACTTTGACGTTGGGGTGAGGTAGTTCTAGATCTCTGACACTGGGATGAAGAGGGGGTTGAACTTTGACACTCAGGTGAAGAGGGGCAGAATGTTGGGGTGAGGTAGGGCTAGATCTCTGACACTGGGATGAAGAGGGGACAGAACTTTGACGTTGGGGTGAGGTAGGGATAGATCTCTGACACTGGGATGAGGAACGAGGCAGAACATTGACCTTGGGGTGAGGTAGTTCTAGTTCTCTGCCACTGGGATGAAGAGAGGGCAGAACTTTGACGTTGGGGTGAGGTAGTTCTAGATCTCTGCCACTGGGATGAAGAGGGGGCAGAACTTTGACGTTGGGGTGAGGTAGTTCTAGATCTCTGCCACTGGGATGAAGAGGGGGCAGAACTTTGACGTTGGGGTGAGGTAGTTGTAGATCTCTTACACTGGGATGAAGAGGGGGCAGAACTTAGAGATCTATCCCTACCTCACCCCAATGTCAGACACTGGGATGAGGAGGGGGCACAACGTTGATGTTGGGGTGAGGACGAGGTAGGGCTAGATCTCTGACACTGGGATGAAGAGGGGGCAGAACTTTGACGTTGGGGTGAGGTAGTTCTAGATCTCTACCACTGGGATGAAGAGGAAGCAGAACTTTGACATTGGGGTGAGGTAGTGATAGATCTCTGACACTGGGATGAGGAGGGGGCAGAACGTTGACATTTTGGTGAGGTAGGGCTACATCTCTGACACTTGTGATGAAGAGGGGCAGAACTTTGACGTTGGACTGAGGTAGGCCTAGATCTCTGACACTGGGATGAAGAGGGGGGTAGAACTTTGACGTTGGGGTGAAGTAGTTCTAGATCTCTGACACTGGGATGACGAGGGGGAAGAACTTTGACGTTGGGGGGAGGTAGGGCTAGATCTCTGACACTGGGATGACGAGGGGGAAGAACTTTGACGTTGGGGGGAGGTAGTTCTAGTTCTCTGCCACTAGGATGAAGAGGGGGTAGAACTTTGACGTTGGGGTGAGGTAGTTCTAGATCTCTGACACTGGGATGACGAGGGGGAAGAACTTTGACGTTGGGGTGAGGTAGGGCTAGATCTCTGACACTGGGATGACGAGGGGGAAAAACTTTGACGTTGGGGGGAGGTAGTTCTAGTTCTCTGCCACTGGGATGAAGAGGGGGTAGAACTTTGACGTTGGGGTGAGGTAGTTCTAGATCTCTGACACTGGGATGACGAGGGGGAAGAACTTTGACGTTGGGGTGAGGTAGGGCTAGATCTCTGACACTGGGATGACGAGGGGGAAGAACTTTGACGTTGGGGGGAGGTAGTTCTCTGCCACTGGGATGAAGAGGGGGTAGAACTTTGACGTTGGGGTGAGGTAGTTCTAGATCTCTGACACTGGGATGAAGAGGGGGTTGAACCTTGACGTTGGGGTGAGGTAGTTCTAGATCTCTGACACTGGGATGAAGAGGGGGTTGAACTTTGACACTCAGATGAAGAGGGGGCAGAACGTTGGGGTGAGGTAGGGCTAGATCTCTGACACTGGGATGAGGAACGGGGCAGAACGTTGACCTTGGGGTGAGGTAGTTCTAGTTCTCTGCCACTGGGATGAAGAGGGGGCAGAACTTTGACGTTGAGGTGAGATAGTTCTAGATCTCTGCCACTGGGATGAAGAGGGGGCAGAACTTTGACGTTGGGGTGAGGTAGTTCTAGATCTCTGCCACTGGGATGAAGAGGGGGCAGAACTTTGACGTTGGGGTGAGGTAGTTGTAGATCTCTTACACTGGGATAAAGAGGGGGCAGAACTTTGACATTGGGGTGAGGTAGGGATAGATCTCTGACACTGGGATGAGGCGGGGGCAGAATATTGACGTTGGGGTGAGGTAGGGCTAGATCTCTGACACTGGGATGAAGAGGGGGGCAGAACGTTGATGTTGGGGTGAGGTAGGGCTAGATCTCGGACACTGGGATGAAGAGGGGGCAGAACTTTGACATTGGTTTGAGATAGGGATAGATCTCTGACACTGGGATGAAGAGGGGGTAGAAATTTGACGTTGGGGTGAGTTAGTTCTTGATCTCTGCCACTGGGATGAAGAGGGGGCAGAACTTTGACGTTGGGGTGAGGTAGGGATAGATCTCTGCCACTGGGATGAAGAGGGGGCAGAACTTTGACGTTGGGGTGAGGTAGGGATAGATCTCTGACACTGGGATGATGAGGGGGAAGAACTTTGACGTTGGGGGGAGGTAGGGATAGATCTCTGACACTGGGATGATGAGGGGGAAGAACTTTGACGTTGGGGGGAGGTAGTTCTAGATCTCTGACACTGGGATGAAGAGGGGACAGAACTTTGACGTTGGGGGGAGGTAGGGCTAGATCTCTGACACTGGGATAAAGAGGGGGCAGAACGTTGACCTTGGGGTGAGGTAGTTCTAGATCTCTGACACTGGGATGAAGAGGGGGCAGAACTTTGACGTTGGGGTGAGGTAGTTCTAGATCTCTGACACTGGGATGAAGAGGGGGTAGAACGTTGACGTTGGGGTGAGGTAGTTCTAGATCTCTGACACTGGGATGAAGAGGGGGCAGAACTTTGACGTTGGGGTAAGGTGGGGGCAGAACTTTAACTTGCTTTTTTTAGTTTAAGTTTCTGCAATAAATCTGCATCTGTTGCAGCTTTTAGCTGTTTATAACTTCTACTGTGAGTCTTCTATTAATCCTCCACCCTCACAATGAACCGGTTCCTGTTTATACTTCTCTCTGGCTTACAAGCCTCTAATAGCAGTGCATGACCTTTTGTTCCAGCAGTTATTCTTTCTGAGAAGGAAATGGCCAGTACATTCTATGGGAGGATAATTAATAAGCAATTACTGTGAGACATGAGAACCGATAATGCCTGCTACCAGCGTCCCTTCTAGTCTATTTTAATTAACACATATCTGCCCATTTGATGCGGTTAGTCCTATTGATTGGATCTGGACATGCTGGTGTATGCCAAGATATTTTTGTATTATATTCTTTTGTATTAGCAAGGGAGAAAAAAAGGACGAGTCCGCTTTAAAACTGATATTTTAGATTTTGATAGATGTGGGGGAGTTAGGTCATCTGATTTCCAACATACTGTATCTTAGGGGATCCAGTGGTGAGACATCTGACAAAGGGGTCCTGCGTGACCCCGAAACGTTGCACTTTTTTTGATGGGATTTTTCCCACCATCTTTATGAGCCACTTTACCAGGAACGTGTGCGATTAGAATATTGATTAGAGGGTTATACGATGGGGTAGAGTGAGGATTCATGTTGGAGTTACAAAGAGGGTTGGTGTTGAGGTTACAGAGAGGGCTAGTGGGAGAAGTGCAGGGAAGGTTAATGTTAGGGTTACAGAAAGGGTTAGTGTTAGGGTTACAGAATTACAGGTAAAGGTGAAATTAGAGTTACATGGAGTCTTAATGTGAAGGTTACAAGGAGGGTGAATGTTAGTATTACACAGAGCATTGGTGTTAAGGTTACAGAAACCGATCGGGTCAGAACGCGGTGACGTCAAACACACGACGTGCTGAATAAAACGAAGTTCAATGCTTTCAAGCATGCGTCGACTTGATTCTGAGCATGCGTGGGTTTTGAACCAATGCTTTCTGTACTAACCATCGGTTTGGACCGATCGGGCAGCGGTCCATCGGTTCGATTTTGAAGCATGTTTTAAAATTTTGGACTGAAGGAAAACAGACCGATGGGCTATACACACCGTCGGTTTGGACCGATGAAACTGAACCTCGGTCCATTCTCATCGGTTTTGTCCGACCGTGTGTACGCGGCCTCAGGGTTACAGGGAGGATTAGTGTTGAGGTTACAGGGAGGGTTCATGTTAGGGTTATAGAGAGGTTAGTGTTGGGGTTACAGGGAGGGTTAGTTCTAGGGTTACAAGAAGGGTTCATGTTAGGGTTATAGAGAGGTTAGTGTTGGGGTTACAGGGAGGGTTAGTTCTAGGGTTACAAGAAGGGTTCATGTTAGGGTTACAAGGAGGGTTGGTACTAGGGTCACAGAAAGTATTGGGGTTACAGGGAGGGCTGGTGTGAGGGTTAAAGAGAGGGTTAGAGTTAGAGGTAAATGGAGGGTTAGTGTTAGGGTTACATGGAGGATTAGTGTTGAGGTTACAGGAAGGTTACAGAGAGGGTTAGTGTTACAGAGAGGGTTAGTGTTGGGGTTACAAGGAGGGTTAGTGTTGGGGTTACATAGAGGGTTAGTGTTGGGGTTACAGGGAGGGTTAGTGTTGGGGTTACCCATAGGGTAGTGTTAGGGTTACAGGGAGCGTTAGTATTGGGGTTACAGGGAGAGTTAGTGTTGGGGTTACACAGAGGGTTAGTGTTGGGGTTACACGGAGGGTTAGTGTTGGGGTTACAGAGAGGGTTAGTGTTGGGGTTACAGAGAGGGTTAGCGTTAGGGTAACAGGAACTATATTTCTAAAACCTGTCAGGATGGTGGATTAGGTTCGCTACTAACCGTGAACAAGTCAGAGTATATCAGGTGTTGTGGCACTCAATGTATTTGTAATAAAGAAGTGACTCATTATGTAGTGAAGGATAAGTATGACTCCTCTGTATTTGCACCTCTATAAAGAAGTGAGCAATGATATATTTTATACTCCTATGATAATAAGTTAGCGTTGCATACAGCTCATGCCAAGCTAGCTGTGAGATGAAGGGTGAGTGTACCACGGCTTTGAGTCAGAACTGACATCAAGGTCCACTTATAGAATATTCTCAGATTCTGGGGAATCCCCACCCACACCAAGCAACTAGCTGTGAAATCCAGATACTTGTAGGTCCCCTGTGATCCCTACATCTAGGTGATATCGGTAATCAATATACGTCTTGTACTGGTTTCCTTTGAGTATTGCCCCCTAGAGCTCTATTGCTTTTGCACAGAAAATTGCTGTCTGCAAGGTTTGAAGATGACAGGTTCACTTTAAGGAGTTGAATGTCTCCTCCTGACCGCAGTGTGACCCAGAAAGTGGGAAGTGGGTCTGAGTTCTGTACAAGAAGGCTAAAGTTTGGCTTGTATTTCGCTAACTCAGCTGTGCTCCAGACTTAGTCATGTACTGTATGTGTCTGATCAGCACATTAGGTCTAAAGAAAAAGAAATAAGTTGCGCTGATAAAGTGAAAATAGAATTTTGTTGCTCAAAATCTTAAATATTAATAAGACCAAGCAATAAGAGTCCAAAGATTCCAAAAGTCCTCAATTGGCTTGAATTAATAATAGTGAAACAAAAATAAAAATTGCAGTGAACTCAAAAATTATTTGTAACCACCACCGATAAGAAAAACACCATATGAAATGCGCGCTTACCAGAAGGCAAGCATAATAGGCTTGCGGCTGAACCCCAGCCAGGGTTTCCAGAGTTACAGTAAACCACCGGAAAAAATAATAAACTCACAATAGTGATGTACCGTAAAAATTGCCAATTTAATGTAAAAAATGCACTTACAGAAATCACTTTCTTAAAAGTCTCAAAGAGTAAGCCGGCCGGCTTTCATGAACGCCCGTCCTCATGGACCGTAACGCCACACGTCAGAACGTCTCCTTGCCCGACGTACGCTTCGTCAAATGATGACGTCGTCTAGAAACCGGGAGAACCCTGACCCTATGGTGTTGGAGACAGTTCCAGTCTAAAGGCCCTGGCTGGGGTTCAGCTGCAAGCTTTATATGTTTATTGTCTGGTAAGCGCGCATTTTATATGGTGCTTCCTGTCGGTGGTGGTTCTCTTCTCCCTAGTGTGTTACTATATAGTCAATATCATATTTATGGTACATCACTATTGTGAGTCTCTTTTCTCTCGGGGGCATTAGAGGGGGAGGGGGACTACAGAAATGAAAGTTTTCTCCTCTCCTCTCAGCCTCGAGCTGAGAAGAGGGGAGACCGGGCCCCTGGGAACATTCGGGCCCCTTACAGGTGTAATGCCTGTACCCCCCTGATGGCAGCCCTGAGTGTAGCTCTCTCTCTGGTGGCGCTGGGTAGCGTGGCTCTCTCTGGTGGCACTGGGCAGCATAGCTCTCTCTCTCTGGTGGCACTGGGCAGCGTGGCTCTCTCTGGTGGCACTGGGCAGCTTAGCTCTCTCTCTGGTGGCACTGGACAGCATAGCTCTCTCTCTGGTGGCACTGGGCAGCATAGCTCTCTCTCTGGTGGCACTGGGCAGCATAGCTCTCTCTCTGGTGGTGCTCCCATAGCGACACCACTGTGCTGAATGTGCCAATCCAATTCCTGATTCCAGGGGGGGGGGCACTCTACCCCCCTTGCCCCTACCCGCGGACGCCCATGCATATTGGTTCTAATTTGATGGATGATGGTGGGGAAAAAGCTGAAGAATATATTTTATGCTCCACTAGTATGTCCTAGGTTGGTGCAGGAAGCATACCCCTAGAGCAGCCTTCTCAACTAGGGTTCCTCCAGATTTTGAAAGGGGTTCCTTCTGCTGTAGCTAACTGACCTCCCATCTGATGGTGCCTGGATAGTTATGGGGCCAACGCCACTTGGCAGAGCCAGCAGCATGACACTTTCCACTGATCCCCCAATGAATCGATTTTTGGGAAGGGTTACCCAAGACCTGAAAGTTATTTCACAGGTTCCTCTAGGGCAGCCATTCACAACCAGTGCTCTATGAAACCCTAGGGTTCCTTTGGAGGTTGCTAGGAGTTCCTTGAGCTTTAGCTGATTGACCTCCCACCTGGTTGTGTGCGCAAAGTCTGTAAAGAGTGCATTCTTCCCATTGGCCATCAATGAATTGGCTTTAGCAAGTTTTCCCTAAGACCTGAAAGTTATTTCAAGGGTTCTCTGGGACAGCCATTCTCAGCCAGGGTTTTGTGGAACCCCAAGATTCCCTCAGAGGTTGCTAGGAGTGCCTTGTGCTTTAGCTGATTGACTTCCCATCTGATGGTGCCTGCATAGTTCTGGGACCAACACCACTTGGCAGAGTCAGCGGCTGGGTTTTAGCAAGGGCTTCAATGGGACCTGAAAGTTATTTCAAGGGTTTCTTTAGGGCAGCCATTTTCAACCAGGGTTCTGTAGAACCCAAGACTTTCCCCAGATGTTGCTAGGAGTTCCTTGAGGTTTCGCCGATTGACCTCCCATCTGATGGTGCCTGAATATTGCTGCAATTTACTGACTCATGAATTGTGACTCATGGCATGGACCCATCTCTTATCATATGGATCGGTCTAAAGTTTCAATCAGACAAAGGGAGCCACGAAGGGTACCCTTCTCTGTTGTGCTCTTTTGTTAGCTAAACCATAGTGCTCTAAGAACCCTTTCTCATATATTAAGTACAGTATTTATCGGGCTATAACGCGCCCCGGCGTATAGTGCGCACCCCCGAACTTGAAGGAAGATTCCTGCAAAAAAAAAAAAAATACTTAGTTTGGATGCCCCTCGTCGGTGTCTTGCCCGTCGTCCATCGGCGGCCTCGTCCGGTCCGGCGTCCTTCTGCAGGCCATCCCCGCTCGATCCCCACTTCCTGCGCTGTGTTCGAACCACTGCGCCGACATATACCGAGCGGAGTACACTCGGGTATAGTCGGGCGGGCTCGGCTCCTCTTGCGTAAAGGATGTACAGGACGTGACCGCGAGAGGAGCCGAGCCTGCCCGACTATACCCGAGTGTACTGCTCTCGGTATATGTCGGCGCAGTGGTTCGAACAAAGCGTGGGAAGTGGGTATCGGCCTATATCGCGCACCCACGATTTTGCCCTGTTTTTCAGGGCAAAAAAGTGCGCGGTATACGCCGATAAATACGGTATATACTGTATCCATAAAAGAAATGGTCTATCTATCTATCTATCTATCTATCTTACATATAAAAAGGACATGTAAAATAAGTTATAAAGTGATGATGCTGCACTGTTATGTGACAATGTATGAATAAAAAAAAAACAAGTGAAGGGTGTATATATAAATATAAAATGACAATCCAATAACATATAATCATAAGAATGATATAAAACCAAAACAACCAATAAGTACACGGCAACCCCGCTCGTGCCCAGTAGGGGATGTGCAGTAGTGAATAAAAAGAAAAAACACAATAGTCCAAATAAAGACACAGCAGTGTCAGAACGGGTGACAGAAAATGCGTGATCTTCCCACCAATAAGTGACTGATATCTGAATCCTTATGGTGATTCATGACACCTCAGTGCTCTCTAGCAGCTCACCTCACTGCTGTAAGATAACAGCATTTAGATATAGTACACTTTCTCTAGGGATCCATACGTCTCCACCAGCCTCCATGGATAGTGTCAGCCTAGGGATCTTAGGATCAGGGAAACCTCCTCTCTGGAACTTCTGGGGCTCCAACCTGATATCCTTCTCCTCAATTTAACACTGTATCAACAAAACAGTAAACCCTGAGCGCCGAGCTCGTTCTCCAGCATCACTTCCGGTATGCCCGTTGCCCACTCCCGACGCGTATCGTCACACCACGTCACTTCATCAGGGGAACATCCCTTTCTCCCCCTGATGAAGTCACGTGGTGTGACGAAAAAAGGACGTATATTTTGTTTGGGTACAACATTGCACGACCACGCAATTGCCAGGTAAAGCGATGCAGTGCCGTATCTATCTATCCTTCCCATATCTATCTATTGATCTCTCCCATATCTATCTATTTATTTATCTATCTATATATCTATCTATCTGTCTGTCCTTCTAATATCTATCTATATATCTATTTATCCCATATCTATCTATTGATCTCTCCCATATCTATCTATTTATTTATTTATCTATCTATCTGTCCTTCTAATATCTATCTATCTATCTATCTATATATCTATTTATCCCATATCTATCTATCCCATATCTATCTATCTATCCTTCCCATATCTATCTATCTATCTATCTATCTATCTATCTATCTATCTATCTATCTAATATCTATCTATCCTTCCCATATCTATCTATCTATCTATCTATCTATCTATCTATCTATCTATCTATCCTTCCCATATCTATCTATCTATCTATCTATATATCCCTCCCATATCTATCTATCTATCTATCTATCTATCTATCTATCTATCTATCTATCTATCTATCTATCCCATATATATCTATCTATCTGTCTCTCCCATATCTATCTATGTCTCCCATATCTATCTATCTATCTATCTATCTATCTATCTATCTATCTATCTCTCCCATATCTATCTATCTATCTATCTCTCCCATATCTATCTATCTGTCTCTCCCATATCTATCTATCTATCTATCTATCTATCTATCTATCTATCTATCTATCTATCTCTCCCATATCTATCTATCTATCTGTCTCTCCCATATCTATCTATCTATCTATCTATCTATCTATCTATCTATCTATCTATCTATCTGTCTCTCCCATATCTATCTATCTATCTCTCCCATATCTATCTATCTGTCTCTCCCATATCTATCTATCTATCTATCTATCTATCTATCTATCTATCTATCTATCTATCTATCTATCTATCTATCTATCTCTCCCATATCTATCTATCTATCTGTCTCTCCCATATCTATCTATCTATCTATCTATCTATCTATCTCTCCCATATCTATCTATCTATCTATCTATCTCTCCCATATCTATCTATCTGTCTCTCCCATATCTATCTATCTATCTATCTATCTATCTCTCCCATATCTATCTATCTATCTATCTATCTATCTATCTATCTATCTATCTATCTATCTATCTGTCTCTCCCATATCTATCTATCTATCTATCCCTCCCATATCTATCTATCTGTCTCTTTCATATCTAGCTATCTATCTATCTCATTATAATGTATTTATTCTATCTTGGGATAAGAAGGCAGAGTTCCCCTTTAGGTTCTCTGTTGATATAAGAGGTGATATATAAAGTCTCTGGGCTCCCAGTACCTGTCCTCACAATGACAGATATAAGGGGTGATGTACATACGTAGCCCATACATGCACAGAGTCAGGTGTTGCGGGTGGGTTCCATCCCCAGCCTGGCCTGAGCTGGTATAGCGGATATATAGCGGATATATAGCGGATATCCCGTCTTCTCTCCCTCCAGGGCGGGGGACACGGATCTGTACTCAGCTCAGTGTGATTAGATGAGAGGGACCTGGATCTCATCCCAGAATACACAGACAGGATCTGCCACATCTCAGCACGTAGGCTCCCATCACATGTCACGCGAGCGCGGCGAGCACATACATGCCGTGTCTGGATGGTCATATTTCTACAGGCTCTTGCTACTACTTGCACCTCCGCTGTAGATTTCCATCAGATACATAAGTGAGCTGAGCTGTACAAATTCCCAGAATGAAAGATTACAGCAGAACTCCAGCCAAAAAAACGAGCAGTGCAATAATTAAAAGGATTTTCTGCAATATTCACATTCAATCCTCTGCAATATGTTTTCCTGGGCCAGATTCTCAGAAGAGTTATGCCGGTATCTACTGATACACCGGCGTAATTCGAATTTCCCGCCGGCGTATCATTATTTTGTATTCACAAAACAAGATACGCCGGATTTAGGCTAGGATCTGACTAGTGTAAATCACTTACACTGTCGGATCCTAAATGCAATACAACGCCGACCGCTAGGTGGCGTTTATGTTCAGGTCTCATTTGTTTATGCAAATGAGCCTGATACGCCGATTCCCGAACAAATTTGCGTCGCGTAGCCGTCGCTTACGTCGTTTGCGTAAGCGTAAGGTTACCCCTGCTATATGAGGGGTAACCTTAAGCCAGTCCCATGTATGCCATGTTAAGTATGGCGTCGGGTCCGCGTCGTCTTTTCCCGTCGGGTACGTCGTTTTCCTAAGTCGTTCTTAAATACGACTTTACGTCAATGACGCACACGTCGGCGTCATTGACGTTTTCCGTCGAGAACTGGAGCATGCGCACTGGGCTATTTTAAGCCCGGCGCATGCGCAGTTCGATCGGCACAGGTGCGCGCTTAATTTAAATACAAGCCGCCCCCTTGGAATTACGCAGGGATACGCCGGGCCAATTATACTATGCCGCCCCAAACTACGGAGCAAGTGTTTGGGGAATACAGCACTTGCTCCTGTAAGTTGGGGCGGCGTAGTGTAAATGGCTTATGCGCCGCCACAGGATCTACCAGAATCTGGCCCTCTGCCACTAGATGTCCTCAGCCCACATCGTTTAACCCACTTCCTCTAAACCCAGGTCACCCCAGCCTGTTATGAACAGTGATTGTAGAAGCAGCACAGAACGTATCTGCCTGTCACACTGCTCTCTCCTCCTATCCGCATGCTCCTTGTCAGCACATGAACATAAGAGCTCCTTGAGCTGCTTTTTTCATGTAAAGTCTGAGGCCCCGTACACACGACCGAGTTTTTTGGCAGAATTCAGCCAGAAACTCGGTCGGAGCTGGATTCTGCCGAGAAACTCGGTCGTGTGTACACTTTTCAGCGAGGAAGCCGACGAGGAACTCGTCGGGCCGAAAAGAGAACATGTTTAATTTTTATGAAAATAAATAAAACATAATAAAAAATATATATATTTATGAAATCTACAACCACATGTATCTGTCCAAAAAAAGGCAGAAGAATCTTTTTTTATTCTGCACAGAGGTGACGCCTCTGATATCATAGATTCGCACACAGCAGATGACGGAGGCGACGCGTGTCAGAGACAGATAAGGGCCGGGGCTTTGATGACTGCAGACAGGGGATGAAAAAAACAACGTGGCACTGGAGTCTATCAAAGGCTGTTGAGGTTGAGGGCCTTCGAGAGGCTCCTTGTTCTCTATCAGGAATGCTGACACTTGAATGACGATGGCGGCTCTCAGTGCTGACACCTTGTATGAAGGACGGGAATATTTGTCTCTGTTGTTACATTGTCGTCACCTACTCATGTTGGGACACTTCAGCCATACGGCCAGTGTTGTGGAAGGTACATTGCTGTCAGCACTGGAGATAAAGCCTTCCATGGAGTCCAGTCCTCTGTTCACAGTTTGGTTTTTCATTTAGGTATTGCTAAAGTGTACCAGTCCACCCCCAGTTCCCCCCCAGTCCACCCCCAGTCCATCCACCCCCCCCGGTCCACCCCACCCCCCCGGTCCACCCCCAGTCTACCCCCAGTCCACCCCCAGTCCACCTCCAGTGCACTCCCAGTCCATCCCCAGTCCACCCCCGGTCCACCTACAGTCTACCCCCAGTCCACCCCAGTCCATCCCCAGTCCACTTCCTCCTGACCCAACTTGATCCCTGGACAATGGATCTGCGAAGGGAGATGTAGACCATCATAGGGCAGTTGGACTCTTTCCCACCATCTTCCTTCTGGAGCTCTCCAGCGAGCTTCTTCCTGACCCAACTTGATCCCTGGACAATGGATCTGCAAAGGGAGATGTAGACCATCATAGGGCAGTTGGACTCTTTCCCACCATCTTCCTCCTGGAGCTCTCCAGCGAGCTTCTTCCTGACCCAACTTGATCCCTGGACAATGGATCTGCAAAGGGAGATGTAGACCATCATAGGGCAGTTGGACTCTTTCCCACCATCTTCCTCCTGGAGCTCTCCAGCGAGCTTCTTCCTGACCCAACTTGATCCCTGGACAATGGATTTGCGAAGGGAATTGTAGACCATCATAGGGCAGTTGGACTCTTTCCCACCATCTTCCTTCTGGAGCTCTCCAGCGAGCTTCTTCCTGACCCAACTTGATCCCTGGACAATGGATTTGCGAAGGGAATTGTAAACCATCATAGGGCAGTTGGACTCTTTCCCACCATCTTCCTCCTAGGGCTCTCCAGCGAGCTTCCTCCTGACCCAACTTGATCCCTGGACAATGGATCTGCGAAAGGAGATGTAGACCATCATAGGGCAGTTGGACTCTTTCCCACCATCTTCCTCCTGGAGCTCTCCAGCGAGCTTCCTCCTGACCCAACTTGATCCCTGGACAATGCATCTGGGAAGAGAGATGTAGACCACCATAGGGCAGTTGGACTCTTTCCCACCATCTTCCTCCTGGAGCTCTACAGCGAGTTTCCTCCTGACCCAACTTGATCCCTGGACAATGGATCTGCAAAGGGAGATGTAGACCACCATAGGGCAGTTGGACTCTTTCCCACCATCTTCCTCCTAGGGCTCTCCTGCGAGCTTCCTCCTGACCCAACTTGATCCCTGGACAATGGATCTGCGAAGAGAGATGTAGACTATCATAGGGCAGTTGGGCTCTTTCCCACCATCTTCCTCCTAGGGCTCTCCTGCGAGCTTCCTCCTGACCCAACTTGATCCCTGGACAATGGATCTGCAAAGGGAGATGTAGACCATCATAGGGCAGTTGGACTCTTTCCCACCATCTTCCTCCTGGAGCTCTTCAGCGAGCTTCTTCCTGACCCAACTTGATCCCTGGACAATGGATCTGCGAAAGGAGATGTAGACCACCATAGGGCAGTTGGACTCTTTCCCACCATCTTCCTCCTGGAGCTCTCCCGGGAGCTTCCTCCTGACCCAACTTGATCCCTGGACAATGTATATGCGAATAGCCCCCCCACACCACTAAGCCTCAGGGTCTTCCTCATAGCTCTCTCAAGGATTCTGCACCAGGGGGTAGAGCATAGAGGTCTCCTCCGACCTAGAAACACTGCACCCTGCTGCCCATGCTTCAGGCTATTTATGGGCTCCCTCTCACCTTCTGGGCACATCTTCCCAGGGATTGGCTGGAATTCCATAAATATTCAGACTGCCTGTTCTGTTGTCCCTCCCACCATACTTCTGTAAGACAGGGGGCGGGGGAGTAACAGAACAGCAGCCTGTGAAACACTGAGCAGACCTAAGCAATCAACCCCTGCTCCACTGATTACAGAGGAGCTAAACTAAATCTCTATACCAGGAGGATGCTACACTGGTAATGTGGGAACCTGTTTTCCTGTTTGTAGTCCAAAACTAGGTGTTCCCAAACACACCCACTGTAGGCTCCTTGTTCTGAACCTGATTTATCATGTGTCGAGACTCAGTACTAAATATCTGTGAAGGTTCTCATTTATCCAGGTCATGGTATAGCCAAGGTCGGGACAAGGGGTGAGCAGAAGGGACACGTCCCCTGGGCGCAGAGGCACTTTGTGGAGAAGGGGTGCTAATAGCCGACAGGGGAGGATTCACTGCCACAGACCCCCCCCCCCCAACATTGCATTGGTCCTAATGGCAGTGAAATATTAACTCACCACCCCCCTTCTGCATTTTTGGTCATGGGAGGGGTCACATTAAAATGCCACTGACCACCAACGTGGCACCCATTTTTTTTTTGGGGGGGGGGGTTATTGGTTGCACTGACACCTGTGCTGGGGGTTATTAATGCGTCTACTGACACCTGTGCTGGGGGTTATTAATGCCTCCACTGACACCTGTGCTGGGGGTTATTAATGCATCCACTGACACCTGTGCTGGGGGTTATTAATGCGTCCACTGACACCTGTGCTGGGGGTTATTAATGCCTCCACCGACACCTGTGCTGGGGGTTATTAATGCGTCCACTGACACCTGTGCTGGGGGTTATTAATGCCTCCACCGACACCTGTGCTGGGGGTTATTAATGCGTCCACTGACACCTGTGCTTGGGGTTATTAATGCCTCCATTGACACCTGTGCTGGGGGTTATTAATGCGTCTATTGACACCTGTGCTGGGGGTTATTAATGCCTCCACTGACACCTGTGTGGGGGGTTATTAATGCATCCACTGACACCTGTGCTGGGGGTTATTAATGCATCCACTGACACCTGTGCTGGGGGTTATTGATGCGTCTACTGACACCTGTGTGGGGGGTTATTAATGCCTCCACTGACACCTGTGCTTGGGGTTATTAATGCCTCCATTGACACCTGTGCTGGGGGTTATTAATGCGTCTATTGACACCTGTGCTGGGGGTTATTAATGTGTCTACTGACACCTGTGTGGGGGGTTATTAATGCCTCCACTGACACCTGTGCTGGGGGTTATTAATGCATCCACTGACACCTGTGCTGGGGGTTATTAATGCATCCACTGACACCTGTGCTGGGGGTTATTGATGCGTCTACTGACACCTGTGTGGGGGGTTATTAATGCCTCCACTGACACCTGTGCTGGGGGTTATTAATGCGTCTACTGACACCTGTGCTGGGGGTTATTAATGCATCCACTGACACCTGTGCTGGGGGTTATTAATGGGTCCGCTGACACCTGTGCTGGGGGTTATTAATGCATCCACTGACACCTGTGCTGGGGGTTATTGATACGTCTACTGACACCTGTGCTTGGGGTTATTAATGCCTCCACTGACACCTGTGCTGGGGGTTATTAATGCGTCTACTGACACCTGTGTGGGGGGTTATTAATGCCTCCACTGACACCTGTGTGGGGGGTTATTAATGTGTCCACTGACACCTGTGCTGGGGGTTATTAATGCATCCACTGACACCTGTGCTGGGGGTTATTAATGCGTCTACTGACACCTGTGCTGGGGGTTAATGCATCCACTGACACCTGTGCGGGGGGTTATTAATGCGTCCACTGACACCTGTGCGGGGGGTTATTAATGCCTCCACTGACACCTGTGCTGGGGGTTATTAATGCATCCACTGACACCTGTGTGGGGGGGTTATTAATGCATCCACTGACACCTGTGCTGGGGGTTATTAATGCATCCACTGACACCTGTGCTGGGGGTTATTAATGCGTCTACAGACACCTGTGATGTGGGTTATTAATGCATCCACTGACACCTGTGCGGGGGGTTATTAATGCATCCACTGACACCTGTGCTGGGGGTTATTAATGCCTCCACCGACACCTGTGCTGGGGGTTATTAATGCATCCACTGACACCTGTGCTGGGGGTTATTAATGGGTCCGCTGACACCTGTGCTGGGGGTTATTAATGCATCCACTGACACCTGTGCTGGGGGTTATTAATGCATCCACTGACACCTGTGCTGGGGGTTATTAATGCATCCACTGACACCTGTGCTGCGGGTTATTAATGCTTCTACTGACACCTGTGCTGGGGGTTATTAATGGGTCCACTGACACCTGTGCTGGGGGTTATTAATGCATCCACTGACACCTGTGCTGGGGGTTATTAATGCTTCTACTGACACCTGTGCTGGGGGTTATTAATGCTTCTACTGACACCTGTGCTGGGGGTTATTAATGCTTCTACTGACACCTGTGCTGGGGGTTATTAATGCGTCTACTGACACCTGTGTGGGGGGTTATTAATGCCTCCACTGACACCTGTGCTCACAGTGTGCAGTATAACCCATTTCAGTATCTCCCACCTACTCAATTTTCAACAAAATGATTTCTGCGTAGGAAGGAAAGCGGTTTGACTTTCACTTCACTTACACACACAGACACACAGATAGGTTGAACTTCTGCCAACACAGATTGCGTGCAGAATGGAGAAAGAGCAGCACTGGCGAATGTTTATCACAGAGGACAGGCCTGAACTCGCAGAGGAAGATGTTGTTTTTCTTCTGCACCTCAAATTTCGCAACTCTGAGATTTCACATTCCGGAAAACGACCACGAAGAACGTTCACAACTAGTTGTAACCAGAAGAGAAAAAACAGCATGTTGGTTAAAGGGTCAGTCCTCCCAAAACGGATATTTCACTGGGTGGGGGATGACAACCAGGAGGTCTACACAACTGCTGTGCCCATTATGAGGGGTTCCCACCATCCCTGTGCTGAGTTCCTGGGTCTGTACACCTGCTGTGCCCATTATGAGGGGTTCCCACCATCCCTGTGCTGAGTTCCCGGGTCTGTACTCCTGATGTGCCCATTATGAAGGGTTCCCACCATCCCTGTACTGAGTTCCCAGGTCTGTACACCTGCTGTGCCCATTATGAGGAGTTCCCACCATCCCTGTGCTGAGTTCCCAGGTCTGTACACCTGCTGTGCCCATTATGAGGGGTTCCCACCATCCCTGTGCTGAGTTCCCGGGTCTGTACACCTGCTGTGCCCATTATGAAGGGTTCCCACCATCCCTGTGCTGAGTTCCCGGGTCTGTACACCTGCTGTGCCCATTATGAGGAGTTCCCACCATCCCTGTGCTGAATTCCCAGGTCTGTACACCTTCTGTGCCCATTATGAAGGGTTCCCACCATCCCTGTGCTGAGTTCCCGGGTCTGTACTCCTGCTGTGCCCATTATGAAGGGTTCCCACCATCCCTGTGCTGAGTTCCCGGGTCTGTACACCTGCTGTGCCCATTATGAAGGGTTCCCACCATCCCTGTGCTGAGTTCCCGGGTCTGTACACCTGCTGTGCCCATTATGAGGAGTTCCCACCATCCCTGTGCTGAATTCCCAGGTCTGTACACCTTCTGTGCCCATTATGAAGGGTTCCCACCATCCCTGTGCTGAGTTCCCGGGTCTGTACTCCTGCTGTGCCCATTATGAGAGGTTCCCACCATCCCTGTGCTGAGTTCCCGGGTCTGTACACCTGCTGTGCCCATTATGAGGGGTTCCCACCATCCCTGTGCTGAGTTCCCGGGTCTGTACACCTGCTGTGCCCATTATGAGGGGTTCCCACCATCCCTGTGCTGAGTTCCCGGGTCTGTACACCTTCTGTGCCCATTATGAGGGGTTCCCACCATCCCTGTGCTGAGTTCCCGGGTCTGTACACCTGCTGTGCCCGTTATGAGGGGTTCCCACCATCCCTGTGCTGAGTTCCTGGGTCTGTACTCCTGCTGTGCCCATTATGAGGAGTTCCCACCATCCCTGTGCTGAGTTCCCGGGTCTGCACAACTGCTGTGCCCATTATGAGGGGTTCCCACCATCCCTGTGCTGAATTCCCAGGTCTGTACACCTTCTGTGCCCATTATGAAGGGTTCCCACCATCCCTGTGCTGAGTTCCCAGGTCTGTACCCCCCGCTGTGCCCATTATGAGGAGTTCCCACCATCCCTGTGCTGAGTTCCCGGGTCTGTACCCCCCACTGTGCCCATTATGAGGAGTTCCCACCATCCCTGTGCTGAGTTCCCGGGTCTGTACCCCCCACTGTGCCCATTATGAGGGGTTCCCACCATCCCTGTGCTGAGTTCCTGGGTCTGTACACCTGCTGTGCCCATTATGAGGGGGTTCCCACCATCCCTGTGCTGAGTTCCTGGGTCTGTACACCTGCTGTGCCCATTATGAGGGGTTCCCACCATCCCTGTGCTGAGTTCCCCGGTCTGTACACCCGCTGTGCCCATTATGAGGGGTTCCCACCATCCCTGTGCTGAGTTCCCGGGCCTGTACTCCTGCTGTGCCCATTATGAGGGGTTCCCACCATCCCTGTGCTGAGTTCCCGGGTCTGTACACCTGCTGTGCCCATTATGAGGGGTTCCCACCATCCCTGTGCTGAGTTCCCGGGTCTGTACTCCTGCTGTGCCCATTATGAGGGGTTCCCACCATCCCTGTGCTGAGTTCCCGGGTCTGTACACCTGCTGTGCCCATTATGAGGGGTTCCCACCATCCCTGTGCTGAGTTCCCGGGTCTGTACACCCGCTGTGCCCATTATGAGGGGTTCCCACCATCCCTGTGCTGAGTTCCTGGGTCTGTACAACTGCTGTGCCCATTATGAGGGGTTCCCACCATCCCTGTGCTGAGTTCCCGGGTCTGTACACCTGCTGTGCCCGTTATGAGGAGTTCCCACCATCCCTGTGCTGAGTTCCAGGTCTGTACACCTGCTGTGCCCATTATGAGGGGTTCCCACCATCCCTGTGCTGAGTTCCCGGGTCTGTACACCTGCTGTGCCCATTAAGAGGAGTTCTCACCATCCCTGTGCTGAGTTCCTGGGTCTGTACACCTGCTGTGCCCATTATGAGGGGTTCCCACCATCCCTGTGCTGAGTTCCCGGGTCTGTACACCTGCTGTGCCCATTATGAGGGGTTCCCACCATCCCTGTGCTGAGTTCCCGGGTCTGTACTCCTGCTGTGCCCATTATGAGGGGTTCCCACCATCCCTGTGCTGAGTTCCCGGGTCTGTACCCCCCCGCTGTGCCCATTATGAAGGGTTCCCACCATCCCTGTGCTGAGTTCCCGGGTCTGTACACCCGCTGTGCCCATTATGAAGGGTTCCCACCATCCCTGTGCTGAGTTCCCGGGTCTGTACTCCTGCTGTGCCCATTATGAGGAGTTCCCACCATCCCTGTGCTGAGTTCCCGGGCCTGTACTCCTGCTGTGCCCATTATGAGGGGTTCCCACCATCCCTGTGCTGAGTTCCCGGGTCTGTACACCTGCTGTGCCCATTATGAGGGGTTCCCACCATCCCTGTGCTGAGTTCCTGGGTCTGTACACCTGCTGTGCCCATTATGAGGGGTTCCCACCATCCCTGTGCTGAGTTCCCGGGTCTATACTCCTGCTGTGCCCATTATGAGGGGTTCCCACCATCCCTGTGCTGAGTTCCCGGGTCTGTACACCCGCTGTGCTCATTATGAAGGGTTCCCACCATCCCTGTGCTGAGTTCCCGGGTCTGTACACCCGCTGTGCTCATTATGAGGAGTTCCCACCATCCCTGTGCTGATTTTTATATATTTTTTAAATATCACTTTTGAGTGGACTGAATATGAAATTTGTGTTTTTTATTTATTTATTTTTAACATATTTTTTGTTTATAGATTGCTTAGAAAATAAAACAAATATTGAAAGACAATATCACCAAAATAAAGTCTTGTTTGTTCTGAAAAAAAAATAAAAAAAAAATACACGTATTATATAAGTTATCAACGAAAAAACTGGTCCATGTTTTCTGGTTCCTTAGAAGATGTACAGATGTGAGAGGGGAAGGGTTTAAACATATTTTTTATTCTGTTTTTCTTAATAAAGAAAATATATACAAAAACTTGTAAAATAAAATAAAAAGAGAATTAAGCTTTTTAATAAACTTTTATAAATAAATTTAAATAAATGTAAAAAATAATAATAATAATAATAATAATAATAATAATAACATATGAAGAAATAATAATAATAACATATTATTAAATAATAATAATAATAACAATAATAATACATATACAATTTAATAAATGTAAAAAATGAATAATAACAATAATAATAACAACATAATAAATAATAATACATATACAAATAAATACATTTAAAAAATGAATAATAATAATAATAATAATCTTTTAAATTTGTTTTTATTACATTTTTAAACACAGATATAGCTTTCAATATATTTCCGATAAGCACATATAAATTACATATAGAATAAAACACATCATACATTGACAACAATATGGGTCTATCCTACATTCTCCTAATTTTTCTTCTCTCTTCCCTCATTTATCACAACTTTCCCCTTCCCCCTCATCCCCCTTGAGAAGAAAAAAAAAAAAAAAACCCCAGTAACCCCACCCTTCCCCCCACCTGTTATATTTAAAGTGCCATGTGCCCGATTTCCCATTTCTTATCCTTTAATAACTGTGACATCAATATTTTTTCATTTTTGTGAAAGAAATTATTATAATAATAATAATAATAATAATAATAACAACATATTTATATATAATAATAACAGACTTTTTGTGGGGAAAAAAATAATAATAATAACACATGAAAAATCAATAATAACATATTAATAAACAATAATAATAATAATACATATACAATTAAATACATTTAAAAATGTATTAATAATAATAACATAATAACAATAATAAAAATAAATATATTTAAAAAATTTGTAATAGTAATAATAATAATAATAATAACAATAATAAATATAAAAATAAATACATTTAAAAAAATGAATAATAATAATAATAGAAATAATAATAACATATTTATAAATAATAATACATATACAAATAAATGTAAAAAATGTATAATAATAACATATTAATAAACAATAATAATAATACATATACAATTAAATACATTTAAAAATGTATTAATAATAATAATAATAATAATAATAATACAAATAAATACATTTAAAAAATGTGTAATAATAATAATAACAATAATACATATAAAAATAAATACATTTAAAAAAAATGAATAATAATAGAAATAATAATAACATATTTATAAATAATAATACATATAAAAATAAATGTAAAAAATGTATAATAATAACATATTAATAAACAATAATAATAATAATACATATACAATTAAATACATTAAAACATGTATTAATAATAATAACAACATAATAATAATACAAATAAATACATTTTAAAAATGTGTAATAATAATAATAACAATAATACATATAAAAATAAATACATTTAAAAAAATGAATAATAATAATAATATAAATAATAATAACATATTTATAAATAATAATACATATAAAAATAAATGTAAAAAATGTATAATAATAATAACATATTATAAACAATAATAATAATACATATACAATTAAATACATTTAAAAATGTATTAATAATAATAATAACAACATAATAATAATAATAATAAAAATAAATATATTTAAAAAATGTGTAATAATAATAATAACAATAATAAATATAAAAATAAATACATTTAAAAAAATGAATAATAATAGAAATAATAATAACATATTTATAAATAATAATACATATAAAAATAAATGTAAAAAATGTATAATAATAATAACATATTAATAAACAATAATAATAATACATATACAATTAAATACATTTAAAAATGTATTAATAATAATAACAACATAATAATAATAATAATAATAATAATAAATACATTTAAAAAATGTGTAATAATAATAATAACAATAATAAATATAAAAAAATAAATACATTTAAAAAAATGAATAATAATAGAAATAATAATAACATATTTATAAATAATAATACATATAAAAATAAATGTAAAAAATGTATAATAATAATAATAATAACATATTAATAAACAATAATAATAATACATATACAATTAAATACATTTAAAAATGTATTATTAATAATAATAATAATAACAACATAATAATAATAATACAAATAAATACATTTAAAAAATGTGTAATAATAATAATAACAATAATACATATAAAAATAAATACATTTAAAAAAATGACTAATAATAATAATAAAAACAACAACATATTTTTTTTTTATAAAACATTTTTATTTTATCAAGATATATTTCATCATACAAATTCACAACAGTACATTGCATTATCTACTTACAATCCATATCCGTGTACGCCCATTATTTAAGCAACATTAATGACATCTTGTTTGTTCTTCTAAAAATAAAATTATTTCTAAGATGAAACAACAACAACAAACCAAAAAATGTAAAAAAGATTAAAAAAAAATATATATATATTTTTTTTTTTTATTAATTCCTCCCTTTATAAGGAGGGGAGGGGAAAGGTATGGGTGGTACTACTAACCCCATCCAAATATATTTTCTTATTGTTTATAAGCAACATCATTTTAATAAATAATAATAATACATATAAAAATAAATAAATTTAATAATAAATTAGTAAAACTTTTTTCTTTATGGTTTATTGACCAACTTCCTTAAACCGTTCCCCTGGTTGTGAAGTAACAATGTATATTCTGTCTATGCATGCGCAGTCACCACAGATACGACCACAAAGCTTTTAGATGAACACGTGATTTGAAGCAAGAACACTTTTGTCATCAAAACTAAGTTTCTCGCGGTTTGTTACTCATTCTGCAACTAAATAATTTTCACCAGATTGTATGTTCTGAAAAGTAAAAAGCATCTTCCTCTTTCAAAATGATATTTTTTAAAAGTATTTTTGACTTCTCAGTGACGGTCCAGAATGACGTTGCACTCCTGGTGCTTCATGGCGCATGCAGACCATCGGATTCCACGCATGAGCAGAGGCACCAAAGGGCTCCGCTCGTCCTTTCCAGACCTGCTAGAAGAACTTCGGTCCATCTGTATGCACCTCGGAATAAATGGCTTTTCAATTTTAGGCTATTTCAACACATTGCGCTCCCACCCACAGGGCTTAGTCATGGAGGTCCTTACTTCCTTAACCACTGTGGGCAGGAAGAAACGCGTCAGTACATGTGGTCTGGATGGAGCGGGACAACCGAGGTACTAGGTCCGCTGGTTAGTTGGAGACCTGTACAAAGCCGGGATCGGCTTTGATTGGGCTTCCGCCATGATAACCCAGAAGCGATGATATAGCATCACTTCCAGTTCCAGTTTCCATCACTTCCAGTTCCAGTTTCCATCACTTCCAGTTCCAGTTTCCATCCATGGGCGTCGGCTCCATAGGGCAAGGGGGGTCGTTTCCCCCCCCTAGAATCACCAGGGAGAGCCAGGAGCAGGGCCGAACTGGCCCTGGGGCAGATTTAAGCAGTGACTGCAGCGCTCCCCTCCCATCTAGTTGTCCCTTATTTAGAGTACTGGGTGCTGTGTAATGTAAAGGGGCCCAGTAATGCAGGGTGCTGTGTAATGTAAAGGGGCCAGTGATGCAGGGTGCTGTGTAATGTAAAGGGGGTCAGTGATACAGGGTGCTGTGTAATGTTAAGGAGGCCAGTGATGCAGGGGGCTGTGTAATGTAAAGGGGCCAGTGATGCAGGGTGCTGTGTAATGTAAAGGGGCCAGTGATGCAGGGTGCTGTGTAATGTAAAGGGGTCCAGAGCTGTGAGGTGCTGTGTAATGTAAAGGGGTCCAGAGCTGTGAGGTGCTGTGTAATGTAAAGGGGCCAGTGATGCAGGGTGCTGTGTAATGTAAAGGGGTCCAGAGCTGTGAGGTGCTGTGTAATGTAAAGGGGTCCAGAGCTGTGAGGTGCTGTGTAATGTAAAGGGGCCAGTGATGCAGGGTGCTGTGTAATGTAAAGGGGTCCAGAGCTGTGAGGTGCTGTGTAATGTAAAGGGGTCCAGAGCTGTGAGGTGCTGTGTAATGTAAAGGGGTCCAGAGCTGTGAGGTGCTGTGTAATGTAAAGGGGTCCAGAGCTGTGGGGTGCTGTGTAATGTAAAGGGGTTTAGAGGTGCAGTTGTGGAGAGGGGGTACACAGTAGTGACAAAAAGATATTGAAAGATGCAGGGGGCACAGTGGGGTGTTTTTACATTTTAACATGGGGGGGGGGGGTCGCTTTTAAGCCCCGCTAGCAGTCGAAGAAAGGGTAAAAAGCGACTGTGTATCGCCGCTGCCGAAGCGCCCCCCTCTGAAAACATGTCAGCGGATGCCCATGTTTCCATCACTTCCAGTTCCAGTTTCCATCACTTCCAGTTTACCGAGATGCAGTGGCGGTGCGTCCATAGAGGGTGCAGGAGTGCCACCCCCTCTCCCTCCTGCACCGCCACTGAATACAATACATGGATTCATGCATTGCATGAATCTATGTATTGTCGCCGCCGCCCACCATTCAGATGGCCGGCCCCCTGGTGAGTGCCGGCCATCTGAATAAGGGCAGCTGGTTGGCTTTGGAAGTGACAGTGGCTCTGATAGGCTTTCCGATTACAGCCTGAGGGCTGTAATCGGCTTCCAAATAGTTAACCAGGGGACACACGGGGTGTGCGTTCCCTGGTTAACACTGACAGGCGTCTCAGCCAATCAGGTTCACCGGTTCTATACACCCCACTGCTTGCTGTGCTTTGTAGTGCTTTATTTTTACCATTAATAGCTACCTTTTTAAAAAAAAATTGGTGTGCGGCCGCCATATATTTTCTCTTCAAGTTTTGCCTCGTGCATTGCCGACACCCACGTCTCTGAGAGGACACTGATTGCACACTGATTGCACAGTGCACTCACCTGGAGCGGCAGTTCCTCCCTTACTGGTTCTGGTTACTGGTAACCTGATTGAGGGCAGGAGAAGACATCGAGGGACGGCGTAAAGAGGATGGCAAACCCCAGAAAGGTAAGTGCCGGGCGGAGGGGCAATCTGGCAGCATTTTACAGGGCACAGTAGCTGCGTTTGATGGCATGGCACAGTGGCTGCGTTTGATGGCACAGTGGCTGCGTTTGGCATGGCACATTGGTGACAATTGATGGGCACAGTGGCGACAATTGATGGCACAGTGGTGATAATTGATGGCACGGTGGTGACAATTGATGGCACGGTGGTGACAATTGATGGCACAGTGACTGCGTTTGATGGCACGGCACAGTGGTGACAATTAATGGGCACAGTGGCGACAATTGTTGGCACAGTGGCTGCGTTTGATGGCATGGCACAGTGGTGACAATTGATGGGCACGGTGGCTGCGTTTGGCATGGCACAGTGGCTGCATTTGATGGCATGGCACAGTGGTGACAATTGATGGCATGGCACATTGGTGACAATTGATGGCACAGTGGCGACAATTGATGGCACAGTGGCTGCGTTTGATGGGCACAGTGGCTGCAATTGATGGGCACAGTGGCTGCAATTAATGGGCACTGTAGCTGCGTTTGATGGGCACAGTGAGGCTGCAATTTTTTTTTTTTGTTTGCGCCCCCCAAAAATTTGGAGCACCAGCCGCCACTGCCGGGATGTCAACAGAACCATTTTTTTTGAAAATCGAAAGTATTCAAAAACACTGATCTTGGTGCTTTGAATGCTTTTAAGTACAGAGGAGGGATTTGGGGTCTTATTGACCAGATGCCTCCAAAAGTATACCGATCACAATGACGTTTACATTCCTTGTGACAGCAATAAAAGTGATTAAAAAATAAATTAAAAATAGAATAATAAAAAATATATATAAAAAATTCCCCCCTGTCCCCCAGTGCGCTAGCATGGGGGGCGGGGGCACTTTAATTATTTTATTTTTTAATTATTCTTTTTTTTTTTACACCGTTGTTTACATTTTTTTTTTTGCGCAAAGGCAAACACGCGAGTCGGTCCTGCCCGCGTGCAAACAGCGATCGTCCCACACGTGCGAGGTACCGCTGCAAATGTCAGATCATGAGCAGCAATTCTAGCACTGACTTTTCAAGCGTCGCCTATGGATATGAAAATTTACATTGTTTGTCGCAGACGTGCGCAATTTTAAAGCGTGACATGTTTGCTATCTATTTACTCGCCATAACATCATCTTTTATGATGAATAAAAAATTGGTTTATGTATGTTTTTGTTTTTTTTGCATTAAAATTCTAAAAAGAGTATTCTTTCCCAAAAGTTGCATTTGAAAAACTCTTGTGCAAATACTGCTTCACATAAACAAAAAATTGCAAAACCACCATTCCTTCCTTAAGACCCCTTTCACACTGAGTAGTTTTTCAGGCGGTACAGCGCTAAAAATATCGCCTAAATACCGCCTGAAAAACTCCTGCCCAGCATACTCAATGTGAAAGCCCGAGGGAGAGAAAAAAATCTCCTGCCAGCAGCATCTTTGGCGTGTATACCGCTCCTTCCCATTTAAAACAATGGGAAACCGCGGTAATACCGCCCGCAATGCACCTCTGCAGAGGCGCATTGCGGGCGGTATTAACCCTTTATCGTCCGCTAGCGGGGGTTAATACTGCACCGCTAGCGGCCGAATCCCGCAGCAAATCCGACGGTATAGCTCCCGCCCCAGTGTGAAAGGGGCCTTAGGAAGAAATAAACAATAAAGCTGCCCTGGGCCCCCCTGTTTAACTGATGAGGCCTGAGACTGGTACAACCGGACCAGTTGTACTGCCTTATCAGTAGCCCTGTTTATTACGATTGTTATTGTTATTAATATTATTATTATTATTTTTATTTTATTTACAGTGTGCATTTATTATATTATTTATTTTTACTTTTTAAGTTTACCTTGGTGACATCAGGGGCTGCATTTGAAGCCCCATATATCTGGTAGTACTGCCCTATCCGGGGCCCTGATTATTACTATTGGTATTATTATTATTATTATTATTATTATTATTATTATTATTATCATTATTATTTTTAATTATTATTATTATTTTATGTACAGTATGTATTTATTATATTATTTCTTTATTTTAACTTTTTTAGAATTCTTTGGTGACATCAGGGGCTGCATTTGAAGCCCCATATATATATATCTAGTTGTACTGCCTTATCAGCGGCCCTGATTGTTACTATTGTTCTTGTTATTATTATTATCATTATTATTATTTATATTTTAGGTTATTATTATTATTTTATTTACAGTATGTATTTATTATATTGTTTATTTTTACTTTTTAAGATTACTTTGGTGACATCAGGGGCTGCATTCAAAGCCCCATATATCTGGTTGTACTGCCATATCAGCTGCCCTGATTATTACTATTGTTATCGTTATTATTATTTATTTTTTAGATTATTATTTTATTTACAGTATGTATTCATTTTTTTTTTTACTTTTTAAGATTACTTTGGTGACATCAGGGGCTACATTTGGAAGCCCCATATATCTAGTTGTACTGCCTTATCAGTGGCCCTGATTGTTACTATTGTTCTTGTTATTATTAGTATTATTATTATTATTATCATCATTATTATTATTTATATTTTAGGTTATTATTTTATTTACAGTATGTATTTATTATATTGTTTATTTTTACTTTTTAAGATTACTTTGGTGACATCAGGGGCTGCATTCGAAGCCCCATATATCTGGTTGTACTGCCATATCCGGGGCCCTGATTATTACTATTGTTCTTGTTATTATTATTTCTTTTTTAGATTATTATTTTATTTACAGTATGTATGTATTCATTTCTTTTTTACTTTTTAAGATTACTTTGGTGACATCAGGGGCTGAATTTGAAGCCCCATATATCTGGTAGTACTGCCCTATCCGGGGCCCTGATTATTACTATTGGTATTATTATTATTATTATTATTATTATCATTATTATTTTTAATTATTATTATTATTTTATGTACAGTATGTATTTATTATATTATTTCTTTATTTTAACTTTTTTAGAATTCTTTGGTGACATCAGGGGCTGCATTTGAAGCCCCATATATATATATCTAGTTGTACTGCCTTATCAGCGGCCCTGATTGTTACTATTGTTCTTGTTATTATTATTATCATTATTATTATTTATATTTTAGGTTATTATTATTATTTTATTTACAGTATGTATTTATTATATTGTTTATTTTTACTTTTTAAGATTACTTTGGTGACATCAGGGGCTGCATTCAAAGCCCCATATATCTGGTTGTACTGCCATATCAGCTGCCCTGATTATTACTATTGTTATCGTTATTATTATTTATTTTTTAGATTATTATTTTATTTACAGTATGTATTTATTCATTTTTTTTTTTACTTTTTAAGATTACTTTGGTGACATCAGGGGCTACATTTGGAAGCCCCATATATCTGGTTGTACTGCCTTATCAGTGGCCCTGATTGTTACTATTGTTCTTGTTATTATTATTATTATTATTATTTATATTTTAAATTATTATTATTATTTTATTTAAAGTATGTATTTATTATATTATTTCTTTGTTTTTACTTTTTAAGATTACTTTGGTGACATCAGGGGCTGCATTTGAAGCCCCATATATCTAGTTGTACTGCCTTATCAGTGGCCCTGATTGTTACTATTGTTCTTGTTATTATTAGTATTATTATTATTATTATCATCATTATTATTATTTATATTTTAGGTTATTATTTTATTTACAGTATGTATTTATTATATTGTTTATTTTTACTTTTTAAGATTACTTTGGTGACATCAGGGGCTGCATTTGAAGCCCCATATATCTGGTTGTACTGCCTTATCCGGGGCCCTGATTATTACTATTGTTCTTGTTATTATTATTTCTTTTTTAGATTATTATTTTATTTACAGTATGTATGTATTCATTTCTTTTTTACTTTTTAAGATTACTTTGGTGACATCAGGGGCTGAATTTGAAGCCCCATACATCAGGTTGTACTGCCTTATCGGGCTGACATTTGGTTTGCGTTGGATGTATGTATGGAATGTTCCTATGGAAGGTCCCGGTGGCAGTAAATGGGGGGTAAATGACTTCCATACGGAGACTTGGAGAGGTGCTGTGGAATGTGGCGTGTAGTAATGATCAGACGTGTTTGGGAACATTCTGCTTCTCTGAGCTCATTCCTCCCGAAAAACAAGAGCAGGTACGCCTCCTCCTGTGTCACGTCATCTGTTTATTTCTTATAAAGGATTATGTAATCATTGGTTACATACAGCGATGATGTGACAACACAATTCGAAAATTAGATCATGGGTACAAATCCAAGTTGAAAGTCACCTAAGTTGGGTTACCGCACATCATCGCTCTTACCTGAATTCCAGGTGACATTCATATCTTATTTGCATTATTGCCCGTCCAGTCTTGAGATTGACCCAGCCTGACAGACAGCAGAGCCAGGTTGTTGGTGATCTGACTTTTCTCTTCTGCATTTAGGTAGCACAGCTGTGTCATTGTCCACCTCCGCCTGTGATTGGACAGTGAAGGAGCAGCAACACATTGATAAGGTCACCTCTCTGCTCTCTCCTGTCTTCCTCTTCTTTGCCAACATACATGAGCACAGCGGGTCCGTCTTTAATATTGATTAGACACTGGGCAAACATTTTATTGGCGAAATGGCGGCGATCTGCGATATTTTTATTGTGACCGTGACATTGCGGCAAACACATTGGACACTTTTGGGACCATTCACATTTATACAGCGATTAGTGCTATAAAACTGCACAGATTACTGTGTAAATGTGACTGGCAGGGAAGGTGTTAACGCTAGGGGGCACTGAAGGGGTTAATATGTTCCCTAAAGTGTGTTCTAACTGTAGGGGGGAGGGGACTGACAAGGGGAGGAGACCGATCTGTGTTCCTCTGTACTGGGAACACACCATCGGTCTCCTCACCTCTGACAGGAGGTGGATCTGTGTGTTTACACACACAGATCCACACTCCTGACATGATCACTGGAAATCGCGGGCACCCGGCGGACATCGCGGCCGCCGGGCACGCGCGCCGGGTCATGGGCAGTGCCGCGGCCGCACGTGCGCCCTAGGATTGTCGGGAAGAAAGGACGTCATTAGACGTCCTCCCGGATCGAGGGAGGGTTCCTGCCGGCGTCATTTTACAATGGCCCGGTAAGGAAGAGGTTAATGAATCAGACCAGGCAGCAATTGCGATTGGTTTCCAGAGTTTACAGTGTATCATTATTGCTTAAAGGAGTTGTAAAGGAACAAAAAAAATTCACCTTAATGCAATCTATGCATTAAGGTGAAAAAACATCTGATGATCCCGCCCCCCCCCCCCCCCCCGAGCCCCCGTTAAGTCTCGCGCTCGGTCCCGAGATCCTCTTCGCCGCTCAGCCTGGCCACTGATTGGCTAGAGCGGATGGATTGAGAGCAGCGCAGCCTTTGGCTGGCGCTGCTGTCAATCACATCCAGTGACGCGGCGTGCCGAGGGGCGGGGCCGAGTGATACAGCGAGCGGCTATGGCCACTCGCTGTATCATGGGAGCGCGCTCGCAAGGACTCATCACCGTGCAAGCTCTCTTACGAATGTGATGAGTTCTTGCGGGGAGGAACAGAGACAGCCGCCGAGGGACCCCAGAAGACGTGGATCGGGGCCACTCTGTGCAAAACAAACTGCACAGTGGAGGTAAGTATAACATGTTTGTTATTTTAACCACTTAAAGCGGAGGTGTCATTAGTACAGTGACAGTGCATATTGTTTTAGCACTGATCACTGTATTAGTGTCACTGGTCCCCAAAAAGTGTCAGTTAGTGTCAAAATGTGCGCCGCAATACCACAGTCTCGGCTATAATGCCGCTTACACACGATCAGTCCATCCGATGAGAACGGACCGATATATATATATATTTTTATAGTCATTATATATATATATACTTGGGGTAAGTTATACTTATGTATTTAATTACATTTTGTACTATACAAAAATATTACATATATTTATTTATTTAATTTATGTACTATTAATATGTGTATATATATATATATATATATATATATATATATATATATATATATATATATATATATATATATATAATTTTGTACTTAGGGTAAATTATATTTATGTATTTAATTACATTTTGTATATATTATATATTTAAATATTTTTATGTATTTATTTAAATTATGTACTATTAAATATATATATATATATATTTTATTATTATTGTTTATTTTCATTTTGTACTATAAAAAAAAATATATATATATATATATATTTATATTTTCTACTTGGGGTAAGTTACACTTTGGGGTTCTATTTATAAAAACCTTTTGCTGTGCGAATGCCACCGCGTTCCCAAATCTGTTGCAAATAATCCTCATTTTGTGGTTTATTTACTAAAGCTGGAGAGGGCAAAATTAGTCACAATTCTGCAACGAAAACCAATCGGCTTCCAGGTTTTATTGCTAGAGGTGAGGTTAGAAGCTGATTGGTTTCTCTGCAGAATTGTGACTCATTTTGACCTCTCTAGCTTTAGTAAATAAACACCGATGTGTCTAATATGTTTATTTCCTATGATCATCAGCTCCACCTAATGTCCGTAATGTGATATTTTATTTGAAATACTGCAACCAGAAAATAATTGCATTATGGCCACTAGATGGCGCTGTTGATCATAGGAAATACATATACCAGACACATTTCTGGACTTATTCACAAAGGCTATGGGAATGCTGAAGGATTTAATGTATTTGGGTGCTATTGACGAAGACTAGGGGGGCGCGCATCGCGGCGATCGTTGTTGCAGGGTGTCAATCTAACACCCCGCAACACCGATCAAGGTAAAGAGTCTCTCACGGAGACTCTTTACCACGTGATCAGCCGTGTCCAATCACGGGCTGATCACGATGTAAACAGGAAAAGCCGCTAATCGGCTTTTCCTCACTCGCGTCTGACAGACGTGAGTAGAGGAGAGCCGATCGGCTGCTCCTGTGACGGGGGGTTTGTGCTGATCGATTATCAGCACAGACCCCCCGAGGATGCCCACTGGACCATGAGGGATGCCCACTAGACCGCCAGGGATGCAAAAAAAAAAGGTATGCCACCCTAGACCACCAGGGATGAGAAGGACACAAAAAATGGATGCCAATCAGTGCCGCAATGGATGCCAATCAGTGCCCACAATGGGCATCACTGATTGGCAGGCATTGTTTGGCACTGATTGGCATCCATTAGTACAACACATATGATAGTGCCCATCTACGCCCCTCCGTGCCACCTATCTGTGCCCATTCATGCCGCCTATCAGTGCCCATCCATGCTGCCTATCAGTGCCCATCCATGCCGCCTATCAGTGCCCATCCGTGCCGCCTATCCGTGCCTATCCGTGCCGCCTATCTGTGCTCATCTGTGCCACCTATCCGTGCCCATCCATGCTGCCTATCCGTGACACCTATCAGTGCCCATCCGTGCCGCCCATCAGTGCCACATATTAGTGCCCATCAATGCCACCACATCAGTGCCACCACATCGGTGCCCATCAGTGCCACCTTATCAGTGCCCATCAGTGCAGTACCATCAGTGAAGGAGAAAACGTACTTATTTACAATGTTTTATAACAGAAACAAAAAAAAACGTTTTTTTTTTTCTAATTTTTCGGTAATTTTTTATTTATTTTTTGCAGAAAATAAATATCCCAGAGGTGATGAAATACCACCAAAAGAAAGCTCTATTTGTGGGAACAAAATGATAAAAATGTAGTTTGGGTACAGTGTAGCACGACCGCGCAATTGTCATTCAAAGTGCGACAGCGCTGAAAGCTAAACATTGGTCTGGGCGGGAAGGTGTATAAGTGCCCCCCGGTATGGAAGGGGTTAAAGATGGATTCCGATTGGCTGCTCTGGATTGCGTTGCACGGCTGCTCTTCATTCTCCAGCAGAGATTTCATGGGTTACAAAGAGGGCACCTCGGATGTAGGACCGTCTTGGTGACGGCAGCCGGGTCCGCTGTGTAGGTTGGGGTCACCCTTTACATACGGAGAGCAGTGGCTCCTGGGTTATTCTCAGAATTCCAGCGTGTGCTACGTGTGCCCTCCTTCCAACAACAACTTGTTTATCGGCACCAAAGACGACTTCCTGAAGGGCACACGTGCTGCCAAATATTCCATCCAAAACAGCCTCTGCAATGTAGGGCAAAGGTACCCACTCCTCCCCACACCTTACATACCTGCCAATTACTGCTAATGGCTTTCACCTTAAAATGGTGTGCCAAGGACAAACAGAGCGCACCGATGTTTACCGTCTGAACCCGCGACTTCTCTACAGCCAAGGGATTGGGATTCAGGGCCAACATAAAGAAGAACTCCAAAAGAACTAAAAAAAAAAATACATACATATTTATACCGTATATACTCGAGTATAAGCCGACCCGAATATAAGCCGAGGCACCTAATTTTACCAGAAAAACTGGGAAAACCTATTGACTCGAGTATAAGCCTAGGGTGAGAAATGCAGCAGCTACTGTAAGTGGGAAAAGAGGGTCAACAGTGCCCATCTGCAGCCTCACTGTGCCCATTAGCAGCCTCACTGTGCCCATTAGCAGCCTCACTGTGCCCATTTGCAGCTTCAGTGCGCCCATTTGCATGCCTCACTGTGCCCATCTGCATGCCTCAGCCTCACTGTGCCCATCTGCAGCCTCACTTAGGTAGATTCAGGTACGTTCGTGTAACTTTGCGGCGGCGTAGCTTAAGGAATTTAACCACTTAAGCCCCGGACCTTTAGGCAGCTTAATGCCCAGGCCAGGTTTTGCGATTCGGCACTGCGTCGCTTTAACAGACAATTGCGCGGTCGTGCGACGTGGCTCCCAAACAAAATTGGCGTCCTTTTTTTCCCACAAATGGAGCTTTCTTTTGGTGGTATTTGATCACCTCTGCGGTTTTTATTTTTTGTCGCTATAAACAAAAATAAAGCGACAATTTTGAAAAAAATGCAATATTTTTTACTTTTTGTTATAATAAATATCCCCCAAAAACATATATAAAATGTTTGTTTTTCCTCAGTTTAGGCCGATACGTATTCTTCTACCTATTTTTAGTAAAAAAAATCGCAATAAGCGTTTATCGATTGGTTTGCGCAAAATTTATAGCGTTTACAAAATAGGGGATAGTTTTATTGCATTTTTATAATTTTTTTTTTTTACTACTAATGGCGGCGATCAGCGATTTTTTTCGTGACTGCGACATTATGGCGGACACTTCGGACAATTTTGACACATTTTTGGGACCATTGTCATTTTCACAGCAAAAAATGCATTTTAATTGCATTGTTTATTGTGAAAATGACAGTTGCAGTTTGGGAGTTAACCACAGGGGGTGCTGTAGGAGTTAGGGTTCACCTAGTGTGTGTTTACAACTGTAGGGGGGTGTGGCTGTAGGTCTGACGTCATCGATCGAGTCTCCCTATATAAGGGATCACTCGATCGATGCAGCGCCATAGTGAAGCACGGGGAAGTTGTGTTTACATACGGCTCTCCCCGTTCTTCAGCTCCGGGGAGCGATCGCGACGGAGCGGCTATAAACAAATAGCCGCACGGTCGTCCCGAATCGCTCCCCGAGGGAACCCGACCGCCGCATGTAGAGGGGGGGTCCCGATCGGACCCCCGACCCGCAGAAAGGCAAGGACGTACATGTACGCCCATTTGCCTGTACGTGCCATTCTGTGGACGTACATATACATGCGGCGGGCGGGAAGTGGTTAAGCTACGCCGCCGTAAGTTAGCGAGGCAAGTACATGATTCACAATGTACTTTCTTGCTAAGTTACGGCGGCGTAGCCTTAATCGGCGGGCGTAAGGGCGCCTAATTCAAATGTGTTTGAGGGGGGGCGTGTTTTATGTTATTGGTGCTTGACCTCACGTTTTTTACGTTTTTTTGTTACTGCACATGCGCCGGGCGCCTACATTTCCCAGTGTGCATTGCGGCTAAGTACGCCGCACGGGCCTATTGATTTTGACGTGGATGTAAACGGCGTAAATCCCGATTCACGGACGACTTACGCAAACGACGTAAAAAATTCGAATTTCGACGCGGGAACGGCGGCCATACTTGACATTACTATTCCACTAGGGCCTAGCTCTAACTTTACGCGGCCTATCTCTTACGTAAACGGCATAAAAGTACTGCGTCGGCCTGGCGTACATTCGTGAATCGGCGTATCTACTCATTTACATATTCTACGCCGACCGCAATGGAAGCGCCACCTAGCGGCCATCCAAAATATTGCAATCTAAGATAGGATGGCGCAAGCCGACTTATCTTAGATAGGTTTAAGCGTATCTCTGTTTGAGCATACACTTAAACATAGGTCGGCGTAGATTCTGAGTTAGGTCGGCTTATCTACTCATAAGCCGGCCTAACTCTTTCTGAATCTACCTAACCGTGTCCATCTGCATGAATCCAAGAATGGCTTGAGGAACACAATAACAAGTTTACTGTGTTGACTTGGCCTGCTAATTCTCCAGATCTTAATCCAATCTTTGGGATGGGCTGGAAAAACAAGTCCTATCCTTGGAAGCCCCCCCCCCTCACACCTTACAGGACCTAAAGGATCTGCTATTGAGGGCTATTGGTGCCAGATACCACAGCAATGGCGGCTGGTGCTCCAAATTTTTTGGGGGCGCAAACAAACTGAAAAAAAAAAAAAAACCATCAAATGCAGCTACTGTGCCCATCAATTACCGCCACTGTGCCATCAAACGCAGCCACTGTGCCATCAAACGCAGCCACTTTGCCATCAATTGCCGGTGCTGTGCCCATCAAGCGCAGCCACTGTGCCATCAAATGCAGCTACGGTGCCCATTAAACGCAGCCACTGTGCCATCAAATGCAGCTAATGTGCTCATCAAACGCAGCCACTGTACCCATAAACTGCAACCACTGTGTCATCAAACGCAGCTACTGTACCCATCAATTGCTGCCACTGTACCCATCAATTGCTGCCACTGTGCCCATCAATTGCTGCTTCTGTGCCCATCAATTGCCGCTACTGTGCCCATCAATTGCTGACACTGTGCTCATCAATTGCTGCTACTGTGCCCATCATTTGCTGCCACTGTGCCCATCAATTGCTGCTTCTGTGCCCATCAATTGCCGCTACTGTGCCCATCAATTGCTGCTACTGTGCCCATCAATTGCTGCCAGTGTGCTCATCAATTGCCGCTTCTGTGCCCATCAATTGCTGCCAGTGTGCTCATCAATTGCCGCTTCTGTGCCCATCAATTGCTGCCAGTGTGCCCATCAATTGCTGACACTGTGCCCATCAATTGCTGCCAGTGTGCTCATATCAATTGCCGCTACTGGGCCCCATCAAATGCTGCAAGTGTGCATCAACCGGGCGTCACGGTGGTGTCCTCCGCGATCATCGATCCTCTCGTCCTCTGCTATGACTGGGCACCTGATAGGCGTCCAATCACAGCGCCTGTCGTTTCAGCCAATCAGGTGACAGGAAACAGACCCGAGCACCCGATTGGCTGAGAGACAGTTCAGTGTTAGGAAAGCCCAGCTTGGCGCCCGCTGTTCACCTTTTTGGATGCCGCTGTATGTAATTCAGGCGCCCGGAAAGGGGTTGGGCACCTGAATAGGGGGTGGCAGTGGCGACCATAGATTCATGCAATGCATTAAATCTATCTATGGTGATAGAGAAGTGGCAGGAGAGAGGGGGCGGCGCCCGTGTGCCCCTTATGGATGCACCACCGCTGTACCACAGCATGCCTTCAGAGGTCTGGTAGAGTTCATATCTCAACAGGTCTTTCGGCAGAAAAAAACAGGACCTACCTAATATTAGGTGGGTGATCATAATGTTATGGCTGATCGGTGTAAATCTCTCCCTTACTCCATCAAAGAAAAAAACAACGGGATAGATTCAGCAAGAATTTACGCCGCGTAAATTCAAAGCTGCGCCGGCGTATCTTCTTTCTGTATTCAGAAAGCAAAATACGCCGAAATTAGGCTAAGATCCGACTGGCGTAAGTCTCTTACGCCGTCGTATCTTAGGGTGCATATTTACGCTGGCCGCTAGGTGGCGCTGCCGTCGATTTCAGCATAGAATATGCAAATGACCTGGATACGCCGATTCAGAAATGTACGTGCGCCCGGCCGATTTTTTTTACGCGGTTTGCGTAAGGCTTTTTCCGGCGTAACGTTACTCCTGCTATATGAGGCATAGCATGGACGTCGTTCTCGCGTCGAATTTTGAAATTTTTACGTCGTTTGCGAATAGGGCTTTGCGTAAATTACGTTCACGTCGAAAGCATTGACTATTTGCGACGTGATTAGGAGCATGCGCACTGGGATACGTTCACGGCCGGCGCATGCGCCGTTCGTGAGAAACGTCATTTACGTGGGGTCATGTTTCTATTTACATAAAACACGCCCACCTCTTGACAATTTGAATTCGGCGTAAGCCGGCAGATTAACGCTACGCCGCCGCAACTTACGGAGCAAGTGCTTTGTGAATACTGCACTTGCCCGTCTAAGTTGCGGAGGCGTAACGTAAATAGGATACGCTACGCCCGCACAAACTTGCGTCCCCCTACCTGACTCTAGCCCAACGTTTTTTGCCTTTAGTTCCACTTTACGTGTGTCTGAGAGCGATGAAATTCTTACCAGTCAGCGTTGGCATATCATTGGCATGTCTGACATTTACAGAGAACAGAGCTGATATACCGGTTTATCTCATCGATGTTGTATTCAGGCCAGGCTGCCTTCTGTTCTTTCCACTGTTTATATTCTAAACATCGGGATATGTACACTCCAAACACCAGCAGGCTTGTTTTTCCTGACACTGTTAGAAAACCAGCAATTATCTTAAATCTTAAAGCAGAACTCCAGCTAATAATAAGATACAAATGAATAGTCCTCTGCAATATTTGCCATCTATTTAGAGATTTTTTTTTTTTACTGCAGTACCTTTTTCTGTCAGTAGATGTCCTCAGTTTGAAGGCCAGCATCATTCAAGCCACTTCCCCTGAGTCCAGGTCATACTTGCCCCAAGCTTGTGATTGGACAGTGATATTTCAGCTCATTTCTCTGACTCTCTGCGCACTCGTCCTATCAATATATGAATCGATGGGCTTCTCGTGTGGCTTCTTTCTCTCACACTCCAGCCCTGCTGTACAGGGACCCCAATAGGCTGATAGCAGGTCACATTTAGGTGCGTAACTTCTTCAGACCCGGGCCATAGTAAAAAGACGGCCACTAGGTGGCTCTACAATGCTGGGAGGCCGTCTTTTTACGGGCCTCGGGTGCCGGTGACTTGTCCTTAAGGTTCCCCTAACGAGAAAGTTCCTTCAAGGACTGCGCAGGCGCAAACTTGCCAACGGAAATCTCCGAACCTCGCCCGGCATCCAGGCTCATTCTTTAACATCCCCGTGGATTGTAGGATGTTAAAAAAAGAGCCAGGAAGCCGAGCGAGCGGAGCGAGGACGTGAGGCCCGACTGGCCACTTTCCTCGAAATCCACGTCGCCCTGGATGCCGGCCGAGGTTCGGAGATTTCCGTCGGCAAGTTTGCGCCTGCGCAGTCCTTAAAGGAACGTTCTCGTTAGCCGGAACCATATCGGCAGAACAGATTGCGCCTGCGCAGGAACTTTCACGTTAGCCGGAACCATATCGGCAGATCACCGGCGCGTCACTGGGATGCCGATGCGCGTGCCTGGCGGCCGCGATGTCCGCCAAGTACCCGCCGTTGGCAGTGACAGAGCCAGGGACGTGGAGCTATGTGTGTAAACAGATCTCCACCTCCTGTCAGGGAGAGGAGACTGATGCTGTGTCCCTTGTACATAGGGACACAGATCGGTCCCTTCCCCCAGTCAGTCCCCTCCCCCCACAGTAAGAATCACTCCCAGGGTACACATTTAACCCCCTTCCTCGCCCCCTGGTGTTAACCCCTACCCTGCCAGTCACATTTATACAGTAATCAGTGCATATTTATAGCACTGTTCGCTGTATAAATGCCAATAGTCCCAAAATAGTGTCAAAAATCCCGTCTACTGAGTCCTAGCAACCAATACCACTTTGAAGTTCAAGATGCTCAGTTGCACAGCATCCTTGGTTGCTATAACACTGGTAGTTGGGCCACAACATCATCGTGTGCTAGCAACCTAGCAACCAAAGAGGAAGGGGGCAACAAATTGGTGGCATCTGGAGTGCCGATGGGACACAGTATGGCAGAGATTGTACCAGCTTTTGAATGTTTCCAGACATCCTACAGGAGATAGTCAGAGACTGCAGACATGATACAGGAGATGGTCAGAGACTGAAGACATGATACAGGAGATGGTAAGAGACTGCAGACATGATACAGGAGATGGGCAGAGACTGCAGACATCCTACAGGAGATGGTCAGAGACTGCAGACATCCTACAGGAGATGGTCAGAGACTGCAGACACCCTACAGGAGATGGTCAGAGACTGCAGACATCCTACAGGAGATGGTCAGAGACTGCAGACATCCTACAGGAGATGGTCAGAGACTGCAGACATTTTACAGGAGATGGTCAGAGACTGCAGACATCCTACAGGAGATGGTCAGAGACTGCAGACATCCTACAGGAGATGGTCAGAGACTGCAGACATCCTACAGGAGATGGTCATAGACTGCAGACATCCTAAAGGAGATGGTCAGAGACTGCAGACATAATAGTGGACATGGTCAGAGACTGCAGACATTTTACAGGAGATGGTCAGACTGCGGGCATACTGCAGAGATGGTCAGAGACTGCAGACATTTTACAGGAGATGGTCAGTGACTGTGGGCATACTACAAGAGATGGTCAGAGACTGCAGACATGATACAGGAGATTGTCAGAGACTGCAGACATGATACAGGAGATGGTCAGAGACTGCAGACATTTTACAGGAGATGGTCAGAGACTGCAGACATTTTACAGGAGATGGTCAGAGACTGCAGACATTTTACAGGAGATGGTCAGAGACTGCAGACATTTTACAGGAGATGGTCAGAGACTGCAGACATCCTACAGGAGATGGTCAGAGACTGCAGACATCCTACAGGAGATGGTCAGAGACTGCAGACATCCTACAGGAGATGGTCAGAGACTGCAGACATCCTACAGGAGATGGTCAGAGACTGCAGACATCCTACAGGAGATGGTCAGAGACTGCAGACATCCTACAGGAGATGGTCATAGACTGCAGACATCCTACAGGAGATGGTCAGAGACTGCAGACATAATAGTGGACATGGTCAGAGACTGCAGACATTTTACAGGAGATGGTCAGACTGCGGGCATACTGCAGAGATGGTCAGAGACTGCAGACATTTTACAGGAGATGGTCAGTGACTGTGGGCATACTACAAGAGATGGTCAGAGACTGCAGACATGATACAGGAGATTGTCAGAGACTGCAGACATGATACAGGAGATGGTCAGAGACTGCAGACATTTTACAGGAGATGGTCAGAGACTGCAGACATTTTACAGGAGATGGTCAGAGACTGCAGACATCCTACAGGAGATGGTCAGAGACTGCAGACATCCTACAGGAGATGGTCAGAGACTGCAGACATCCTACAGGAGATGGTCAGAGACTGCAGACATACTACAGGAGATGGTCAGAGACTGCAGACATCCTACAGGAGATGGTCAGAGACTGCAGACATCCTACAGGAGATGGTCAGAGACTGCAGACATCCTACAGGAGATGGTCAGAGACTGCAGACATCCTACAGGAGATGGTCAGAGACTGCAGACATCCTACAGGAGATGGTCAGAGACTGCAGACATCCTACAGGAGATGGTCAGAGACTGCAGACATCCTACAGGAGATGGTCAGAGACTGCAGACATAATAGTGGACATGGTCAGAGACTGCAGACATTTTACAGGAGATGGTCAGTGACTGTGGGCATACTACAAGAGATGGTCAGAGACTGCAGACATACTACAGGAGATGGTCAGAGACTGCAGACATACTACAGGAGATGGTCAGAGACTGCATACATCCTACAGGAGATGGTCAGAGACTGCAGACATCCTACAGGAGATGGTCAGAGACTGCAGACATCCTACAGGAGATGGTCAGAGACTGCAGACATCCTACAGGAGATAGTCAGAGACTGCAGACATAATAGTGGACATGGTCAGAGACTGCAGACATTTTACAGGAGATGGTCAGTGACTGTGGGCATACTACAAGAGATGGTCAGAGACTGCAGACATACTACAGGAGATGGTCAGAGACTGCAGACATACTACAGGAGATGGTCAGAGACTGCAGACATCCTACAGGAGATGGTCAGAGACTGCAGACATCCTACAGGAGATGGTCAGAGACTGCAGACATCCTACAGGAGATAGTCAGAGACGGCAGACATAATAATGGACATGGTCAGAGACTGCAGACATTTTACAGGAGATGGTCAGACTGCGGGCATACTGTAGGAGATGGTCAGAGACTGCAGACATAATACAGGAGATGGTCAGAGACTGCAGACATCCTACAGGAGATGGTCAGAGACTGCAGACACGATACAGGAGATGGTGAGAGACTGCGGACCTACTACAGGAGATGGTCAGAGATTGCAGACATACTACAGGAGATGGTCAGAGACTTCAGACATGATACAGGAGATGGTCAGAGACTGCGGGCATAATACAGGAGATGGTCAGAGACTGCGGGCATACTACAGGAGATGGTCAGAGATTGCAGACATACTACAGGAGATGGTCAGAGACTGCACGAAAGAGCCAGATGAAATTAGGTGACTCTGTCTGACTTGCTGCAGCTTCTGATGCACATTCTGAGAAGCTCACAGTGTGCAGTGAAATCAGAGTAAGCCATTCCAGTCCAGGAGAGGAGCCGGTACAACTGTGCAAGACCCAAGGGAAGGCCCGGAGTCCCCCTTTAAGCCTCGCATCCCCCGAACGAGTTAAGGTCTGGTTAGCGTCGGCTCCAGACAGCTGGGCCCCCCGCCAGGATTGGGCGAGATTACAGCTGTAGGCTCATGAAGTGGCGCTATGTTATTCTGTTACATATCATAACAGGACAGCTCGGTCCGTCACCCAAAAAGACGCCGATCGTCTAGTTATAGAAACTGCAGCTGTGTGCAGCCCCCGCCCCCGAAAAAGGGAGGAAGTCTCATGGAGCAGCAGCAGCCAAACCCCCCCACTGTATCACGCAGCAGGCGAGTGAACAATGAGCAGCAGCCAATCAGAGGCCCCCTCATCTTCTTCCCCAGCCAATAGGAAGCCAGGCCCGTGGCGTGGACCACCGCTGGCTCTGGCTCAGCATCCTGCTGGAATCTCTGGCTGCTAACGCGTTTTGTCCTTGTATGGGTAACCCAGGAGTCAGCCCCAGGTTATGTCCTAAGCCGGCGGTAAGCGGAGAGGTGCGCCCACCTGTTTCCCGCTCTCCAATGCCGCCATTTGTCTTCCGTAAATCACGGGCCAATGACAAGCCACCCAAAAAAATGCCATGGCCGATGACTTCGCTCAAAACAGTCCTATGAGGACATTTCTTTATTTTCATCCCAAATCTCTCGGTCTGTCTACCAATAAACAGCTAAATACAAACCCACTTACCGGCCACTTTATTAGGTACACCTCGCCAGTACCGGGCCGGACCCCCTTTTTGCCTTCATTCTTCGTGGCGTAGATTCCACAAGGTGTTGAATGGTCCATAGTGACATGATAGCACCACGCAGTTGTTGCAGATTTGTCGGCTGCGCATCCATGATGGGGAATCTCCCGTTCCACCACATCCCAAAGGTGCTCTATTGCGGGGATAAGCAATTAGCGGACCTCCAGCTGTTGCCAAACTACAAGTCCCATCATGCCTCTGCCTCTGGGTGTCATGCTTGATGCTGCCAGAGTCTCGCTATGCTTCATGGGACTTGTAGTTTGGCAATATCTGGAGGTCCGCTAATTGCTTATCCCTGCTCTATTGGATGAGATCTGGTGACTGTGGAGGCCATTGGAGTGCAGGGACCTCATTGTCATGTTCAAGAAACCAGTGGTGAGGAGAGGCGATCAGTGGCATCTCCTCACAGGGGAGCCCCAACAGTGCCCAGCAATGATGTCAGTCAGTGTCCTTCAGTGATGCCAATATGTGCCCATCAGTGATGCCAGTCAGTGCCTGCTCATCAGTGCCACCTATTATTGCCCATAAGTGCTGCCCATCAGTGCCACCTATCCGTGCCCATCGGCGTTACCTATCCGTGCCACATACCCATAAGTGCTTCCTATCAGTGCCCATCAGTGCCACCTATCAGTGCTGCCTATCAGTGCTCATCCATACTGCATAGTAGTTCCTGCTCATCAGTGCTGCTCAGTGCTGCCTATCAGTGCCACCTATCCGTGCCGGCTACCCATAAGTTCTGCCTATCAGTGCCCATCTGTGCCACCTATCAGTGCTGCCTATCAGTGCTCATCTGCAATGCCTACTAGTGCCTGCTCATCAGTGCTGCCCATCAGTGCTGCATATCACTGCCACCTATCCATGCCCATTAGGGCCACCTATCCGTGCCGCCTCCCCATAAGTACTGTCTATCAGTGCTCATCAGTGCCACCTATCAGTGCCACCTATCAGTGCCACCTATCAATGCCACCTATCAGTGCTGCCTATCAGTGCTCATCCGCACTGCATATTAGTGCCTGCTCATCAGTGCTGCCTATTATTGCCCATAAGTGCTGCCTATCAGTGCAACCTATCAGTACCCATAAGTGCTCCCTATCAGTGCCCATCTGTGCCACCTATCAGTGCTCATCTGCAATGCATATTAGTGCCTGCTCATTAGTGCTGCCCATCAGTGCTGCCTATCAGTGCCACCTATCCATGCTCATTAGTGCCACCTATCCGTGCCGCCTACCCATAAGTGCTGTCCATCAGTGCCACCTATCAGTGCTGCCTATCAGTGCTTATCCGCACTGCATATTAGTGCCTGCTCATCAGTGCCACCTCATTAGTGCCGTCCAGGGGCGGACTGACCATTGGGGCTCTCGGGCACTGCCCGAGGGCCCCATGCCACTAGGGGGCCCCATCAGGGTTGCCAGGCTCAGTAAAACCAGGGACAGTATGTAAAAATCTGTGTTTTTCTTACATCTGTCTCTGATATGTCCGAAACCCACATGTTTTTGATGTGAAAAACCCGAGATTTTAGCTGCCCCACCTCTGCACTGCCTCCTGGCGTGGTGGCCATCTGTAAGCCCGGGGGGGGGGGGGGGCCATATTCTTCTCTTGCCCGGGGGCCCCATGAGTTGTCAGTTTGCCCCTGGTGCCGTCTCATCAGTATCGCCTCATCAGTGCTGCCTATCAGTGCAGCCTCATCCATGCACATCAGTGAAGGAGTAAAATTACATATTTATAACGTTTTCTGACAGAAACTAAGAAAATCTTTTATTTTTTTATTTTTTATTTTTTACAAATAATAATTAATTCATAAATAATTAACCAAGCAGTGATTAAATACCACAAAAAAGGAAAAAAAATTATAAAAATGTCATATTGGTAAGGCTGAAAATTGGTCTGGGCAGGAAAGGGGTTTAAAGGGCGCGGTGCTGAAGCATTTAATAAAGATAAAATAAAAATAAATAAAGAAATGTAAAGACATGTTAATGAATACTGCACTGCCTTCATTTGTGTCTCTTATATTTGCCTTTAAGGCTTTATAAATAAATAATTATAATAATAATATAATTAAAACGTGTGTGTATATAATTTTATGCTGCTTCAGTCACATTGAACTATAAAAAGGGGCATCGAAAAAGTGTGTACAATTAATACACATTCTCCATAATCAATACGCATTCCCCATGATCAATACACATTCCCCATAATCAATACACATTCCCCATGATCAATACACATTCTCTATAATCAATACACATTCTCTATTATCATCACACATTCCCCATAATCAATACACATTCCCCATAATCAGTACACATTCTCCATAATCAATACACATTCCCCATAATCAATACACATTCTCCATAATCAATACACATTCTCCATAATCAATACACATTCCCCATAATCAATACACATTCCCCATAATCAGTACACATTCTCTATAATCAATACACATTCTCTATAATCAATACACATTCTCCATAATCAATACACATTCTCCATTATCAATACACATTCTCCATAATCAATACACATTTTCCATAATTAATACACATTCCCCATAATCAATACACATTCCCCATAATCAATACACATTCCCCATTATCAATACACATTCTCCATAATTAATACATTCTCCATTATCAATACACATTCCCCATAATCAATACACATTCTCTATAATCAATACACATTCTCCATTATCAATACACATTCCCCATAATCAATACACATTCCCCATAATCAATACACATTCTCCATAATCAATACACATTCTCCATAATCAATACACATTCTCCATAATCAATACACATTCTCCATAATCAATACACATTCTCCATAATCAATACACATTCCCCATAATCAATACACATTCCCCATAATCAGTACACATTCTCTATAATCAGTACACATTCTCTATAATCAATACACATTCTCTATAATCAATACACATTCTCCATAATCAATACACATTCTCCATTATCAATACACATTCTCCATAATCAATACACATTTTCCATAATTAATACACATTCCCCATAATCAATACACATTCCCCATAATCAATACACATTCTCCATTATCAATACACATTCTCCATTATCAATACACATTCTCCATAATTAATACATTCTCCATTATCAATACACATTCCCCATAATCAATACACATTCTCTATAATCAATACACATTCTCCATTATCAATACACATTCCCCATAATCAATACACATTCCCCATAATCAATACACATTCTCCATAATCAATACACATTCTCCATAATCAATACACATTCTCCATAATCAATACACATTCTCCATAATCAATACACATTCTCCATTATCAATACACATTCTCCATAATCAATACACATTCCCCATAATCAATACACATTCTCCATAATCAATACACATTCTCCATTATCAATACACATTCTCCATTATCAATACACATTCTCCATAATCAATACACATTCCCCATAATCAATACACATTCTCCATAATCAATACACATTGGGGCAGATCCACAGAGAGAGTAGATACTCCGGCGTACTTTCAAATTTCCCGCGTCGTATCTTTAGTTTGAATCCTCAAAACAAGATACAACGGCTTCTGGGTTCGATCCGACAGGTGTACGGCTTCGTACGCCTTCGGATCGTAGATGCAATACTTCGGCGTCCGCTGGGTGGAGTTTGCGTCGTTTTCCGCGTCGGGTATGCAAATTAGCTATTTCCGACGATCCACGAACGTACGCGCGGCCGTCGCATTCCTTTACGTCGTCTCTAGTCGGCTTTTTCCGGCGTATAGTTAAAGCTGGTGTTTTTGCGGCGTATAGTAAGATTTGCCATGTTAAGTATGGCCGTCGTTCCCGCGTTTTAATTTGAATTTTTTTTGCGTAAGTCGTCCGTGAATCGGGATGGACGTAATTCACGTCTATGTTAAAAAAAATGACGTCCTAGCGACGTCATTTAGCGCAATGCACGGCGGGAAATTTCGGGACGGCACATGCGCAGTTCATTCGGCGCGGGGACGCGCTTAATTTAAATGAAACACGCCCCCTAATCGCCGATTTGAATTCCGCCGCCAGAGATAGACTACGCCGCCAACTTACGGCGCAAAATCTTTAAGGATTCGATTTAAAGCCAGGTAAAGGTACGGCGGCGTAGCTTATCTCTGATACGCTGCGCGGGTGCAGATCTCTGTGGATCTGCCCCGTTCTCTATAATCAATACACATTCTCCATAATCAATACACATTCCCCATTATCAATACACATTCCCCATAATCAATACACATTCTCCATAATCAATACACATTCCCCATTATCAATACACATTCCCCATAATCAATACACATTCCCCATAATCAATACACATTCTCCATAATCAATACACATTCCCCATTATCAATACACATTCCCCATAATCAATACACATTCTCCATAATCAATACACATTCTCCATAATCAATACACATTCTCCATAATCAATACACATTCCCCATAATCAATACACATTCCCCATAATCAATACACATTCCCCATAATCAATACACATTCTCCATAATCAATACACTGACCATGGATTACAGCGCTAGAATTATTGCTCTCACTCTGATGTTTGCGGCGATATCTCACATGGGTGGTACACATGCCTGTCCTACGTTGCATGTTTGAATTGGCGGTGAATTGGCGGTGAATTGGCGGTGAATTGAGGGTGAATTGGGGGTGAATTGGGGGTGAATTGGGGTTGAATTGGGGGTGAATTGGGGGTGAATTGGGGGTGAATTGGGGGTGAATTGGGGGTGAATTGAGGGTGAATTGGCTGTGAATTGGCTGTGAATTGGGGTTGAATTGGGGGTGAATTGGGGTTGAATTGGGGGTGAATTGGGGGTGAATTGGGGGTGAATTGGCGGTGAATTGGGGGTGAATTGGGGGTGAGGGGGTTCCTACAACAGATGTAGAAACTCACATCTGTGATCCGACACTTCCGGGTTGGGGCAAGCATGTGCGTCGCCCGTGACCCGCGCCTGCTGTGACCATACAGAGCGGGAGCTGATCTGCTAGTGCCGTGGACTCGATGTCTGCCGGCACCCACCGATCACCCAGCACAGAGGCAGAACCATGGTCTGCCTATGTAAACAAGGAAGATTGTTGTTCTGTCAGGTGGGAAAGCATTGATCCTGTGTTCCTGCAAAGCAGAGACACCGATCCATGTCTTCCTTTAGTAAAAGCACCTCCCCCATTACTGAAAATATCTAGCTGGGCACACAGTTAACCCTTTTTTAACCCTGACTGAGGGTATTATTGTGGGGGGAGGGCTGAGAACAGTAAATGGGTCATTTAAGACAAGGGTGTCAAACTCAATTTCATGGTGGGCCGCATCAGCATTATGATTTCCCCCAAAAGGGCCGGTTGTATCTGTAAGATTAGATGTCCAGCGCATCCCCTCCCCTTCCATTAGATGTCAAGAGCCGCCCCACCATCAGAAGTTGCGTCTCCCACTCTCCCTTACATCACAGTGCACCCCCTTTCAATAAGCTGCTGCTGGGAAGAAGCTGGATGCATTGCTTGAAAGCAGAAAGTAAGGGTCTTGAGGAGGAGCAGAGGAGGGCTGGAGCTCTCCCGCAGCTGCAGGGGAGGTGCGAGGGCCACATGAAATGGCCTTGTGTTTGACACCTATGATTTAGGACATAATGGGGGGGACTGAGGATAGTAATGGGGGCCTGAGGAGATTATTGGGGGACTGAGGACATTATTTGGGGGGCCTGTGGACAGTAATAGGACAGGAATTGGGTTACTGAGGACAATAATGGGGGGGAAAACCTTGTCGATGCGCTAGCCTGCTCAGTGCCCTACTGTAATTGGGTCATTGAGCACATAATGGGGGGCGAGGACATTATTGGCGGGGCCTGAGGATAGTGATTGGGTCATTGAGGACATAATTGGGGCGACTCATAACATTATTGAGGGGGGGGGCCTGAAGACAGTAATTGGTTCATTGAGAACATAATGGGAGGGACTAAGGACATTATTGTTGGGCCTGAGGATAGTAATTGGGTCATTGAGGACATAATGGGGGGGGGGGGGAGGGTTGAGGACATTGTTGGGGGGCCTGAGGATAGTAATGGGGGCCTGAAGACAGTAATTGGGTCTTTGAGGGCATAATGGGGGGGGGGGGCTGAGGACATTGTTGGGGGGCCTGAGGATAGTAATAGGGGTCTAAGGACAGTCATTGAGGACATAATGGTGGGGCTCAGGACATTATTGTGGGGCCTGAGGATAGTAATTGCGTCATTGAGGACATAATGGGGGGGGGGAGGGTTGAGGACATTGTTGGGGGCCTGAGGATAGTAATAGGGGCCTGTAGATATCAATTGGGTCATTGAGGACATAATAGGGGGGTTGAGGACATTGTTGGGGGGGGTCTGAGGACAGTAAAGGGGGCCTGAGGACAGTAATTGGGTCTTTTAGGACATAATATGGGGGGGGGGGGGGACTCGGTACATTATTGGGGTGGGCCTGAGGACAGTAATTGGTTCATTGAGGACATAATGGGGGGACATAGGAAATGGGGGGGGGATAGTAATGGGGGACTGAGGACATTATTGGTGGGGGGGCTAAGGACAGTAATAGGACAGGAATTGGGTTACTGAGGACAATAATGGGGAGAGCCTCGTCAATGCCCTACTGGCGGGGGGGGGGGGACACCATGTTTTACTGTACTGGGTGACACAAACCCTAGTGACGCCACTGGGCGTTGTCACCCTCTCAGGTGAGCTTAGGCTACAAGCAGTCATGCCAAAGCTGTTTACAGCGGCATGGCCTACTGTTGTGACCATCAGGAAACTCTTGGACATGCCACATGCCATGCAGCAATCACTGAAGGGCATGTAGGTGGGAAGTGGCTGCAGGAGGCAGCGCTGAGTCGCAACAAAGGATGACCCCCCCAAAAAAAAACAGTAATTTCTAAAAGTAACACGTCAATGTGATTTCTTATTTAGTAAAATAAAAATGAAATGCAATGGATTGATCTGTTGTGTCCAGGCACTTCCTCTTATAGGGTGACAACGCTCCGTCCCCGTATCCCAATTGCGCCCCCGTGTCACCTTCCCCGACCCCTCCACTCCTCCAGCAGTCTGCGCTGTGCTGGAACGTTGCTGACAACTCCCGGCTTCGGCAATAACCTTGTTGTGTATTATTATGACTCAGTGGGGGAAGTGATGACTCAAAGACACAACATGTGTTATTTGTGGCCTGCGGACAATGGGAAGACTCTGCACCACGCAGGAGCTTCGTGTTCAGCTCGTGAACAGCTGAAAGCAGCCAATCGGAGAGGTTTGAAGGCTGAGAGCCAACCAATGAGGAGGCTGGGGAACATGAAGAGGAACACAGAGTCTTCCAACCAGAGGAGGCGGGACAGCTCGTGGGAGAAACTTCGTAAAAAAAAAAAGGAGAGTTTGAGGTTGTGAAATTTCTTGGGTGAAGTGCAGATTTCAGCAATAAAAAAATTACATGAACTCCAAACATAGTGATAAAACAGCTAAAAAAAAAAAAACCTACAAAAACATTGAAAAAAAAAAAAAGTTTTGGGTATCACAACCATATATAAAGAAAAATACATTTTTTTTTAATTTAATTTACTATAAAAAAATATTTCTATAATAGCCCTAAATGGCCAGGATTTAGGTTGTGAAATTTCTTGGGTGAAGTGCAGATTTCAGCAATAAAAAAATGATATGAACTCCAAACATGTGATAAAAACAGTTAAAAAAAAAAAAAGACCTACAAAAAAATTACCAAAAAGTTTTAGGTATCACAACCATATATAAAGAAAAATAAAAAACTTTTTTAATTTAATTTACTATAAAAATATATTTCTATAATAGCCCTAAATGAACAGGTTTTAGGTTGTGAAATTTCTTGGGTGAAGTGCAGATTTCAGCAATAAAAAAATTACATGAACTCCAAACATAGTGATAAAAACAGTTAAAAAAAAAACCTACAAAAAAATTGAAAAAAAAAATACCAAAAAGTTTTAGGTATCACAACCATATATAAAGAAAAATACAATTTTTTTTAAATTTAAATTACTATAAAAAAAATATTTCTATAATGGCCCTAAAAAAACAGGTTTTAGGTTGTGAAATTTCTTGGGGGAAGTCATTTCGTATCTTCTAATAGTACATTTTTATTTATAATGCCACTTACATCCAAAGATCTCAAAGTGCTACAAATCGAAATAAAAAAAAAAAAATCTGTTCAGATTTCAGTAAGAAAAAAATTACAATAACTCCAAACTTAATGATAAAAAAAACGACAAAAAACGACAAAAAAGTTCTAGGTACCACAGCCGAATATATAGAAGAATACCATTTTTTTTAATTTAATTTACTATAAAAAAATATTTATATAATAGCCCTAAATGACCAGGTTTTAGGTAGTGAACTTTCTTGGGTGAAGTGCAGATTTCAGCAATAAAAAAAATGACATGAACTCGAAACATAGTGATAAAAACAGTTAAAAAAAAAACCTATAAAAAATAAATACCAAAAAGTTTTAGGTATTACAACCATATGTAAATAAAAAAAAATGTTTTAATTTAATTTACTATAAAAAAAATATTTCTATCATAACCCTAAATAACCAGGTTTTAGTTTGTGAAATTTCTTGGGGGAAGTCATTTTGTATCTTCTAATAATACATTTTTATTTATAATGCCACTTGCCTCCAAAGATCTCAAAGTGCTACAAATCTAAATAAAAAAAAAAAAAATCTGTTCAGATTTCAGTAAGACAAAAATTACAATAACTCCAAACTTAATGATAAAAAAATACAAAAAAAACGTCAAAAAAGTTCTAGGTATCACAGCCGAATATATAGAAAAATACAATTTTTTTTTAAATTTAATTTACTATATAAAATTGTTTCTATAATAGCTTAAATTATCATATTTCTTTAAAAACATAAAAAAAAAAAAAGAAGAAGAAGAAAATAAGTCTATATCAGCCTTTATGATCCTTAATACCACAGAGGGACCCTTGAAATAATGTTGAGGTCCTGGGGAACCCGAGCAAAAAATATTTATGTATACAACTTGTGGTACATTAGTCACATTAGGTTGGTGGTCATCGAGAGAAGGGTTCACTTATTCTGGGTGTTAGTGGAAAAAATGCCCATTACACTGGGGTCAGTGTAGTACCCCCACACATTGGTGGTCAACGAGAGAAGGGTTCACTTATTCTGGGTGTTAGTGGAAAAAATTACCATTACACTGGGGTCAGTGTGGTACCCCCACACATTGGTGGTCAGTGGGAGTGGCATTTAAGCTAAAGCTATGAAGGTACCCATCAGGTGGTGAGTTATATCCACCACTACTCAAGAAACCCCTAGCAGCCTCTTGAGAACCCCTAGAATTTTACACAAAAATGTTAGTGTGGTACCCTCTACCTTAGGTAGGGGCTAGAGGTGAGGATTTTTGTGTGGTAGCTGCCAGGCAGGTAAATTAAGGCAGGCCTATGCTTCAGGCTGGGCCTGATCGTTTTGATATGGGGGCCAGGGAGTGGTTAGTGTAGCAGTGGGTGTAACCATCTGTTCTTCAGTTCTTAAGTGCCTCCCCTGCTTCCAGGGAGAATGTTCTGGAAGAGGGGCAGGGCCAGGAGCTGGAGAGACAGGGAGCTGAGCTCATGTTAGGAGCCCTGACCAATCCCCAAATGGAGTTGAAGGGGGGCAGGCCTCCTACTTAAGCTAAGGTCCAGCCCACTGGAAGGGAGTTGTCGGCTGGGAGACGTGAAGAATGGAGTGCTAGATCGCAGCGGGAGGCCCACCCCCCATCGGGGGGGGGGGGTGGAGGTGCGCGCCTCGGCGGAGGAGCCCGGGAGCTGGGAGGGAGCCTCATCCTTACATGGTCTCCTGCAACAGAGGGGCTGGAGAAGCGATCGGTACGCACATCCGGTTAAGTTCTTCCCCATGGATTCAGGGCAGGAGAAGTTCGGTGAGTGAAGCACAGTGGATATCTGGAAGAGGCATGCCAGAGGAGCTGGGTGCAAGGCCAGAGGAGAGACTGTGGGGTTTCGTGTCAAATCGATGTGGCCTGCAGGCGCAGGATTTGCAAGTCGGGCTAGCTGGGATCAGTAGTCCACCAACAAACGCAAGCTGCTAAATAACTAGGCCGCAAAAAGGGGAACTGCAGACACCTGTAGCCAGATTCAGGTAGAGATACGACGGCGTATCAGTAGATACGCCGCCGTAACTCCGAATCTGCGCCGTCGTATATTTAAGCGTATTATCTTAGCTGTCTATTTACGCTGGCCGCTAGAGACAAGTAACATGATCATTGCTGTCAGTGGTTACTTACCTGAGAAAAGAGAGGAGAAGTTTAAATGGTTCCACACTGCTGGCTCTGCCAACTGGCATGAATCTAGAGATAAGCAGGCATCATCAGGGTGAGTTTAACCACTTCCCGTCCACGCTATAGCCGAATGACGGCTACAGTGCAGACCCCAATTGCCAGGAGGACGTCAATAGACGTCCCCCCTTTCGCACGCTCCTCGCGCGCCCCTGTAGGGCACGCGCTGTGATCACCCGAGTCACTGAGACTTGGGTGATCACAGATCCGAGTAAGGGGCCGATCCCAGCCCCTTACCACGCGATCAGCTGTCAGCCAATGACAGCTGATCACGTGATGTAAAAAAAAAGCAGATCCCCGGCTTAGGTGCAAGGGACATCGGTCCAGAAGAGGAAGGAGGCACATCTGCCTCTTGTGCCAATCAAAACCCCCTGCCAGTGCCACCTATAAATGCCCACGAGTGCCACCTATCAGTGCCCACAAGTGCCACCTATCAATGCCCACCACCATTGGTGCCAATCAGTGCCTCATCAGTTCCACCTAGCAGTGCTGCCTATCAGTGCCCATTATTGCCACTAAACAGTGCCCAATATTGCCATCCATCAGTCCCCATCACTGCCACCCATCACTGCCAGCTATCAGTGCCACCTATCAATTCCACCTATTATTGCCACTTCTCAGTGTCCACCAGTGCCACCTATCAATGCCCTTCAGTGCCACCCACCAGTGCCACCTATCAGTGCCCACCAGTATCGGTGCCTATCAGCGCAGCCCATCAGTGCAGCCCATCAGTGCCCATCAGTGCAGCCCATCAGTGCAGCCTCATCAGCGTACATCAATGGAGAAAAAAATATCTGTTTGCAAAAAATTTTAACAACATTTTAAAAAATGTATATTTTTTTAATGTAGTCTTTTTAATTTTTTTAACAACAAATAAAAACCGCACAAGTGATCAAATAGCACCAAAAGAAAGCTTTATTAGTGGGAAAAAAATAATAAAAATGTCATTTGGGTACAGCGTTGTATGACCGCGCAATTGTCATTCAAAGTGCATCAGCGCGGAAAGCTGAAAATTGGTCTGGGCAGGAGGGGGGTTTAAGTGCTCAGTAAGCAAGTGGTTAATCTACCACAGCTCAAGGAGCCACTAGCGACCTCTGTTAATAATTTTCAATCCAATCCCAAAAACACCCCAAGGAGATACTAATCCCATAATATCCGTACATAAGGGAAATCCTTGTATACAGTATAACAGAGAAAGTGAATGTAGAACCCTGAGCTTTGACCTTATTCCAGGACTGGATATGCCAGACATTAATTATGTAACATAGATCACTAATCAATCTCCAATTAATTACCATATGATTCAATCACAAGGCCTTGTAGTAATAGCACACGCAGCAGCAGCTAAGAATATACTTAAAGGGGTTGTAAAGGATTTTTTTTTCTCCCTAAATGTCTTCCTTTACCTTAGTGCAGTCCTCCTTCACTTACCTCATCCTTCCATTTTGCTTTTAAATGTCCTTATTTCTTCTGAGAAATCCTCACTTCCTGTTCTTCTGTCTGTAACTACACACAGTAATGCGAGGCTTTCTCCCTGGTGTGGAGAAAGCCTCTTGAGGGGGGAGGGGGCAAGCAGGCAAGGCAGGACACACTTTGCAGATTGAGAAAGGAGCTGTGTGTTAGTGGGTGTCCTGACTCTCCTGCTCGCCACCTCCCCAGCGGCTCTGATAGGCTTTCCGAGTACAGCCCTCTGCTCCCGAAAAATTATCTAAGGGACGTACAGGTGGTGCGTTCCTTAGATAAGACTGACAGGCGTCTCAGCCAATCAGGTTCACCGGTTCTGATTACCGGTAACCTGATTGGCTGAAGCGTCATCGAGGGCGGGAGAAGACATCGAGGGACGTGGAAGGAGGATGGCTGACCCCCAAAAAGGTAAGTGCCGGGCGGGGGGCATTAAACAGGGCACAGTGGCGACAATGGGCACAGTGGCATCAATGGGCACAGTGGCGACAATGGGCACAGTGGCGACAATGGGCACAGTGGTGACAATTAAAGGGCGCAGTGGAGACAATTGGCACAGTGGCGACAATTGGCACAGTGGCTGCGTTTGATGGCATGGCACAGTGGCTGCGTTTGATGGCATGGCACAGTGGTGACAATTGATGGCACAGTGGCTGCGTTTGATGGCATGGCACAGTGGTGACAATTGATGGCACAGTGGCTGCGTTTGATGGCATGGCACAGTGGTGACAATTGATGGCACAGTGGCTGCGTTTGATGGCATGGCACAGTGGTGACAATTGATGGCACAGTGGCTGTGTTGGTTGGCATGGCACAGTGACTGCGTTTTATGGCATGGCACAGTGGTGACAATTGATGGCACAGTGGCTGCATTTGATGGGCCCAGTGGCTGCATTTGATGGGCACAGTGGCTGCATTTGATGGGCACAGTGAGGCTGCAATTGTTTTTTTTTGTTTTTTTTCGTTTGCGCCCCCCCCCCAAAAAAAATTGAGCACCAGACGCCACTGTGTCTAACACAGCCTTTCTCAACTTTTCTACGTCAGAGGAACCCCGTGAAGGTTCTTCAGAGGAACACTTGAAGGAGCCCTTCAGGTCTCTCAAGGAACCTTTGCAAAAAACAATGCATTGGAGGTCAGTTGAAAAATGTCGCCTACATTGGTGGCTAGTTGGAAAAAATGTTCCCCTTACAGTGGTGGTCAGAATGTCACCATAGCTAAAAAAGATCATTGGGTTCATGCACCTGGCTCTACCAAGTGATGGTGACTCCAGGACTATACAGGAACCATAAAATGGGGGGTCTGTCTGCCAAAGCCCAAGCAACCTCTTGAGGATCCCTGGTTGAGGCTGGTTGAGAATGGCTGGTCTAATGGCAGCTTGAGAATGGTTGGATTAACGACTGGTTGAGAATGGGTGGTCTAATGGCTGGCTGAGAATAGCTGGTGTAGCGGCTGGTTGAGAATGGGTGCTGTAAGGGTTGTTTAAGAATAACGGGACTAACATACTTAAAAAGCTGTAAATAATAAAGGTGAATGTCCTCCAGATATAAAACCCTCTATCGAATGATGAAAACACAGCCATGTGTATCCTCCACTTTGTGTTGGTCTATCAAATAAAATCCTAATAAAATACATTTACGTTTTTTGGTTGTAACATGACAAAATGTGGAAAATTTCAAGGGGGTATGAATACTTTTTTCAAGGCACTGTAATACTCCCTCAGTATTGTATGTATTAGGTAGTTGAACAAAAGTAATTGTTTTAATATACTGGCGAGAACTGTACTTATATGTGCCTGTATAGTATAATCAGGGCCGTTTGAAGGAATTTGGGGGCCCCAAGCAAAATGGACATGGAGGCCCCCAACCCCCCACGCACGCACGCAAAGCCTACAGGAGCCACAGCATAGCGATACAGTTTAAGTTCACCCACACTTTATATAAATAAAAAAAATTACAGTGCAAATACTGCAGCAGAGCCCCCCCCCACAGAAGGTGTCCCCAGCAGAGTCACCCCCATAGCAGGTGTCCCCATCAGAGTCACCCCCATAGCAGGTGTCCCCATCAGAGTCACCACATAGCAGGTGTCCCCATCAGAGTCACCCCCATAGCAGGTGTCCCCATCAGAGTCACCCCCATAGCAGGTGTCCCCATCAGAGTCACCACATAGCAGGTGTCCCCATCAGAGTCACCCCACAGCAGGTGTCCCCATCAGAGTCACCCCACAGCAGGTGTCCCCATTAGAGCCCCCCCACAGCAGGTGTCCCTATCAGTGCCCCCCCCCCCCCCCCCACAGCAGTTGTCCCAAGATCATTAGAGCTGTACCTGTCCAATAAGTCCCTGGGAGCAGAAGCATGTTGCAGGGGGTGGGGCATACGTGACATCTTCAGTTGCTAGGAGGGCGGGACTCGGAGGGCATTTCTGGGAGTGCAGGAGATGATTGGCAGCAGCTCTGGTCAACCAGAAGGCTCTCATCAGCCGCCTATGTCTGTGAGAGGAGCCGACACACACAGAGAGGGCGGGGGGCAGACAGGGGACTGCTACGGCGCGGCCGTTCCACGCGCACCGGGCTGGAGGATTAGTGGATACAGCACAGCAAGGCAAGGGCCCTGATTGGGGGCCCCAGGCCAGCTGGGGGCCCCAAGCAGTTGCTTGTTTTGCCTGTCTTGTTCCGACAGGCCTGAGTATAATCATGGTAACTAGTGGATGTTTCTTCTTTAAATCAGTGTAGTAACTGCCTTCCTGCACCTTTAAACCAAATCCGGTCATCGGCCTGAGTCCCTATTTAATAAGAAGCTTGCTGGGAGCTCTCATGATTGTAATCATGGTAATGAGCGCGCTGCTTGTCATCTAATGTGTATGATCCATGAAAATCATTAGCGTACTGTAAACCGGTTCCTTAACTTACTGAGCTGCGCCATCCTTCCTATGTGACATTAAACAAACATTCTGGCCCGGATTCACAAAGCACTTACGCCGACGTATAACATAAATGTGTAAAAAGTGTAAATGTGCGCCGTCGTATCTGTGCGCAAGACCCACAAACAGAGATGCGCCTAAAACCAGGCTACACCCCGCTGACGTATCTTGCTTATGCCGGCGTAGAGTGGGCGCACATTTAGGCTGGGTGCATGGTGCCGCTCCCATTGATTAGCCATTCAAACATGCGAATGAGGGAAATACGGCGATTCACGAACCTGTGTGCGCCCGACGCAGGCTACGAGAGGTGCGTGTAAGTTGTACGTCCGGCGTAAAGTTAAGCCCCTTAAGGAGGTGTAACCCAGCAAAAGACATGCAAAGGTCTGCACCAGGGAACACAAGCCGGCGTATTTTACATTGGACGTGTGTCTGACTGAGCGTAGGTTACATTCATGGTGTACTCAGTGATCCGGCGTATCTTAGGCAGTTGTTCCGACGTGGTTGTGAGCATGCGCAGGGGGATGTGTCCACGTCACGGCGCATGCGCAGTTCGTTAAACGTACTTGTCTGGCGCTCGGACCATCATTTGCATGGGGTCACGCCTCATTTGCATGGGTCACGCCCACTTTCACCTACGCCGGCCTGCGCCTTCAAAACCTATGCCACGCCAACGCAGTGTGGGGAGCACTGGCTTCCTGAATTCCATGCTTGCCTCTCTGTGCTGCGTCGGCGTGGCGTACATTGGTTTGCGCTACGGCGGCGTAATGTGCGCCCAACTCTCTGTGAATCTGGGCCTCTATTGAAGTATGTAATCTTAACTCAAAAGTCCCTCCATGGTCCCACTGTATGTAGAACCAAAGCCACCCTCTCTTACTCGCTTCTGTTCACAACTAATTCAATGGATGCCAGGACGGGCAGGAAGGGGTTAAGTAGACAATGTAATTGTATTATTTTTGTAGGGTGAGGATATGGCTTAGTGCAGTGGCGTAGCGTCCATAAAGGGCGCAGGAGCGCCGCCCTCGCTCTCCTGTCACTCTCTAATCCCCATAGATAGATTCATGCATTGCATATATTAATGGTCTCCCCTGCCTCCCCCTATTCAGGTGTCCGGCTCCTTTTCTGACACCGGGCATCTGAATTACAGCCGTGGGCTCTAATAGGCTTCCAAAATGGTAAACAGCGGGCGCAATGTTGTGTCAAGAAAGTGAATAAATCGCTTTCCTAACACTGACCCGCCTCTCAGCCAATCGGGTGCACCGGGTCTGGTTACCTGTCACCTGACTGGCTGAAGCGACAGGCGCTGTGATTGGACACCTATCAGGCGTCCAGTCATAGCAGAGGATGGGAAGAGGATGGGAGAAGACATCGAGGACTCGAGACAGGTAAGTGCCAGGCGGGGGATGCACACTGGCAGCATTTGATGGCAGCACTTGGGGCACAGTGGCAGCATTTGGGGCACACTGGCAGCATTTGTGGCACAGTGGCAGCACTTGGGGCACAGTGGCAGCATTTGGGGCACAATGGCAGCATTTGTGGCACAGTGGCAGCACTTGGGGCACAGTGGCAGCACTTGGGGCACAGTGGCAGCATTTGGGGCACAGTGGCTGCGTTTGATGAGCAAAGTGGCTACGTTTGATGGGCACAGTGGAAACATTTGGAGCACAGTGGCAGCATTTGATGAGCACAGTCGCAGCGTTTGATGGGCAGAGTGGCAGCGTTTGATGGGCAGAGTGGCAGCGTTTGATGGGCAGAGTGGCAGCGTTTGATGGACACAGTGGCAGCGTTTGATGGGCACAGTGGCAGCGTTTGATGGGTTTTTTTTCAGAATTTTTCAGTTCCCCCCCAAAAAATTTTTTGAGCCCCAGCCGCCACTGGGTGTGTTAATACCAATAAAGAAACCTGGACTCTTATAATTATTTGGTGCCGTCTTTTTAGTTTCCATGCGGACTTCCGAATTTGGGTGGCCCCCGTCTCTCGGAGTAGGGGGGCTCTCCCACTTTGTTAAGGATTTGGGTCCAGCGCCTCAACTCCATCTCTCTTTCTGCTCATTTTGCCGGTCTGTCCCAGATCCCGGGCACGTTCATTTTGGGACAATACAGTGTCCCGTCATGGAACACAGTGGGGATCTGAGCTGTAACTGGAGATGAGGCTGAGGGGGGCGCTCGCTGTGTGTCAGCTCGTGGTGGAACTATTATTTACCTACACAATACATGTAACTGACACCGAGCAGTGTCACAGCCCCGCCCAGGACACGCCCTCTGCTCACACCCCCTCTCCAGCTGTAGAAGAGCCGCCATCCCGCTGTATGACACCTCAAAGCCCTATAGTTGCCACCCTTTCTTCACGCCAAACAAATAGAAAGGCGTGGCTAGACAGCCAGACGTCACTCCAGATGGCAAAAGAATTTAGGCGGGAATAAAGAATTCTTTCAAATTTCAAAACCTCAATTTCAAGGAGAATAGTGACAGTGGGTCTTGTAGTCCTTCACTTTTGGGAGATGTGACTCCCCACCCAAAAGTAAAGGACTACAGGTTCCAGCATAAACCCCTCCGATCTGAAGATATGACACCCCCCATTAGGGTGACCACATGTCCTGGATTGCTCGGGACAGTCCCGCATTCTGCAGGTCTGTCCCAGGCACCTTCACACTGGGACAATACAGTGTCCCGGAATGTAACTGACACAGGTCTTAGCATGAACCCCTCAGAGCTTAAGATGTGACACCCCCCCCCCCAAATAGTGAAGAACTACAGGTCCCAGCATAGATCTGTGAAATCTATGGGATCACACCCTTAGATCTCATGGGTTCATGCTGGGAGTTTCAAATTTGAGGGGGTCACATCTTTAGATATCAGGGGTTCATGCTGGGTGTTGTAGTCCTTAAAATTTGGGGGGGGTCACATCTTTAGATATTAGGAGTTCATGCTGGGACATGTAGTCCTTCACTTTTGGGGAGGTGACCCCCGAACGTAAAGGACTACAGGTCCCACCATGAACCCCCCCCAACCAGTGAAGAACTGCAGGTCCCAGGATGAACCAGTGAAATCTATGGGGTCACAAAAAAAGGTATAAAAAATTATCTTTTTTTTTTTTTAGGAAGGGGGGTGTCCCTGAATGGCAGTTTTGAAATGTGGTCACCCTACAACCCCCCCCCCCCCCCCCGTGCCCCCAACTTGTTAAGAACTACAGGTCCCAGCATGAACCCGGGACATTTATGGGGTCACACCCTTAGATCTCAGGGGTCCATGCTGGGATTGAAGTCCTTCAATTTTTGGGGGGAGTCACACCCTTAGATCTCAGGGGTCCATGCTGAGATTGTAGTCCTTAAATTTTTGGGGGGAGTCACACCTTTAGATCTCAGGGGTCCATGCTGGGATTGAAGTCCTTCAATTTTTTTTTGGGGGGGGGGGGTCACATCCTTAGATCTCAGGGGTCCATGCTGGGATTGTAGTCCTTACATTTTTGGGGGGGGAGTCACATCCTTAGATCTCAGGGGTTCATGCTGGGTTTGAAGTCCTTCAATTTTTGGGGGGAGTCACATCCTTAGATCTCAGGGGTCCATGCTGGGATTGTAGTCCTTAAATTTTTGGGGGGGAGTCACATCCTTAGATCTCAGATGTTCATGCTGGGACTTATAGTCGATCGCTTTTGGGGGATGTGACCCCCCCCCCACCTCCAAAAGTGAAGGACTACAGGTCCCAATTTGAAAACCCCTCTGAGCTGAAGATGCTCAAAAAATTGGCAAAAAAGAGTATAAAATATCTTATTTTTTTGGGGGGGGGTTTGTGTCCCTGAATGGCAGTTTGGAAATGTGGTCACCCTGTTGTGAAGCCCCCAGATTTATGGGATCGGTATCACCAGCTGTATCAGTATGCAGTGACGACTGGTTACGTAGCACGTACAGGTAGGTACATGTAGAGGAGGAGACAACCTGTCCTTCTGATACTATTATAAATACATACTCAGGGTGAAGATGTTTGCTAAATGCTGCTCATGTGAAAGGAATGCGATGAGGGGGAAGTGCCTTCGCTTGAGTCACATTTCCTCATAAGAGGAAGATATTAAACAAACCGCAGCATGCACTCAGTGCATGGGCCTTCACGTGAAAAGGGCCTCCACCCAATCAGGGAGCGGCTGATCTCCGGGCCCCGTCCAATCACAGCGCCCGGCTTGGGAAATGGGACAGCAGCGCACTCTTTCTCACAACGTAGCCTGCCGAACAGATACCGAGCTTTAGTATCTTGAGTCACTGGTGTGTTTTTGCTTTCAGAATTGGGAAATCTTAAATGTTTCCTTAAAAAAGATGCTGAGAGGGGAGTTTCATGTCTCTCCCTCGGAGTACAAGGACACGACCTATGAAAATACCGCTACTAGGACATGGGTACGCAGAAGCTGGCAGCAAGATTCTGCGTAAAAAGTTCTCTGTAAACATGTAATGTGTGAGCAATGTTTGGGGCTACTGCATCCTAGCACCCCCCATTGCTAGGAAGTAGGCGGCTTCTCAGGGAAGTTGTCTAGCATACTCTGTTGCTAGGATGCAGGTGATCATTGCTTCCCAGCATCTTCCGTTGCTTGGACGCAGGTGGCATCTCAAGGAAGTCACCTTGAGACTGCAGAAGGCTACCAATAAGTCGACTAGCATCCTCTGTTGCTAGGACGCAGGTAGCTATTGCCTCCCAGCATCTTCCAGGTGTCATCTCAAGGAAGTCCCCTGGCATCCTCAGTGGCTAGGATACAGGCGGCTATTACCACCTAGTGCCCTCTGTTACTAGAACTCAGGCTGCCTTTCAGGGAAGTTGCCTAGCATCTTCTGTTGATAGGATGCAGGTGGCCATTTCTTCTCAGCATCTTCCGTTGCTTGGACGTGGGTGGCATCTTAGGGAAGTCACCTGGCATCCTCAGTTGCTATGATGTAGGCGGCTATTACCACCTAGTGCCCTCTGTTGCTGGAACTCAGGCTGCCTTTCAGGGAAGTTGCCTAGCATCCTCTGTTGCTAGATTAGAGGTGGTCATTGCTTCCCAACATCTTCCTTTGCTTGGACGCAGGTGGCATCTCAGTGAAGTCACCTGGCATCCTCAGTTGCTAGTTTGTAGTCAGCTATTACCACCTAGTGACCTCTGTTGCTGGAACTCAGGCTGCCTTTCAGGAAAGTTGCCTAGCATCCTCTGTTGCTAGGATGCAGCTGGCCATTGGACACAGGTGGTATCTCAAGGAAGTCACCTGGCAAACTCAGTTGCTAGGATGTAGGCGGCTATTACCACCTAGTGCCCTTTGGTGCTAGAGCTCAGGCTGCCTCTCAGGGAAGCTGTCTAGCATCCTCTGTTGCTAGGATGCAGGTGGCCATTGCTTCCCAGCATCTTCCATTGCTTGAACGCAGGTAGCATTTTAGGGAAGTCACCTGACATCTTCCGTTGCTTGGACGCAGGTGGCATCTCAGGGAAGACATCTGGCATCCTCAGTTGCTAGGATGTAGGCGGCTATTACCACCTAGTGCTCTCTGTTGCTGGAACTCAGGCTGCATTTCATGAAAGTTGCTTAGCATCGTCTGTTGCTAGGATGCAGGTGGCCATTGCTTCCCAGCATCTTCCCGTTGCTTGTACGCAGGTGGCATCTTAGGGAAGTCACCTGGCATCCTCAATTGCTAGGATGTAGATGGCTATTACCACCTAGTGCCCTCTGTTGCTAGAACTCAGGCTGCCTCTCAGGGAAGCTGCCTAGCACCGGCAGCAACTTCTTACGAGTTCTCTTTTTTCAGTATACCCGCAACAAATTGGAGACTGCAGAAGGCTACCAATAAGTCGACTAGCATCCTCTGTTGCTAGGACGCAGGTAGCTATTGCCTCCCAGCATCTTCCATTGCTTGGACGCAGGTGTCATCTCAAGGAAGTCACCTGGCATCCTCAGTTGCTAGGATACAGGCGGCTATTACCACCTAGTGCCCTCTGTTACTAGAACTCAGGCTGCCTTTCAGGGAAGCTGCCTAGCATTTTCTGTTGCTAGGATGCAGGTGGTCATTGCTTCCCAGCATCTTACGTTGCTTGGACTCAGGTGTCATCTCAAGGAAGTCACCTGTCATCCTAAGTTGCTAAGATACAGGCGGCTATTACCACCTAGTGCCCTCTTTTACTAGAACTCAGGCTGCCTTTCAGGGAAGTTGCCTAGCATCCTCTGTTGCTAGGATGCAGGTGGCCATTGCTTCCCAGCATCTTCTGTTGCTTAGACGCAGATGGCATCTCAAGGAAGTCACCTGGCATCCTCAGTTGCTAGGATACAGGCGGCTATTACCACCTAGTGCCCTCTGTTACTAGAACTCAGGCTGCCTTTCAGGGAATCTGCCTAGCATACTCTATTGCTAGGATGCAGGTGGTCATTGCTTCCCAGCATCTTCCGTTGCTTGGACTTAGGTGTCATCTCAAGGAAGTCCCCTGGCATCCTGAGTTGCTAGGATGTAGGTGGCTATTACCACCTACTGCCCTTTGATGCTAGAACTCAGCCTGCCTCTCAGGGCTGCTGCCTAGCACCGGCAGCAACTTCTTACCGAGGTCTTTTTTTTCAGTATACCCGCAACAAATTGGAGACTGCAGAAGGCTACCAATATGTCGCCTAGCATCCTCTGTTGCTAGGACGCAGGCAGCTATTTCCTCACAGCATCTTCCGTTGCTTGGATGCAGGTGGCATCTCAAGGAAGTCATCGGGCATCCTCAGTTTCTAGGATCAAGGCGGCTATTACCAGTTAGTGCCCTTTGTTGCTAGAACTCAGGTTGCCTTTGCTAGAACTTAGGCTGCCTTTCAGGGAAGCTGGGAAAGCATCCTCTGTTGCTAGGATGCAGATGGCCATTGCTTCCCAGCATCTTCTGTTGCTTGGACGCAGGTGGCATCTCAAGGAAGTCACCTGGTATCCTCAGTTTCTAGGATACAGGCGGCTATTACCATCTAGTGCCCTCTTTTACTAGAACTCAGGCTGACTTTCAAGGAAGCTGCCTAGCATCCTCTGTTGCTAGGATGCAGGTGGCCATTGCTTCCCAGCATCTTCCGCTGCTTGGACGCAGGTGGCATCTTAGAGAAGTCACCTGGCATCCTTAGTTGCTAGGATGTAGGCGGCTATTACCACCTAGTGCCCCCCCATTGCTAGGAAGAAGGCGGCTTCTCAGGGAAGTCACCTAGCATCCTCTGTTGCTAGGACGCAGGCAGCTATCTTCCATTGCTTGGACGCAGGTGGCACCTCAAGGAAGTCATCTGGCATCCTCAGTTGCCGGGATGCTGGCGGCTATTACCAGTTAGTGCCCATTGTTGCTAGAACTCAGGCTGCCTTTCAGGGAAGCTGCCTAGCATCCTCTATTACTAAGATGCAGGTGGTCATTGCTTCCCAGCATCTTCCGTTGCTTGGACTCAGGTGTCATCTCAAGGAAGTCCCCTGGAATCCTGAGTTGCTAGGATGTAGGTGGCTATTACCACCTAGTTCCCTTTGATGCTAGAACTCAGCCTGCCTCTCAGGGATGCTGCCTAGCACCGGCAGCAACTTCTTACCGAGGTCTCTTTTTTCAGTATACCCGCAACAAATTGGAGACTGCAGAAGCCTACCAATATGTCGCCTAGCATCCTCTGTTGCTAGGACGCAGGCAGCTATTTCCTCACAGCATCTTCCGTTGCTTGGATGCAGGTGGCATCTCAAGGAAGTCATCGGGCATCCTCAGTTTCTAGGATGAAGGCGGCTATTACCAGTTAGTGCCCTTTGTTGTTAGAACTCAGTGTGCTGCCCCAATAGGGGCATAGAATATGAGATGCATAGCCTCAGTTAATATTAGCATTGTTATATAGATTAGAGTCTATATAGTGTGGTTTGCCTACTATTTTCTCATAGCTAAATCTATGTGTTATCCTATGCTGCCATCTAGTGGCCTTTGTTGCAATGCACATGTTTATGTGATTCTTTGAGTTACCACATATTTTCACTGTATGCATGCCCCTCCCTGCTTCCTGTGTGGAGTACTTCCTGTGTCATCTCTTCAGCCAGCAAGCCACATGTAGAAGGACACTCATGTACTCTGCCCAAGGTAGGAAAGGCATCATCTTTTGACCGCACAATACTATCACCATTCATCTGCTGTTCCTGTTATCTGCTGTAACCCCTGAAGTTAAAGAATAAACACCTCTTTTGAATGAATCGGTATTGACGAGTTCAGCTGTCTGACAAGGATTGTCCGCAGTGAGTATATCTGCTTATACAGGCCAGGCATAGAGGTCTCAGCAAGGGATATATCGCTATCACAACAATCGGAGTCAGAATAGTCAAAAGATGCTTAGAATTCTTACAGCATGCTGTGTATATGTGTGTGCCTAATCTGCAATCAAGCTCAGTGCCAGCCGCCATCTTGTGTAAGCACATGGTCGCACAAGCTTACTGCTCTTCATGTGAATGTTGAAAGCTGTTTCTCTAATTGAACTGTGTTACCCCACCTGTCTAAGCTGCTGTTCGTCTTCTTAAAGAGACAGTACCATTTTTTACAAAACCGTGAGAAATGTCTAGACAAGGCTCTGAACACTCTTTTACGGCTGAACCAACGCAGATTCATCATGCCTCTGAACCCGCAGACGTACAGGGAGCAGACTCTGCAGATATTGCTGAACAGAGCGTAAGACCCAAGCGTACAATAAAACCAATACAGAAACTCAGAGAAAACTATGAATACACTAGAGATAAGTTCTCCAGCAAGCTATCGGACTTCTGGGACAGAACTTCACACTGCATGTCAGTTTTGCCACACTTTAATGATCAACCGGCTGAACTAGGAGATTCTATAGTTCGCCTATCTGCTGCGTATGAACATTACCAACGGCTGTCTGCAAAATACACTGCTTTCTTGCAAGACTGTAATATAGAGGACTCTTCAGCAGAACTGACCAAGACTGATGCATTGAACCAACAAAGGGATCTCTTAGTGAAAAATGCTCAGTGTAAGGCAGAACTCCGCATTGCTCAAATGCAAGAGACCAGATCTCACAGATCAACATCAACCAAGCACACTGCACGTTCTTCTAGATCCTCTCGCTCCAGAAGTTCAACATTAAGCGACAAGCTAATAGAGGCCCGCGCTGATGCTGAATCCAAAAAAAGCGCAAAGCTCCATTGCTAAGAAAGAAGCAGAGATGAAGGCCCAAAGCAAAGCTCTTGAAGCAGAGATGGAAGCCCAAAGCAAAGCTCTTGAAGCCCAGAGCAAAACTCGCCAAGCAGAAATGGAATCCCAAATAAAGATTCTGCAAATAGAGAAAGAGGAAGCAGGTGCGCTAGCAAGGCTGAAAGTCCTTGAACAAGCAATGGGTCAAAGTACTAATTCAGACTGTCTTATCCCAGCAGAACTGGAAGATCCAATTGATCGCACCAGTGATTATGTGCTAAAGCATAATGTTTACAAAGATACAGAGTCATCTCCTGTTCCTCCTACTAACAACACTGTTCTGACTCTCAACTCAGGGACCTCCCAGCTCCAAATGCCTGAGTCTCCTCAAGTCCACAACGCAAGAGCATCTACGCAGCAAACCACATCAACTCCTGCCATCAACAAGGTGACTTCCAGCGACAAGCCGCAGCTCCAGCCACAGCCAGCAGAAGCCTTAAAGACTACACCAAAGTTAAGCGCTCATGCAACATCATTTCATCCTGGTAAACCTCACCTTTCTTCACCAGAGAACTTTCACACCCAAGGGGTTCCACAGATTACTTTGGCACCAAAGAGTGAGAGATCAGACTTGAATGACTTAGCCAGCTATATGGCACGCCGTGAGCTCATTATCACCAGCCTCTCAAGGTTTGATGACTGTCCAGAGAGCTACAGGGCCTGGAGATCAACCTTCAAGGCTGCTATTGCTAATTTCAACCTTAATAGCAAGGACGAACTTGATTTGCTCATAAGGTGGCTGGGGCCAGAATCTGCAAATCGTGTTAAAAGACTGAGGACAGTACATGTTGACCACCCAGATGCAGGTCTTGTTGCCACATGGGCAAGACTTGAGCAAGCCTATGGTAGCTCAGAAGCCATAGAAAGCGCTCTATTCAAGAGACTGCAAAACTTCCCAAAAATAGGGAACAAAGACTATCGCAAGCTCCAAGATCTAAGTGACCTCCTCATGGAGTTAGAGTTGGCAAAGACAGACCCACGTCTACCTGGTCTAAGCTTCCTGGACACTGCTCATGGTGTCAATCCAGTGGTGTCTAAACTGCCATACGGCCTGCAGGAGAGATGGGCACAGCAGGGCTCAAGGTACAAAAGAGACTATAACGTATCCTTTCCTCCATTCTCATATTTTTGCAGGTTCATCAGTGAACAAGCCTGGATGAGAAATGATCCCAGCTTCAGCTTCAGTGAACCCAACTTGCCTGCTTCATCACCATCTCCAAGGTATGACAACACAGCAGCTAAACACAGAGACTTTCATAGAGCAATATCTGTTAAAAGGACAGACATCTCACCACCCGTATCCTCTCATGCATACCAGAGTGATTCGGGTGATAAAGATAAAGATCCTAATCGTCAGTGCCCTATTCACAAGAAGCCTCACCCTCTTAAGAAATGCCGAGAGCTGAGAGCAAAGACTTTACAAGAGCGCAGGGAGATTCTCCAGAAACTTGGAGTATGCTACAGGTGCTGTGCTTCTTATAGTCATTTTGCCAAGGACTGTAAAGTTGTCATCAAGTGCACAGAATGCAGCAGCGAAAGACATGTGACAGCTATGCATCCTACTCCACTTACAGACAGCCCACAGCAGCTACCTACCTCCACCCCTCTCTCAAATCATGGCGGGGAGCAACGAAGCAACGCTCTAGCCCAGGAGAATGTTTCTTCTTCATGCACAGAAGTCTGTGGAGAAGGTTTAGATCACAAGTGCTGTGCCAAGATATGCCTTGTTAAGGTATACCCAGAGGGTCAACCTGAAAAAGCTGCCAGGATGTATGCCATAATAGATGAACAGAGCAACAGATCCCTGGTCAAGCCTAAATTCTTTGAGATCTTTGGCATTGAGGGTCATGCCACACCGTATACTCTCAGAACCTGTTCTGGTCGCGTAGAGACTTTCGGCAGAAGGGTCGATGGGTTCATGGTGTCTCATATCGAAGGGAAAGAGGGCATACTCCTACCAACATTAGTCGAGTGTGACCAGATACCAGACGAAAGAGAAGAGATTCCTACTCCAGAGGTTGCATATCACCATCCTCACTTAAGGCACCTTGCTGATGAGATTCCCGCAATGGACATGAATGCTGAAATCTTAGTCTTGCTAGGAAGAGACATTCTTAGAGTACATAAGGTACGTGAGCAGTGTGATGGACCTGAGGATGCCCCTTATGCACAAAGACTTGATCTAGGCTGGGTAATAGTGGGCGATGTATGCTTGGATAGAATGTGTACATCATCTGAGATCCACTCCTTCAAAACTTACATGTTAGGAAATGGACGCGCATCCCACTTCAAAGAGTGCCCACACCATTATGAAATAAAGGAGAAGCCTCTTGACATCATCCAAGTACCTGATGCCACTCCTATCCTGTGTGATGACAACCTAGGTACCACAGTGTTTTGTACCACAAGTGACGACAACAAAATAGCCTTGTCAGTTGAAGACAGAGAGTTCATCAAAATAATGGACAAAGAATTCTTCAAGGATGAGTCTAACAGCTGGGTTGCACCATTGCCTCTTCGTGCTGCAAAGGTCAAACTGCCAAACAATAGGGAACAGGCTTTATCCAGATTCAACTCACTTCAACGAACACTAAAGAACATGCCTGAAATGAAGGACCATTTCATTACCTTTATGAAGAGGATCTTTGACAATGAGCATGCTGAGCCAGCTCCACCTCTTCAAATACACGATGAGTGCTGGTACCTACCCTTCTTTGGAGTGTACCATCCACGTAAGCCAAAACAAATTAGGGTAGTGTTCGACTCCAGTGCCAAACATCAGGGCGTATCCCTGAACGATATTCTTCTCACTGGTCCTAACCTTACCAACAACCTTGTAGGTGTACTCATGAGGTTCAGAAGAGAGCCAGTTGCCATAACTGCGGACATTGAACAAATGTTTCATTGCTTTATTGTACGAGAAGACCATAGGAACTTCCTAAGGTTTCTGTGGCACCGTGACAACAACATGAACAATGAGATGATTGAATACCGCATGAAGGTTCATGTTTTCGGAAATAGCCCCTCACCTGCCGTCGCAACATACGGTTTACGAAGGACTGCTCTTGACGGAGAACAGGAGTATGGTGCAGATGCTCGACATTTCGTCGAGAGAGATTTCTATGTGGACGATGGACTTAAATCTTTACCTACAGCGGAAGAAGCCATAGACCTGCTCCAAAGGACACAAGTTATGCTTTCTGAGGCTAACCTCAGACTACACAAGATTGCCTCAAACAGTGTTGCTGTTATGAAAGCCTTTCAACCTGGCGATCATGCCACAGGGTTTAAAGACTTAAATCTGGGGATGGACATGCCACCTGTGCAGAGAAGTCTGGGCCTACGGTGGGACTTATTAAAGGACAGCTTCGGCTTTCAAGTCAGCTCTGCAGACAAACCATTTACCAGGCGTGGAGTTCTGTCAGTGGTGAACAGCCTATACGATCCAATGGGATTTGTGGCTCCCATCACCATACAAGGTAAATCCATACTTAGACAGCTCTCAGAGACTATCAAAGATTGGGATGCCCCACTACCAATAGACAAACTTTCAAGGTGGGAGTCCTGGAAACAGTCGTTACATGCCTTAGATGGAATCCTTATACCACGCTGCTACACTCCGACTTCCCTTGCCACCAGTCGGAGGAAAGAGCTGCACATCTTCTCAGATGCATCTACTGAGGCCATAGCGGCTGTTGCCTACCTCAAGGTAAGGGATTCAGCTAATCTAACCCATGTAGGGTTTCTGTTTGGGAAGGCTAAGTTAGCACCCAAACCTGAACACACAATTCCTAGGCTTGAACTTTGTGGGACTGTGCTAGCTGTAGAGATTGCAGATTTCATACTGCGTGAGCTAGACATTCAGATAGATGACATCAAATTCTACACAGACAGCAAGGTTGTTCTGGGCTACATATACAACCAGACTAAACGTTTCTATGTCTATGTCAGCAACCGTGTAGAAAGAATAAGAAAATCATCTAAACCTGAACAATGGCATTATGTTCCATCTGAAATTAATCCTGCAGATCATGGCACCAGGCCAGTGTCTGCGAGTGCCTTCGTAAATTCTTCTTGGTTAACAGGTCCTGAATTCTTGTTGGCTGATCCAGAAGAAACCACGGCTGACGTCTTCAGTCTTCTAGAACCCGACAAAGATCCAGAGGTTCGTCCTGAAGTTAAAACCCTTGTCACCAGAACTGAACAAAGATGTGCCTTGGGCTGTCAACGCTTTGAACGTTTCTCCAAGTGGACAAGGCTGGTACGCACCACCGCAAGGTTAGTTCATATTGCACACTGCTTTCACACGAAGCTCACAGATGCTCACTGTCAAGGTTGGCACATGTGCCAAAAGCTTCTTTCTGCAAAAGACATTGCTGAAGCTGAACTGATCATAATACGCAGTGTACAACAGGATGTCTTTGGCTCAGAAATCAGACGTATCCGTGACAAGGGGGACATTCCAAAAAACAGTCCAATTGCTAACCTGAACCCATTCATTGACAATGATGGCATGTTAAGGGTTGGCGGACGCCTAAACAAGGCTAAGTTCAGTGAGCAAGAACAGAATCCTCTCATTATACCTGCTCGCCATCACATCACCACTTTGCTCATACGGCACTACCATGAAAGGGTGAAACACCAAGGTAGACACTTCACAGAGGGAGCCATAAGAGTTGCAGGCCTTTGGATTATAGGAGCAAAAAGACAGATTACAGCTACACTGCACAGCTGTGTTCAGTGCCGCAAACTAAGAGGGAAACATCAGCAACAGCAAATGTCAGATTTGCCAGCTGACAGGTTAAGTACTGACCCACCCTTTACTCACGTTGGTCTGGATGTCTTCGGACCATGGATGGTAACAGCCCGCAGAACACGAGGTGGCCAAGCCAATAGTAAGCGATGGGCAGTGCTGTTCACCTGCATGAGTGTACGTGCAGTACACATTGAAGTAATAGAATCTATGGATGCCTCAAGTTTCATCAATGCTCTAAGACGGTTCCTTGCCATCAGAGGACCAGTCAAGACACTAAGATCCGACTGTGGAACTAATTTCGTTGGAGCTTGTCGAGAGTTACAGCTCAACTCTAGGCCAATACAAGACCTTTTAGCTGAAAGAGGCTGCACATGGATTTTCAATCCTCCTCATTCTTCCCACATGGGTGGTTCATGGGAGAGAATGATAGGAATCACGCGAAAAATACTGGACTCTATGCTCATGGACTTGAATTCCACAAGACTTACCCACGAGATTCTAACCACCTTCCTGGCAGAAGCATCTGCCATAATCAATTCAAGACCACTTGTTCCAGTGTCTACAGATCCAGAGACCCCAACTATCCTTACCCCAGCCACTCTTCTTACCCAAAAGCTTGGGACTGTTCCCGTGCCACCTGGAGACTTTAAATCAGGAAATCTGTGCTACGATCAGTGGAAGCGAGTACAACACCTTGCCAACTGCTTCTGGAATCGTTGGAAGATGGAGTATCTTTCTACTCTGCAAGGACGCAGGAAATGGCAGCGCCCGAACCTTAACATCCAAGTTGGAGATCTCGTTCTGCTTAAGGATCAGCAAGCTGAAAGAGTCGAGTGGCCTATGGGTCTTATTGTAAAGAGCGTTCCTAGTGATGACGGTAAGGTACGTAAGGTGGAGGTGAAAGTTTCAAGACAAGGGACTGTAAAGACTTTCATCAGACCTATCACGGAACTCATTTTGCTCTTGCCGTTTGGAGACTGAACTTACTTGGGTATGCTGTTGGATCCTACCTGCGACTTCGAGAAGGAAGTATCTGGAACTTTAGTTGTCACAACTTGAAGCCTTATATTATAGTTGTTGTATTATATGCATGTTCTCCATTATGTCTTTCAGGTTTTCAAGACATCAAGCAAATTGCGCTGTTGTTTATTTGCATAACTACCGTTGTATTATGTAAATAGTGGCATTATCATGCCAGACGGGGAGTGTGCTGCCCCAATAGGGGCATAGAATATGAGATGCATAGCCTCAGTTAATATTAGCATTGTTATATAGATTAGAGTCTATATAGTGTGGTTTGCCTACTATTTTCTCATAGCTAAATCTATGTGTTATCCTATGCTGCCATCTAGTGGCCTTTGTTGCAATGCACATGTTTATGTGATTCTTTGAGTTACCACATATTTTCACTGTATGCATGCCCCTCCCTGCTTCCTGTGTGGAGTACTTCCTGTGTCATCTCTTCAGCCAGCAAGCCACATGTAGAAGGACACTCATGTACTCTGCCCAAGGTAGGAAAGGCATCATCTTTTGACCGCACAATACTATCACCATTCATCTGCTGTTCCTGTTATCTGCTGTAACCCCTGAAGTTAAAGAATAAACACCTCTTTTGAATGAATCGGTATTGACGAGTTCAGCTGTCTGACAAGGATTGTCCGCAGTGAGTATATCTGCTTATACAGGCCAGGCATAGAGGTCTCAGCAAGGGATATATCGCTATCACAACAATCGGAGTCAGAACACTCAGGCTTCCTTTCAGGGAAGCTGGGAAAGCATCCTCTGTTGCTAGGATGCAGGTGGTCATTGCTTCCCAGCATCTTACGTTGTTTGGACTCAGGTGTCATCTCATGGAAGTCACCTGGCATCCTAAGTTGCTAAGATACAGGCGGCTATTACCACCTAGTGCCCTCTGTTACTATATCTCAGGCTGCATTTCAGGGAAGTTGCCTAGCATCCTCTGTTGCTAGGATGCAGGTGGCCATTGCTTCCCAGCATCTTCTGTTGCTTGGACGCCGGTGGAATCTCAAGGAAGTCACCTGGCATCCTCAGTTTCTAGGATACAGGCGGCTATTACCATCTAGTGCCCTATTTTACTAGAACTCAGGCTGCCTTTCAAGGAAGCTGCCTAGCATCCTCTGTTGCTAGGATGCAGGTGGCCATTGCTTCCCAGCATCTTCCGTTGCTTGGATGCAGGTGGCATCTCAAGGAAGTCATCTGGCTTCCTCAGTTTCTAGGATACAGGCAGCTATTACCACCTAGCGCCCCCCATTGCTAGGAAGCAGGCGGCTTCTCAGGGAAGTCACCTAGCATCCTCTGTTGCTAGGACGCAGGCAGCTATCTTCCATTGCTTGGACGCAGGTGGCACCTCAAGGAAGTCATCTGGCATCCTCAGTTGCCGGGATGCAGGCGGCTATTACCACCTAGTGCCCATTGTTGCTAGAACTCAGGCTGCCTCTCAGAGAAGGTGCCTAGAATCCTCTGTTGCTAAGAGGCAAGCAGCTTCTAAAATAAACGGTCTTGAATTCCCCATTATTAGAGTGTAGACAGCTTTTTAATGTTTTCGTGACCTGAGCTGTTGCTTCTTCAGGAGCTTAAATTTTTTTTGCGCCATAGACACCAGACAGCAATAAACCCCCTAGTCGGCCACCAGAGCCCTTACACACAGAGGCAATCACAATGAGCACATTGGTCAGGATGTGGGGACATACAAGGTAAGCAAACTAGGGACGGGAAAACATTAGCAGATTAAACTCCAACTTTAAATTTATTTTTGCCAATTTTTGTTTATTTTCAGCAGATGGAAGAGATGGCGGTTCCTCCAGAATCAGGAGGTACAATGTCATCCACATGAATGCGAAGCGGAGCCGCGATTAGACGAGGATTATATCGGACGGCTTTGATTCAAAGTCTTTCTGTACACAGTGCAAAGCGCTTAAAATTAGAGCTCCAGTCATCTGGCGAGCGTCCAGCAAATCGGAGCGGTGAGGTCACCGCCGGAAAGACAGGTTCTCCTCCTGGTTCCTCACCTTTGCTCTACATTGCTGGCCAGCTGCTTGGAGCTCCAGGGTTGGTGTGGAGTGAGAAGAGCTCCACACATAGATAGATCTGATTGTACAGAAATATACTGAGTCATAAGACACAGGGGGGATCACAGGAGACATCCACTATAGAGCTCACCATAATCAAAAAAATAATTCAATCAATGTTGGATCAGAGTTGCCATCATCCCTTCAATTATCACAGAAAACTCCAATACACCTCTTTTGGGGACTTTTACACGGCAACCATCTGGTCAGTGGCGGCTGGTGCTCAAATTTTTTTGGGGGGGCACAAACAAACGAAAAAAAACATCAGATGCATCCTCACTGTGCCCATCAATTGCCACCACTGTGTCATAAAATTGTCGCCACTGTGCCATGCCATCTAACACAGCCACTGTGCCATGCCATCAAACGCAGCCACTGTGCCATCAATTGTTGCCACTGTGCCCATCAATTGCCGCCACTGTGCCATGCCATCAATTGTCGCCACTGTGCCATGCCATTGTCGCCACTGTGCCCATCAATTGTCGCCCACTGTGCCATGCCAAACGCAGCCACTGTGCCATGCCATTGTCGCCACTGTGCCCATCAAATGTCGCCACTGTGCCATGCTATTGTCGCCAATGTGCCATGCCAAATGCAGCCACTGTGCCATCAATTGTCGCCACTGTGCCATGCCATTGTCACCACTGTGCCCATCAATTGTCGCCACTGTGCCATGCCAAACGCAGCCACTGTGCCATCAATTTTCGCCACTGTGCCATCAATTTTCGCCACTGTGCCATCAATTTTCGCCACTGTGCCATGCCATTGTCGCCACTGTGCCCATCAATTGTCGCCATTGTGCCCATCAATTGTCGCCACTGTGCCATGCCAAACATAGCCACTGTGCCATGCCAAATGCAGCCACTGTGCCCATCAATTGTCACCACTGTGCCCATCAATTGTCGCCACTGTACCATGCCAAACGCAGCCACTGTGCCATGCCTTTGTCGCCACTGTACCATGCCAAACGCAGCCACTGTGCCATGCCTTTGTCGCTTCTGTGCCCATCAATTGCCGCTAGTTTTCCCCTAAAATGCCGCCAGATTGCCCCCCCCTCCCCCGCCTGGCACTTACCTTTTTCGGTCAGATCCTCCTTCACGATCCCTCGAAGTAGTCCCGCCCTCGATGTCGCTTCAGCCAATCAGGTTACCGGTAACCAGAACCGGTGAACCTGATTGGCTGAGACGCCTGTCAGTGTTAACCAGGGAACGCACACCCCCTGCGTCCCCTGGTTAACTATTTGAAAGCCGATTACAGCCCTCAGGCTGCCGTTATTCAGATGGCCGGCGCTTCCCAGGTGGCCGGCCATCTGAATAGTGGGCGGCAGCGGCGACAATACATAGATTCATGCAAAGCATGACGAAACGAATTCTGAAACAAATCAACGAAACAAAATTAGTAATATAACAAATCTTTTGTTAATGAAACACATTTTTTCCGTTCTGCACATGTCTAGTAGATAGTTACTATGGCGTAACGCTGCAGGTGACATCATCACGTGTGTCCTGAATGTAGAGAGTGCCGTATCAAGCCACAGTACTGACACCTGTGTGCATGAGCGGAGGTGACGTCATCACATGTATCCTGAATGCAGAGCGTGCCGTGCCACTATATTGACACCTGTGTGCATGAGCGGAGGTAACGTCATCACGTGTGCCCTGAATGCAGAGAGTGCCGTGCCACTATATTGACACCTGTGTGCATGAGCGGAGGTGACGTCATCGTGTGTGCCCTGAATGCAGAGTGCCGTGCCACTATATTTACACCAGTGTGTATGAGCGGAGGTGACGTCATCACGTGTATCCTGAATGCAGAGAGTGCCGTGCCACGATACTGACACCTGTGTGCATGAGCACAGGTAACGTCATCATGTGTGCCCTGAATGCAGAGAGTGCCGCATAACGATATTTACACCTGTGTGCATGAGCAGAGGTGACGTCATCACATGTGCATGCCTGGGAGTGACGTCATCACGTGTAGCCTAAATGCAGAGAGTGCCATGCCAAGATATTTACACCTGTGTGCATGCCTGGGAGTCACGTCATCACGCATGCATGCCTTTGAGTGACGTCATCACGCATGCATGCCTTTGAGTGACGTCATCACGCGTGCATGCCTTGGAGTGATGTCATCACGCGTGCATGCCTTGGAGTGACGTCATCACGCGTGCATGCCTGGGAGTGACGTCATCACGGCCCAGGCCATTCAAACAGCTGAAGAGCGTGAGCCCAGAACGAAGACCGGGTGAGGATGGGAGCTCTGGCAGCAGTGACAGCTCAGCGCTGGAGGCTCTGCCTAAAAAAGGGAAGTCTGCCATAATGGGCCGGTATGCAGTGCGGTGCCTACTAGCGCGTTATTGCGTAACACTGCATGTTTGTTTAAAAAAAATAAGTAGTTTTACTGACTTAACGACTCCTTTTACGATCGGTTGTTCCATGCGATGAATGGAAGTGAGTTGATTATCTCAGGATCACATGGTAGGCGTTATCTGCACACTATAACAATAACAAGGTTATCTGGGTTAATCAGTCACCTCGCCGCTGTGTGCGCTCCGGCACGTTGGACGGGAGCCGCCATTAAAGCTGAACACAGAAAGCCGTTGGTGTTGGCGCGCTCCCAGCCCGTATCTCCCCATAAAGCAGGGGGTCTCAAACTGGCGGCCCTCCAGCTGTTTTTAAAACTACAAGTCCCAGCATGCCTCTGCCTGTGGGAGTCACGCTGGTAACTGTCAGCCTTGCAATGCCTCATGGGACTTGTAGTTTCGCAAAACAGCTGGAGGGCCGCCAGTTTGAGACCCCCCTGCCATAAAGGGTCTCACTGCTGTATACGGCCTTCCAGTTATATACAGGAATTCCCGGAATTTCCATAAAAAGTACTTTATGAGATTCGCGGGTACACATCTGGGGATTTACGCGGCATTGATGAACCTTCATTTAACCGCTTGCTTACTGGGCACATATACCCCCTTCCTGCCCAGGCGAAATTTCAGCTTCCCGCACTGCGTCGCTTTAACTGACAATTGCGCGGTTCCCAAACAAAATTGGCGTCCTTTTTCCCCCACAAATAGAGCTTTCTTTTGGTGGTATTTGATCACCTCTGCGGATTTTATTTTTTGCGCTAAAAGAGCGACAATTTTGAAAAAAATTCAATATTTTTTAATTTTTGCTATAATAAATATCCCATTTAAAAAAAAAAAAAATACCGTATTTATCGGGGTAGTGCGTGCTCCGGCGTATAGCGCGCACCCCTAAAGTGGACCCGCATTCCTGTAGAAAAAAGATTTTAGTACTTACAGTTTTGGTGTCTTGCGCGGCGTCCATCGGCGGCCTCGTCGGGTCCGGCGTCCGTCTGCGGCTTCGGTGGTGTCCTCTTCGTCGGGTCCGGCGTCCTTCTGCGGTGTCCTCCCCGCTTCCCGTGCTGAGTTTGAACTACTGCGCCGGCATATACCGATGGCAGTACACTCGTGTATAGTCGGGCAGGCTCGGCTCCTCTCGCGGTCACGTCCTGTGCGTCTTGTACATCAAGGACGTGACTGCGAGAGGAGCAGAGTCTGCCCGACTATACACGAGTGTACTGCGCTTGGTATATGCCGGCGCAGTAGTTCAAACTCGGCGCGGGAAGCGGGTATCGGCGTATATCGCGCACCCACGATTTTGCCCTGAATTTCAGGGCAAAAAAGTGCGCAGTATACGCCGATAAATACAGTATTTTTTTTCCCAGTTTGGGCCGATACCTATTCTTCTACATATTTTTGGTAAAACAAAATCGCAATAAGCGTATAGTGATTGGTTTGCGCAAAAGTTATAGCGTCTACAAAATAGGGGACAGAATTATGACATTTTTTTCATTATTTATTTTTTTACTAGTAATGGCGGTGATCTTGACACTATTTTGGGACCATTTACATTTATACAGCGATCAGTGCTATAAATGTGCACTGATTACTGTATAAATGTGACTGGCAGGGAAGGGGTTAACACTAGGGGGCGAGGAAGGGGTTAAATGTATTCCCTGGGAGTGATTCTTATTGTGGGGGGAGGGGACTGAATGGGGGAGGAGGCCGATCGGTGTCCCTATGTACAAGGGACACAGCCGATCGTGGGTACCTGGCGGACATCGTGGCCGCCAGGCACGCGCATGGGCACCTCAGTGACGCGGCGGGGCATGCGCGGGCCGCCGGCGTCGCTCGCGCGCCCCCCCAGAGGCCCGAGGAGCCGAGGACGTCAATAATCCTCCCGGCATTGTAGAGCCACCTTGTGGCCGTCATAGTACAATGGTCCGGATACCAAGTGGTTAAAGATATAAGCCCGGATTCACAAAGCACCTACGCCGACGTACCTCGATATACGCCGCGTAAGTGCAAATATGCACCGTCGTATCTATGCGCCGGACTCTGAAACCAAGATACGCCTGAAAATAGGCTTCACCCGACCGTCGTAACTTTCCTACGCCGGCGTAGAGTGGGCGCATATTTACGCTGGACGTATTTGTCGCACCCGTTGATTTTCTATTCACATATGCGGCGATGCGGCGATTCACGGACGTACGTGCGCCCGATGCAGTGCGCGTAAAGTCCTATGTCCGGCGTAAAGTTATGCCCCATAAAGGAGGTGTAACTCAGCAGCATCCATGCAAATGGCTGCACCAGGGAACACAAGCCGACGTATTTTACGTAGTTTACTTAGGACGTGAATATGACTGGGCGTAGGCAGTGACCCGGCGTATCTTAGGGAGTAGTTCCGACGTGATTCTGAGCATGCGCACTGGGTTGCGTCCACGGGACGGCGCATGCGCCGTTTGTTATTCGTATATTTATGGCGCTCGGCCCATCATTTGCATGGGCTCACGCCTCATTTGCATGCAAATGGCACCTATGGCAAGCACTGAAACTGCGCCCCTGTCAAAACATTTGAAACCCATCTTCCAGATAACCAGGGACAGGGAGGGACACTGAGGACAGAGAGGGATGCAGTGCGAGGAGGACAGAGAGGGACACTGGGGACAGAGAGGGAAGCCAGGCACAGAGAGGGATGCAGTGCGAGGAGGACAGAGAGGGACACTGGGGACAGAGAGGGAAGCCAGGCACAGAGAGGGATGCAGTGCGAGGAGGACAGAGAGGGACACTGGGGACAGAGAAGGAAGCCAGGCACAGAGAGGGATGCAGTGCGAGGAAGACAGAGAGGGATGCAGTGCGAGGAGGACAGAGAGGGACACTGGGGACAGAGAGGGAAGCCAGGCACAGAGAGGGATGCAGTGCGAGGAGGACAGAGAGGGACACTGGGGACAGAGAAGGAAGCCAGGCACAGAGAGGGATGCAGTGCGAGGACAGAGAGGGACACTGGGGACAGACAGAGAGGGAAACCAGGCACAGAAAGGGATGCAGTGCGAGGAGGACAGAGAGTGACACTGGGGACAGAGAGGGAAGCCAGGCACAGAGAGGGATGCAGTGCGAGGAGGACAGAGAGGGACACTGGGGACAGAGAGGGAAGCCAGGTACAGAGAGGGATGCAGTGCGAGGAGGACAGAGAGGGACACTGGGGACAGAGAAGGAAGCCAGGCACAGAGAGGGATGCAGTGCGAGGAAGACAGAGAGGGATGCAGTGCGAGGAGGACAGAGAGGGACACTGGGGACAGAGAGGGAAGCCAGGCACAGAGAGGGATGCAGTGTGAGGAGGACAGAGAGGGACACTGGGGACAGAGAAGGAAGCCAGGCACAGAGAGGGATGCAGTGCGAGGACAGAGAGGGACACTGGGGACAGACAGAGAGGGAAACCAGGCACAGAAAGGGATGCAGTGCGAGGAGGACAGAGAGTGACACTGGGGACAGAGAGGGAAGCCAGGCACAGAAAGGGATGCAGTGCGACAAGGACAGAGAGGGACGTTGGGGATAGACAGAGAGACGCAGTGTTATGAGGACAGAGAGGGATGCAGTGCGAGGAAGACCGAGAGGGATGCAGTGCGAGGAGAGCAGAGAGGGACACTGGGGACAGAGAGGGAAACCAGGCACAGAAAGGGATGCAGTGCGACAAGGACAGAGAGGGACGTTGGGGACAGACAGAGAGACGCAGTGTTATGAGGACAGAGAGAGATGCAGTGCGAGGAAGACAGAGAGGGATGCAGTGCGAGGAGGACAGAGAGGGACACTGGGGACAGAGAGGGAAACCAGGCACAGAGAGGGATGCAGTGCGAGGAGGACAGAGAGGGACACTGGGGACAGACAGAGAGGGAAACCAGGCACAGAAAGGGATGCAGTGCGAGGAGGACAGAGAGTGACACTGGGGACAGAGAGGGAAGCCAGGCACAGAAAGGGATGCAGTGCGACAAGGACAGAGAGGGACGTTGGGGACAGACAGAGAGACGCAGTGCGAGGAGGACAGAGAGGGATGCAGTGCGAGGAGGACAGAGAGGGATGCAGTGCGAGGAGGACAGAGAGGGATGCAGTGCGAGGAGGACAGAGAGGGGTGCAGTGCGAGGAGGACAGAGAGGGATGCAGTGCGAGGAGGACAGAGAGGGATGCAGTGCGAGGAGGACAGAGAGGGGTGCAGTGCGAGGAGGACAGAGAGGGATGCAGTGCGAGGAGGACAGAGAGGGACACTGGGGACAGAGAGGGAAGCCAGGCACAGAGAGGGATGCAGTGCGAGGAGGACAGAGAGGGACACTGGGGACAGAGAAGGAAGCCAGGCACAGAGAGGGATGCAGTGCGAGGAAGACAGAGAGGGATGCAGTGCGAGGAGGACAGAGAGGGACACTGGGGACAGAGAGGGAAGCCAGGCACAGAGAGGGATGCAGTGCGAGGAGGACAGAGAGGGACACTGGGGACAGAGAAGGAAGCCAGGCACAGAGAGGGATGCAGTGCGAGGACAGAGAGGGACACTGGGGACAGACAGAGAGGGAAACCAGGCACAGAAAGGGATGCAGTGCGAGGAGGACAGAGAGTGACACTGGGGACAGAGAGGGAAGCCAGGCACAGAGAGGGATGCAGTGCGAGGAGGACAGAGAGGGACACTGGGGACAGAGAGGGAAGCCAGGTACAGAGAGGGATGCAGTGCGAGGAGGACAGAGAGGGACACTGGGGACAGAGAAGGAAGCCAGGCACAGAGAGGGATGCAGTGCGAGGAAGACAGAGAGGGATGCAGTGCGAGGAGGACAGAGAGGGACACTGGGGACAGAGAGGGAAGCCAGGCACAGAGAGGGATGCAGTGTGAGGAGGACAGAGAGGGACACTGGGGACAGAGAAGGAAGCCAGGCACAGAGAGGGATGCAGTGCGAGGACAGAGAGGGACACTGGGGACAGACAGAGAGGGAAACCAGGCACAGAAAGGGATGCAGTGCGAGGAGGACAGAGAGTGACACTGGGGACAGAGAGGGAAGCCAGGCACAGAAAGGGATGCAGTGCGACAAGGACAGAGAGGGACGTTGGGGATAGACAGAGAGACGCAGTGTTATGAGGACAGAGAGGGATGCAGTGCGAGGAAGACCGAGAGGGATGCAGTGCGAGGAGGACAGAGAGGGACACTGGGGACAGAGAGGGAAACCAGGCACAGAAAGGGATGCAGTGCGACAAGGACAGAGAGGGACGTTGGGGACAGACAGAGAGACGCAGTGTTATGAGGACAGAGAGGGATGCAGTGCGAGGAAGACAGAGAGGGATGCAGTGCGAGGAGGACAGAGAGGGACACTGGGGACAGAGAGGGAAACCAGGCACAGAGAGGGATGCAGTGCGAGGAGGACAGAGAGGGACACTGGGGACAGACAGAGAGGGAAACCAGGCACAGAAAGGGATGCAGTGCGAGGAGGACAGAGAGTGACACTGGGGACAGAGAGGGAAGCCAGGCACAGAAAGGGATGCAGTGCGACAAGGACAGAGAGGGACGTTGGGGACAGACAGAGAGACGCAGTGCGAGGAGGACAGAGAGGGATGCAGTGCGAGGAGGACAGAGAGGGATGCAGTGCGAGGAGGACAGAGAGGGATGCAGTGCGAGGAGGACAGAGAGGGATGCAGTGCGAGGAGGACAGAGAGGGGTGCAGTGCGAGGAGGACAGAGAGGGGTGCAGTGCGAGGAGGACAGAGAGGGATGCAGTGCGAGGAGGACAGAGAGGGATGCAGTGCGAGAAGGACAGAGAGGGGTGCAGTGCGAGGAGGACAGAGAGGGATGCAGTGCGAGGAGGACAGAGAGGGGTGCAGTGCGAGGAGGACAGAGAGGGATGCAGTGCGAGGAGGACAGAGAGGGATGCAGTGCGAGGAGGACAGAGAGGGATGCAGTGCGAGGAGGACACTTAGAAATTAGAACGTTTTAACACATTTGTAGGCATTTGCGTGTTTTTTTTTTTCAGCCCAAACGCTCCTCTTTAGAATGCTGTTTTTTTATTGATTTTTTTACGCCTATGTGTGTATGGACAGTAGGCTGCCAAGGAATGGCGTTTAGAAGCATAAAAAAAACGGCGTAGAATTGCGTTTTTGAGCCGCGGTGCGCCTGACGCTCGAGCCGCCTATGTCCGGGCGCGCGTGACGTTATTGTTATGGTTTTTGGTTATTTATACACATTGAGCTTTGCGCCCTCCGCAATCTGCCGTCTATTATAAAAGCAGCGGCGGAGTCAGCGAAGCCGGGAGGGCGCTCCATGTAGGGCGATGAGCCCCCGGCTCTCCTTTCAGTGTTGTAAACAGGTTCTGAGAATTTCTGCTCCCTCCGCGCTCCTTCTCCTGGAGGCTCTGGATTCCCGGGACAGCTGCGGGCAAGCTGAGCGTGTAAACAGCTTCCCAGAGATCCCCGCTCTCCAATCCTGCTGAGCGGACGCCTTCAAATATACTTGTTTTTCTGCTTCCAAAATACACCTGTCCCCCCCACCCCCACCCTGAAGAAGGGAAAGGGTGCCGGCCAATGTCAGAATAACAGGCCTGGGAGGGGAGAATGACAACAGCAAGTGTCTCTGGATCATACGAGGCTTGTTGCTTGGCAGCAGAATAGAGTGCAAGCTCTTCATTCCCACCCTCATTTATACTACAATGTTCTAAGCAGATGCACAGAATGCCTATCTTATAGGGAGACATACTCCATGCATCCGTAAATCCTGCCGCTAAAACCTCATAGAAGAATAATAGCCAGATTCAGGTACGGCGTCGCATCGTTGCGGCGGCGTAGCGTATCGTAATTACACTACGCCGCCGTAAGTTAGCTAGGCAAGTATTGTATTCACAAAGTACTTGCCTGCTAATTTACGGCGGCGTAGTGTAAATGCGGCGGGCGTAAGCGCGCCTAATTCAAATTTGGCTGAGGGGGGCGTGTTTTATGTTAATGGGGGGTGACCTGACGTGATTGACGTTTTTTTACGAACGGTGCAAGCGCCGTCCGTGTACATATCCCAGTGTGCATTGCGGCAAAGTACGCCGCAAGGACGTATTGGTTTTTTCGACGTGGACGTAAATTACGTCCAGCGCTATTCACGGACGACTTATGCAAACGACGTAAAAAATTTTAATTTCGGCGCGGAAACGACGGCCATACTTAACATTACTAGTCCAGCTATTTGATGGAATAACTTTACGCCTGAAAATGCCTTTACGTAAACGGCATATCTTTACTGCGACGGGCGGACGTACGTTCGTGAATAGGCATATCTTATGATTTACATATTTTATTTTTATTTTTTTACCACTTCAGACTTCGCCAATAAAGGACTACCCCGACATAGGACAGGGAGACCTGCTCGCGGTATAACCGCCCATAGCGTCTCATTTATGGCTTTGCATCATATGTGGTTATTTCTTCATAAGGATTTACATATTCTACGCGGAACTCAATGGAAACGCCACCTAGCGGCCAGCCTAAAAATTACACTTTAAGATACGACGATGTAAGACACTTACGCCGCTCGTATCTTCGCCTAATTTAAGCGTATCTGGTTAGCAGAATACGCTTAAATTTGCGTCGGCGCAGATTCAGACTTAGTAGATACGCCGGCCTAAGTCTTTCTGAATCCACCTATAAATCATCAAACTGCACTTAAGGCATGATAAAACGAAACACGATAGTCTACTATAGCATGCCTTAAAGCGGAGGAACCCTCGAAAAAATTTTTTTTATAAGCCAGCAGCTACAAATACTGCAGCTGCTGACTTTTAACCACTTAAGCCCCGGACCATTAAGCAGGTAAAAGACCAGGCCCCTTTTTGCGATTCGGCACTGGGTCGATTTAACTGACAATTGCGCGGTCGTGCGACGTGGCTCCCAAACAAAATTGGTGTCCTTTGTTTCCCCACAAATAGAGCTTTCTTTTGGTGGTATTTGATCACCTCTGCGGTTTTTATTTTTTGCGCTATAAACAAAAATAGAGCGACAATTTTGAAAAAAAAAACACTGGCCCAGATTCAAGAAGCAATTGCGCCCGTGTAACCATAGGTTACACGGCGCAATTGCTTACTTGCTCCGGTGTAACGAGTGCTCCTGATTCAGGAACCTCGTTACAGCGACTGCAGCATAAAATCTGCGCGGCATAAGGCTCTGTACGCTCGGCGCGGGAGCGCGCCTAATTTAAATGATTCCCGCCCCCGGCGGGATCATTTACATTGCGCGCGCTTACGCCGGGCAATTTTGCCGGCGCGCCCTCGCAATTTACGGAGCTACTGCTCCGTGAATCGAGGGCAGCGCAAAATATTTGCGGGGCGCAGGGCAAAATCGTTGCCCTGCTCCCCCTCAAATATCGCGCAGATGTACCTGAATCTGGGCCACTATTTTTTACTTTTTGCTATAATAAATATCCCCCAAAAAAATATATAAAAAAACTATTTTTTTTCCCTCAGTTTAGGCCGATACGTATTCTTCTACCTATTTTTGGTAAAAAACGAAATCGCAATAAGCGTTTATTGATTGGTTTGCGCAAAAGTTATAGCGTCTACAAAATAGGGGATAGTTTTATAGAATTTTTATAGTTTTTTTTTTTACTAGTAATGGCGGCGATCTGCGATTTTTATCGTGACTGCGACATTATGGCGGACGCATCGGACACTTTTGATGCTATTTTGGGACCGTTGTCATTTATACAGCGATCAGTGCTATAAAAATGCACTGATTACTGTGTAAATGACACTGGCAGGGAAGGGGTTAACCACTAGGGGGGGCGATCAAGGGCTTAAGTGTGTCCTAGGGAGTGATTCTAACTGTGGGGGGGGGGGGCTGGGCTACCAGTGAGACGATCACTGATCACTGCTCCCGATGACAGGAAGCAGTAGATCACTGTCCTGTCACTAGGCAGAACAAGGAAATGCCTTGTTTACATAGGCATCTCCCTGTTCTGCCGCTCCATGAGACGATCGCGGGCACCCAGCGGACATCGATTCCGCGGGCACGCTCACCAATCACGCGGCGGGGGCGTGCGCGCCGCCATTCGGCAAATTCAAAGGAACGTACATGTACATCCCTTTGCGCAGCTGTGCCAATACCCTCCACCCTTTATATATATATATATATATATATATATATATATATATATATATATATATATATATATATATATATATATATATATTTACATACAGTTGTGCTCATAAGTTTACATACCCTGGCAGAATTTATGATTTCTTGCCCATTTTTCAGAGAATATGAATGATAACACAAAAAACTTTTCTTTCACTCATGGTTAGTGTTTGGCTGAAGCCATTTATTATCAATCAACGGTGTTTACTCTTTTTAAATCATAATGACAACAGAAACTACCCAAATGACCCTGATCAAAAGTTTACATACCCTGGTGATTTTGGCACACAAGTTAACAACACAAAGGGGTTCGAATGGCTAATAAAGGTAACCGTCCCTACCTGTGATCTGTTTGCTTGTAATTAGTGTGTGTGTATAAAAGGTCAGTGGCCCGGATTCAGAGAGCAATTGCGCCTGCGTAACCATAGTTACGCAGCGCAATTGCTGACTTGCTCCGGCGTTACGAATGCTCCTGATTCAGGAACATCGTAACGCCGACTGCAGCCTAAAATCTGCGCGGCATAAGGCTCTTATGCCACGCAGATTTTAGGCTGCATTCCTGCGATGACCGCTAGGGGGCGCTCCCATTGTGCTCAGTGTATAGTATGCAAATTGCATACTAACACCGATTCACAATGTTGCGCGGGCCCTGCGTACGCAAGTTACGGAGTTTCCATACGGCGTCTTTAGCGTAAGGCTGCCCCTTCTAATAGTAGGGGCAGCCAATGCTAAAGTATACCCGCCGTTCCTGCGTCGTGAAATTTGAATTTCACGTCGTTTGCGTAAGTGATTCGTGAATGACGATGGACGCCATTCACGTTCACTTGGAAGCAAATGACGTCCTTGCGACGTCATTTGCCGCAATGCACGTCGGAAAAGTTTCCCGACGGAGCATGCGCTCTACGCTCGGCGCGGGAGCGCGCCTAATTTAAATGATTCCCGCCCCCTACGGGATCATTTACATTAGGCGCCCTTACGCAGGGCAATTTTAAAGAGCGCACACGCAATTTACGGAGCTACTGCTCCGTGAATCGCGCGCAGCGCAGATAATTTGCGGGGGCGCAGGGCAAAAACGCTGCCCTGTGCCTCCGTAAAAAAGGGGCAAATCTCTTTGAATCCGGGCCAGTGAGTTTCCGGACTCCTGACAGACCCTTGCATCTTTCATCCAGTGCTGCACTGACGTTTCTGGATTCTGAGTCACGGGGAAAAGCAAAATAATTGCCAAAGGATCTGCAGGAAAAGGTAGGTGAACTGTATAAAACAGGAAAGGGATATAAAAAGATATCCAAGGAATTAAGAATGCCAATCAGCAGTGTTCAAACTCCAATCAAGAAGTGGAAAATTAGGGGTTCTGTTAAAAACAAACCACGGTCAGGTAGACCAACTAAAATTTTAGCCACAACTGCCAGGAAAATTGTTCGGGATGCAAAGAAAAAAATGTAATGGAAGTCCCTTATTGGCACTCCTGGATGTAAGGGATGACTCTGATTGGTTTTCCTTGATTTAAGGGGGGACTCTGATGGGATCTTTTGGATGTAAGGGGGGGACTTTGATGGGAACTTCTGCATGCAATGGAAGACTCTTATGGGCACTCCTGAATGTAAGGAGGACTCTGGTGGGCACTCCTATAGGTAATGGGGGCTCTTATGGGCATTCCTGAATGTGAGAGAGGACCCTTATGGGCATTCCTGGATATAAGGGAAGACTCTGATGGACTCTCCTGGATATAAGGGGGGAGGGCTCTGATAGGCATTCCTGGATGTAAGGAAAGACACCGATGGGCTCTCCTGGATGTAAGGAAAGACACCGATGGGCTCTCCTGGATGTAAGGGAGGACTTCGAATGGGTTCTCCTGGATGTAAGGGAGGACTACGATGGGCTCTCCTGGATGTAAGGGAGGACTACGATGGGCTCTCCTGGATGAAAGGGTGGGAGCACTCTAAAAGGCACTCCTGGAAGTAAGGGAAGAATCTGATGGACTATCCTGGAAATATGTAGGGGGCTCTGATAGGAATTCCTGGATGTAAGGGAAGACTCCGATGGGCTCTCCTGGATGTAAGGGAGGACTCCGATGGGTTCTCCTGGATGTAAGGGAGGACTCTGATGGGCTCTCCGAGATGTGAGGGGGGAGGGCTATGACAGGCACTCCTGGATGTAAGGGAGGAATCTGATGGGTTCTCCTGGATGTAAGGGAGGACTCTGATGGGTTCTCCTGGATGTAAGGGAGGACTCTGATGGGCTCTCCTAGATGTGAGGGGGGAGGGCTATGACAGGCACTCCTGGATGTAAGGGAGGACTCTGATGGGCTCTCCTAGATGTAAGGGGGGACTCTGATGGACTTTCCTGGAAATAAGGGGAGGGCTCTGATAGGCATTCCTGGATGTAAGGGAGGACTCTGATGGGCTCTCCTGGATGTAAGGGAGGACTCTGATGGGCTCTCTTGGATGTAAGGGGAGGGCTATGACAGGCACTCCTGGATGTAAGGGAGGACTCTGATGGGCTCTCCTAGATGTAAGGGAGGACTCTGATGGGCTCTCCTGGATGTAAGGGAGGACTCTGATGGGCTCTCTTGGATGTAAGGGGAGGGCTATGACAGGCACTCCTGGATGTAAGGGAGGACTCTGATGGGCTCTCCTAGATGTAAGGGAGGACTCTGATGGGCTCTTCTGGATGTAAGGGGAGGGCTATGACAGGCACTCCTGGATGTAAAGGGGGACTCTCTAAAAAATTGACAATGTGGTCCTCATACTGAAAGTTTGAAGACCCCTAAACTAAATTAAAAAATATATAATAACTCAACTCAAGAAGCCGTTTCCTCCACCCCAGGGTCTAATGTGTAACCGCGTCTCCCCTCCTGTGCTCCTGTGAAGTGGCTCCGATACATTAATCCTGCGATCAGAAAGCCGGGCCATAAACGCAGGCGTCACCACGAGCCGCTCTTCTCCTTATATAGTGGCGCACAGACAAGACAAGACTTTGTTCCTCCAGCTCATTATTCAGAGAGTGTCAGGGAGGAATAGAGAAGAGATCCTGCAGGCGGCATGCAGAGGGACAATGGCATTTTCCACTGTGCTGCCAGCCCTCTGCTCGTGAAATGAGACACGGGCAATGTTGGGAATTTCATTCTCAGTCCAGGATGAGTCAGGTCAGGTCACTTACTGCTCTGGTAACTTTTAGCCCACATTTAGACCCTGGGATACGGTGCCCGGGACCAAGGGGCCTTTCGACGGAAACAGAACTGAAAAGACCCCTTTGTTTCCCTGGATAAGTGGATAGCACTGTTGCCTTGCTGTATAGGATCCCTTTAAGACCCACACCAGGGCTTCATTATACAAGCCCCGGTGTTGCTGTTTTTGAGGGCACTGTGGTTTCTTCTCCCAATCCATACATATGAAATAGTTAGAATCAGCACAAGGGTGGTAGCATTTTGCATGTGACTGGTAAAATCCAATGCTGATATTTTTTGATTTCATAGCACAGGGGTCTACGTACAGAGTGCAGAGTTCAGGAGTGCGCTATATACAGAGTGCAGGATTATGCTACATACAGACTGCAGAGTTCAGCACTGTGCTATATACATAGTGCAGAATTCAGGAGTCCGTTGCATACAGAGTGCAGGGTTTAGGAGTGCATTACATACAGAGTTTAGGAGTGCATTACCTTCAGAGTTTAGGAGTGCATTACGTGCAGAATTCAGTAGTGCATTATGTACAGAGTGCAGAGTTCAGGAGTGCGTTACATACAGAGTGCAGAGTTCAGGAGTGCATTATGTGCAGAGTTCAGGAGTGCATTAGGTGCAGAGTTTAGGAGTGCATTACGTACCGAGTGCAGAGTTTAGGAATGCATTACGTGCAGAGTTTAGGAATGCATTACGTGCAGAGTTCAGGAGTGCATTACCTGCAGAGTTCAGGAGTGCATTACCTGCAGAGTTCAGGAGTGCATTACCTGCAGAGTTCAGGAGTGCATTACCTGCAGAGTTCAGGAGTGCATTACCTGCAGAGTTCAGGAGTGCATTACCTGCAGAGTTCAGGAGTGCATTACCTGCAGAGTTCAGGAGTGCATTACCTGCAGAGTTCAGGAGTGCATTACCTGCAGAGTTCAGGAGTGCATTACCTGCAGAGTTCAGGAGTGCATTACCTGCAGAGTTCAGGAGTGCATTACCTGCAGAGTTCAGGAGTGCATTACCTGCAGAGTTCAGGAGTGCATTATGTGCAGAGTTCAGGAGTGCATTACCTGCAGAGTTCAGGAGTGCATTATGTGCAGAGTTTAGGAGTGCATTACGTGCAGAGTTTTGGAGTGCATTACATGCAGAGTTTAGGAGTGCATTACGTGCAGAGTTCAGGAGTGCATTACGTGCAGAGTCTAGGAGTGCATTACGTGCAGAGTCTAGGAGTGCATTACCTGCAGAGTTCAGGAGTGCATTACCTGCAGAGTTTAGGAGTGCATTACCTGCAGAGTTCAGGAGTGCATTACGTGCAGAGTTTAGGAGTGCATTACCTGCAGAGTTCAGGAGTGCATTACCTGCAGAGTTCAGGAGTGCATTATGTGCAGAGTTTAGGAGTGCATTACCTGCAGAGTTCAGGAGTGCATTACCTGCAGAGTTCAGGAGTGCATTATGTGCAGAGTTTAGGAGTGCATTACGTGCAGAGTTTAGGAGTGCATTACCTGCAGAGTTTAGGAGTTTAGGAGTGCATTACGTGCAGAGTTTAGGAGTGCATTACATGTAGAGTTTAGGAGTGCATTACGTGCAGAGTTTAGGAGTTTAGGAGTGCATTACGTGCAGAGTTTAGGAGTTTAGGAGTGCATTACGTGCAGAGTTTAGGAGTTTAGGAGTGCATTACGTGCTGAGGAGTGGAGGGCAAGAGCTGGAGGTGGCGGAATGGAGTTCTGGGTGCGAGGGCCACATGACAAGGCCTGGCATGCTAGATTCGGCCCTTGGCCCTGACATAGTAGATGTATTTCCTTGGTGGCTATTAAGGAAGATATTTAAATGGAGATTTATGTGCCCGGAGTGCAGCTGTAAATCCCACTGGTATTTATGGTATATGTTAAGCTCTTTAAGTTGTACTTTTTAATGATGCATTTAGATGATATCTCTTTCATTTTACTGTAATCCACTTTCACACAGACAGGAAATCTAGTTGGAAGTGATGTACAGTAGGAGAGTCTTGTGCAATGAGCCGTACGGCTGAATGGCTGGGAGGCCCAGCAGGAGTTACTCGCTGATTGACTCATAAAAGGTACAGTTTATCTTTGTGGTGTGATACCGTCTGGAACACGGCCAAAGCCTTTCCGACACAATAGAAAAGAACACGGCTCTCTCCATTCAGGGAAAAACATGTTTACAAGTTAAGAAGAACCTTACAGCGGCGTCTGAAGGCGTGTACGGTCACGCCGAATTAATGTTGCATTATGCCGGTGTCACGAAAACAAGAATTTAATGAAGTTATCCTGTTCTATAATGGAATTAAAGTGGATGCGAACCCCAAACAATCAACTTCTCTTATTTGCTCTCTTTAATATACAATTAAAAGCGTTTTATTAACCACTTCCTTACTGGACACTTTCACCCCCTTCCTGCCTAGACCAATTTTCAGCTTTCGGCGCTAACGCACGTTGAATGACAATTGCGCGGTCATGCAACGCTGTACCCAAGTGGAATATACAGACAAAAAGTTCACATCTAAATTATCTCTACATGTTTCGCCTTTTACGGCTTCTTCAGTAGATCTTTTACAGCAGGCACTGTATATGAGCTGATCACTACAATATAAAATACATACCGTATATACTTGAGTATAAGCCGACCGGAATATAAGCCGAGGCACCTAATTTTACCACAAAAAAATGGGAAAACGTATTGACTCGAGTATAAGCCTAGGATGTTCATCTGCATGTCTCACTGTGTCCATGCCTCACTGTGTCCATGCCTCACTGTGCCCATGCCTCACTGTGTCCATGCCTCACTGTGTCCATGCCTCACTGTGTCCATGCCTCACTGAGCCCATGCCTCACTGTGTCCATGCCTCACTGTGTCCATGCCTCACTGTGTCCATGCCTCACTATGCCCATGCCTCACTGTGTCCATGCCTCACTGTGTCCATGCCTCACTGTGTCCATGCCTCACTGTGTCCATGCCTCACTGTGTCCATGCCTCACTGTGTCCATGCCTCACTGAGCCCATGCCTCACTATGCCCATGCCTCACTGTGTCCATGCCTCACTGTGTCCATGCCTCACTGTGCCCATGCCTCACTATGCCATGCCTCACTGTGTCCATGCCTCACTATGCCCATGCCTCACTGTGTCCATGCCTCACTGTGCCCATGCCTCACTATGCCCATGCCTGACTGTGTCCATGCCTGACTGTGTCCATGCCTGACTGTGTCCATGCCTGACTGTGCCCATGCCTCACTGTGTCCATGCCTCACTGTGTCCATGCCTCACTGTGCCCATGCCTCACTGTGTCCATGACTAGACTGACATTTAACATGGGAGTCTATGGAAGGGGTGCCCGGCTTTGAAAAATCGTACATGTGTGCCAAGTTCCGGATCCAGGGGACCTACGACCGGCCAGTACCAGGTCCCCAAAATCACCAGAGAAATTACCGTTTACCATGGGAGTCTATGGAAGGGGTGCCGGATTTGAAAAATCGGTGTCCCCCGGACAACAAGCTTTGCACACTTGTAGAGGAAGAGTGGGGGTACATGTGTGCCAAGTTAAGGGTCCAGGGGAGCTACGGCCGGCCAGTACTGGGCCCCCAAATTCCAGGAGATAAGGCGCAAAAAGGTGAGTATAAACTGATAGGGGCATTTTCAGCACAAAAAAATGTGCTGAAAAACTCGGCTTATACTCGAGTATATACGGTATTACAAAAAATAACAATACAAAACACAAAATCATACAACCATATTTATATATGACATTGCAGACTTGAACAGAGAAGAGACACAACCAATGCACTGATCTGAGTACCAACCTGTGTATTCAGTAATGGAACCCAAGTTTTTGTGGAAGGTAATTTTTCTCCTTCATTGATATGCGTTGATGAGGCGGCAGTGGTGGGCACTGACAGGGTGAACTGGTGGGCACTGATAGGCTGCACTGATGGGCACAGATAAGGTGGTACTGATAGGCACAGATGAGACGGCACTGATGGGCACAGATAAGGTGGCACTGATGACCACTGATAAGATGGCACTGATGGGTGGCACTGATAGGTGTTACTGATAGGTACCACTGATAGATGGCACAGATAGGCACTGGAAGGTGACACTGATGGGCAGCACTGTCGATGAGGCACTGATTGGTGACACTGATAGGTGGCACTGTGGGCGCTGATAGGTGGTACTGTGGGCACTGGTGGACAGCACTGTTGTGCACTGGCAGGTGGCATTGGTGGGCATTAATGAGCTGGAGGCAGCTCTCCCTGATCAGGACCGATGTCCCTCTGTCAGCCGCCGGTGATCGGCTTTTTTTTCTCCTCACGCTATCAGCATGTGGGGAAAAAATAGCCAATTACTGGCTCTGTTTACATCACATGATCAGCTGTCATTGGCTGACAGCTGATCACGTGGTAAGGGGTCGGGATCAATCTGTGATCAGCCGTTTGTCATTGAAACGCTGATCACAGAGCAGGGGGCGCACAGGCCGCTCGAGCACGGAAGGACGTCCATTTACGCCCTCCCGGCAAAGTAGGTCCACGCTGTAGCCGTCTTTCGGCTATATCGCGGATCTGAAGTAGTTAAATATGTTTGATAGGTACTGAAAAATACCTCTTGATCCTGCCAGAAATCCAGAGAGCCTGTGCTGCATTGAAATCTCAACCAGGGTTATCAGACCTGTTTAGATTCCCTCTGTGAACTATAGAACTCCTTCCCTTATGCTATGTAGATGAGGATGAAGGAGATGTTGGGTAGACCAAAGCATGAACAAGCAGCCTACATCGAGGACACTGCTCTTCTATAGATAAAGTACAGTGAGTGGCCTAGGACAGGAGTGAAAAAAAACCTGAAAAACGAATGGAGCTAGCGCATCTAAGGACTGGTAGGCTTCAAAAGTTTATATTTTTGTTCTTGGGTTTAGATACAGTTAAATTTTTACCCCTATGAAGTCTTATTCAGCCTATAGAGCCCACAAAATTATTCCTATAAGCTGGTCATACTTGGCTCCAATTTTGAGCAGACTTGACCAAAATTCGAGCTGTGAACTTTATTGCTCAACAAAAGTCAACTTTTAAGCAACTTTTGTCAAAGGAGCCTGGTGCCCCTCTGAATTCTGATCCAGCCTATACAGACCATACTGTAAAGGAATTCTCTTAAACTTGCCAAAAACGTCTAAAATTTTGAAAAATTTGTATGAAAATTCTCAGTAAATTCAAGGGGTCGATGAATGTCTTTCAAAAGTCCTTCAAAAATGTTGTTTGCTTTTAACAGTAGATTTTCAAATGAAAGGACTTTACTGAACAAATACCAAGAGTTCATTCATTCGAGAAAAATTTTGCTTCTTCGAATTTTCTCGTCCTGGTACGCCCTAATATAAAACATAAAATATTCAACAGACAGATTGACAACCCCTCATAATGAAGGCTTCCCAAGAGTTCCCCACTTGGGAACTCAACACAGAGGTTTCACCAAAAGAGTCCTCGAGATATAGACAGAAAAATGTATGAAGCCACCACACCTAAGAACTTGCAGGCTTCAATATTTTTTCTCTTTGTTCTTGCGTTTGAATACATTTTATTATTTATCCCTTTGAATTCTGATCCAGCCTATACAGACCATACTGTAAAGGTATTCTCTTTAACTTGCCAAAAACGGCTCAAATTTGAAAAATTTGTATGAAAATTCTCAGTAAATTCAAGGGGTCGATGAATGTCTTTCAAAAGTCCTTCAAAAATGTTGTTTGCTTTTAACAGTAGATTTTCAAATGAAAGGACTTTACTGAACAAATACCAAGAGTTCATTCATTCGAGAAAAATCTTGCTTCTTCGAATTTTCTCGTCCTGGTACGCCCTAATATAAAACATAAAAAAATCCAACAGAAAGATTGAGAACCCCTCATAATGAAGGCTTCCCATGAGTTCCCCACTTGGGAACTCAACACAGAGGTCTCACCAAAAGAGTCCTCGAGATATAGACAGAAAAATGTATGAAGCCACCACACCTAAGAACTTGCAGGCTTCAATATTTTTTCTCTTTGTTCTTGAGTTTGAATACATTTTAATATTTACCCCTCTGAAGTCTGATCCAGCCTATACAGACCATACTGTAAAGGTATTCTCTTAAACTTGCCAAAAACGGCTCAAATTTTTAAAAATTCTCAGTAAATTCAAGGGATCGGTAAATGTCTTTCAAAAGTCCTTCAAAAATGTTGTTTGCTTTTAACAGTAGATTTTCGAATGAAAGGACTTTACTGAACAAATACCAAGAGTTCATTAATTCGAGAAAAATCTTGCTTCTTCGAATTTTTCCGTGCTGGTACGCCCTAATATAAAACATAAAAAAAATCCAACAGAAAGATTGAGAACCCCTCATAATGAAGGCTTCCCAAGAGTTCCCCACTTGGGAACTCAACACAGAGGTCCCACCAAAAGAGTCCTCGAGATATAGACTTGCAGGCTTCAATATTTTTTCTCTTTGTTCTTGAGTTTGAATACATTTTAATATTTACCCCTCTGAATTCTGATCCAGCCCAGGCAGACCATAATGTTATTCGTCCATACTAGCCATACGTGACTCACATTTCGAGCTGACTTGGCCAAAATTCGAGCTGTGGCCTTGTTGGCCCCACCCAGCTCAAGAAGAGTACATTTTTCAATCAAAATTCTCAATACATTTGACGGCTTGATGAATGTCCTTCAAAAAATTTGTTTGCATTTAACATTCGATTTTGGAATGAATAAACTTTACCAAACAAAAACAACATACACTGTTAGAGCCGGTTCACACACAGGCGGCACGACTTTGGGGGCGACTCGGCAAGGCGATCTCAAGGCGACTTGAGAGGCAACTTGCAAAATGACTTCTGTATTGAAGTCAATGCAAGTCACCCCGAGTCGCCCCCAAAGTCGTACAGGAACCTTTTCCTAAGTCGGAGCGACTTGTGTCACTCCTATTAGAACGGTTCAATTGACTACTGCGGACCGCGACTTGTCAGGCAGCTGAGTCGCCTGACAGGCCTCCCCTGTGTGAACCTGCTCTTAGAAATGTATTTGTTTAATCGACCTATAAAGTTCTTCTTGGGTCCCGGCTCGGATCTCCAAACTATTCCCAACTACTCTGACAGATGCTTCTAAAGGCCCATACACACGATCTGACTTTTTGACAACAATTGTCTGACGGACCTGTTTGATCAGACAATCCGACCGTGTGTATGCTCCATCGGATAACTGTTTTCGCTTTTTCATTAGACAAATGTTCAGTGTGAATGTTCTCAAACTTTTCGGCAACAAATGTCCAATGGAGGCTAATCCAATCGTGTGTACACTAAAGTCCAAAGTACAAACACGCAAGCTCAGAACCAATGCTAAAGATCAGACAACAATAGCAGAAGTTGCCCAAAGGGTGGTGCTAAAGAGCTGAAAAACCATGTAGTACGTCTATTACGTCACTACATTCGTGTTTGTTGGCTGAAAATGGTCTGCCGTGTGTATGCATACCAAGTTCACGGCCAACGTCCCTTCGGACCAAAATCCACGGAAAAGTCCGACCGTGTGTACGAGGCTTAAGGCTGTGGTCACTGAGGCAATGTACTGCATACCTGGTGGCCCTGCCCAAAATGTATTGCCTTTTGCTCAAGAATTTTTGGACCCCTTTAAACCTTGTTCCCCAGGGATGCTAAGTGTCCTCTGCTTCATTACCCAATCCCAGGCCTCTCTGTACACCAACAAAGACTAGACATGTACCTCTTCTTATCGGCCAAGCAAACGATAGCTAAGGCATGGAAGAAGCCTTTGGTTTCTCTTCAGGAAGTCGAGGCTCGTATGACTCAGATACTAATTACCGAGAAATGTTCTAATATCCTTAATGACTTTGCCCTACCCTCTTTAAACCCGGCAAGCCTATCCTACCTTTAGCATCACTATTTGGACAGTGACCCGAGTTCGTGGGGACCTCCTCCCCACCCCTCCCCTACCAACCCCATCCTAAAAAAATATATATATATATATATATATATATATATATATATATAAAAAATGCAATTGGTGGGGTCCTGATGACCAATATCATTGGTCAATTCAGGTGGCAGGCTACCGACTCACCTAATTAGGTGGAGTTCCTTATCAAGACAGGAGAAGCAGTCAGTATAAAAGGGAAGTGGGAATAGGACCCAAGGTGTCCTTGCCTTCAATGAAGGAAAAGGAACAAACTACAATTTAAAGCGGAGGTCCACCCGATTTTTTTTTTAAAGCAAGCAGCTACAAATACTGCAGCTACTGACTTTTAAAAAATGAACACTTACCTGTCCAGCGCACCCGCGATGTCGGCAGACAAGGCTGAGCAATCGCTTGGTCCACGGATGCTGCCACCGCCATGCTCGGTGAGGGAATCAGGAAGTCAAGCCGTGCGGTGGTCTGACGATGCTGACCTGACGTGGGTAATATTGTGATATATGCTGTTATAAAGTTTGCTCAATGTGAGTGTACTGGATTATGATTTTATTGGGTAATTAAAAAGTTAAAACAAGATCGCGCTACGTGTTCGCTTCCTGTTTCTTTTTATGGTTGACACCCAGGCCCATTCAGAGAAGCTGACCAGAGATCGTGGCTGTGAATTACACTACAGATACGCTGATTTATCTGCGATCTAGGGTAAGAGGACACTCAAGAGGGGGCTTCTTTCTCACACACCCCCCTTTTTTTATCTTCTATGAGCACACGTGTGTGGTGTCTTCCTTTCAACGTATCATCTTGGGCATAAGTGGACAATTGTTTTATCATTCCAGTGTTTGTATCAGAGATTGACACTATCATATGAGGACTTTTTACCAAGGACATTGTTTGAAATATTGTTGCAATTTTCATTTCATTTTACTTTGTTTTGTATCCATCGCTGCCTGGTTAATTTTGATACATTTCTGATATAAGATTTTTTCAGGTTACATATTTGACCCAGCATTTGATGTTTAATTGGTCCGTGAACCAATATTCATGGTAGCAGCTGCAGCCATTCATTTTGGCAAATTTGGTATTCAGCACACCACTAATCCATCACTGGCTCAATCCATGAGCGCTTGTATTGTGTGTTAAGTGTGGGTGGTTTACTTATACACAACTTTTTTATACAGTGCCTTGCGAAAGTATTCGGCCCCCTTGAACTTTGCGACCTTTTGCCACATTTCAGGCTTCAAACATAAAGATATAAAACTGTAATTTTTTTTTGAAGAATCAACAACAAGTGGGACACAATCATGAAGTGGAACGAAATTTATTGGATATTTCAAACTATTTTAACAAATAAAAAACGTAAAAATTGGGCGTGCAAAATTATTCAGCCCCCTTAAAGGGGAGTTCCACCCACAATTTCACTTTTTAAATATAAATACCCCTGTAATACACAAGCTTAATGTATTCTAGTAAAGTTAGTCTGTAAACTAAGGTCCGTTTTGTTAGGTTGTTACAGCATTTAGATAGTTTATAATCTAGAAATAGACCATGGCCATCTTACGTGTGGGCATCATGAAGCCAGACTGTATGACTTCCTGGATTTCAGCTTTGCATATCTCGCACATGCTCAGTAAGCAATGTAATAGGTTTCAGTCAGGTTTGCAAGGACTACTGGGAAACATGATGCCTATCCCAGAAACCCTTGCAAATAGCCTAGGCAAATAAGGAGGAGGAAGTAATGAAGGACTACAAAATAAAGGTATTTACAAGCAACAAATTAAATAAAAATTGTCCATTCTGAACACTCTGAGATTAGAGCATTCAGCACAGACAAACATAAAAAAATGGGTGGAACTCCACTTTAAGTTAATACTTTGTAGCGCCACCTTTTGCTGCGATTACAGCTGTAAGTCGCTTGGGGTATGTCTCTATCAGTTTTGCACATCGAGAGACTGAAATTTTTGCCCATTCCTCCTTGCAAAACCGCTCGAGCTCAGTGAGGTTGGATGGAGAGCGTTTGTGAACAGCAGTTTTCAGTTCTTTCCACAGATTCTCGATTGGATTCAGGTCTGGACTTTGACTTGGCCATTCTAACACCTGGATATGTTTATTTGTGAACCATTCCATTGTAGATTTTGGTTTATGTTTTGGATCATTGTCTTGTTGGAAGACAAATCTCCGTCCCAGTCTCAGGTCTTTTGCAGACTCCATCAGGTTTTCTTCCAGAATGGTCCTGTATTTGGCTCCATCCATCTTCCCATCAATTTGAACCATCTTCCCTGTCCCTGCTGAAGAAAAGCAGGCCCAAACCATGATGCTGCCACCACCATGTTTCACAGTGGGGATGGTGTGTTCAGTGTGATGAGCTGTGTTGCTTTTACACCAAAAATAAAGTTTTGCATTGTTGCCAAAAAGTTTGATTTTGGTTTCATCTGATCAGAGCACCTTCTTCCACATGTTTGGTGTGTCTCCCAGGTGGCTTGTGGCAAACTTTAAACTACCCTATTTATGGATATCTTTAAGAAATGGCTTTCTTCTTGCCACTCTTCCATAAAGGCCAGATTTGTGCAGTATACAGGGACTGATTGTTTTCCTATGGACAGAGTCTCCCACCTCAGCTGTAGATCTCTGCAGTTCATCCAGAGTGATCATGGGCCTCTTGGCTGCATCTCTGATCAGTCTTCTCCTTGTATGAGCTGAAAGTTTAGAGGGACGGCCAGGTCTTCGTAGATTTGCAGTGGTCTGATACTCGGACTGAAGGACCTTTTCATCGGTCCAAACCGATCGTGTGTGGGCCCCATCGGTCAGTTATCCTTCGGTCAAAAAATGTAGAACTTGCTTTAAAATTGAACCGATGGCTGCCTAACCGATCAGTCAAAACGGATGGTTAGTATGCAAAAGCATCGGTTAAAAATCCACGCATGCTCAGAATCAAGTCGACGCATGCTTGGAAGCATTGAACTTCGTTTTTTTCAGCACGTCGTTGTGTTTTACGTCACCGCGTTCTGACGCGATCGTTTTTTTAACCTATGGTGTGTAGGCACATCAGACCATCAGTCAGCTTCATCGGTTAACCGATGACAACGGTCCTTCGGGAACGTTCTCATCGGAATGGACCGACCGCGTGTATGCGGCCTAACCGACATCCTTTTGGTCTAAAAATCCCAAGATTATAGCTGCTTCGCCTCTCCAGTACCTTCTCATTGTGTGTATGTATACTGGGTGTGTGTGTGTGTGTGTGTACTGTGTGTCTGTATGTGTATTCTGTGTGTATGTATACTGTAAGGGGCAGATTCACGTACAATTGCATGGGCGCAGCGTATCTGAGATACGCTACGCCGCCGTACCTTACCTGGCTTTGTTTAGAATCCAGAAAGAATTTGCGCCGTAAGTTACGGCGGCGTGGTGTATCTCTCGCAGCGTAACGGCGCGGAATTCAAATGCGGCGAGTAGGGGGCGTGTTTCATTTAAATGAAGCGCGTCCCCGCGACGAACGAACTGCGCATGCGCCGTCCCTAAATTTCCCGCCGTGCATTGCGCTAAATGACATCGCAAGGACGTCATTGGTTTGACGTGAACGTAAATGACGTCCAGCCCCATTCACAGACGACTTACGCAAACGACATAGAATATTTAAAATTATACGCGGGAACGACGGCCATACTTAACATTGAGTACGCCACCAAATAGCAGCCAAACAAAAATGACGTAACAAAATGCTCGTACGTTCGTGGATCGTCGGAAATAGCTAATTTGCATACTCGACGCGGCAAAACGACTGAAACGCCACCCAGCGGCCGCCGGAAAATTGCATCTTAGATCCGACCGCGTACTACAGCATACGCCTGTTGGATCTAAGACAGATGCCGTCGTATCTGTTTGGTGGATACCAACCAAAAGATACGACGCGCAAAATTTGAAATTACGCGGCGTATCAACAGATACGCCGGCGTAATGTCTTTGAGGATCTGCCCCTGTGTGTATATTGTGTGTCTGTGTGTATACTGTATGTGTGTGTGTATACTGTGTGGCCCCATAATCTATTGCCTGGGGGCCCCATAATCTCCTATTGCCTGGGGGCCCCATAATCTCCTATTGCCCGGGGGCCCCATAATCTCCTATTGCCCGGGGGCCCCATAATCTCCTATTGCCCGGGGGCCCCATGAGTTGTCAATCCGCCCCTGCAGACACCAGCCTCTCTAGTGACGTGAGAGGCAGAAAGAGAGCTTTGACCAGTTGTGTTATGCCCCTCCCTGGAGGAGCAGGGATTTTGTAGTTGAGTTACCATTCTCCGGTCCCTAGGCTCCTGCTTAGGTTGCATTGTGGATGATCCAGCTCTGCCCTTGGATCCCAGACCTAACCATATGAAGATAACAGACCGTATGGATGCGTGAAGATAGAACTATTTAAAAAACCCTGATGTATCTAAGGTAAATATTTGCTCCCCATCAACATTTGTTCTGCTCCACTGGCCAAAGACCCGCAATAAAAGGCTGCTCTTGGCTTTTGCTTGGTTACCTATTTTCAAATAAGGACAATATCGCTATATAGTAGGATCCAGCTCTCTGCTCTAATGGCCACACTTACCGCTTTACTCTAATAGCCAATGAAACCTTCACGTGAACATGGAAACTCAAACATGAACCTCTTAAAAAAAGACATTGAAAAGTTCTTTATTTAAACTACCGTTGTCACCAGTTAATAGCCTTTTATGAGCGTAGTGCAGATTACATTTACATGGCATATATCTGTTTTTCTAGATCTATTGATTAACCACTTGCTTACTGGGCACTTAAACCCCCCTCATTGCCATACAACACTGTACCCAATGACATTTTTATAATTTTTTTCCCACAAATAGAGCTTTCTTTTGGTGGTATTTGATGACCTCTGCGGTTTAAATTTTTTGTTAATAAAAATTAAAAAGACTGAATAAAAAAAAAAAATACAAAACCGTATTTTGTTATAACATTTTGCAAGCGGGTAATTTTTCTCCTTCATTGATGTACGCTGATGAGGCTGCACTGGTGGGCACTGAGAGGTGGCATTGGTGGGCACTGAGAGGTGACACCGAGAGGTGGCACTGATGGGTGGCACTGAAGAGCATTGATAGGTGGCACTGAGAATTGGCACTGATAGGTGGCAGTGATGGGCACTGATAGGTGGCAATGATGGGCACTGATCAGCACTGGTAGGTGAGACTGATAGGCAGCACTGCTAGGTGGCACTGACTGGCACCACTGGTGGGCATTGATGGGTGGCAGTGATGGGCACTGATAGGTGTCACTTTATTTTACTGGTGGTCACTGTGGGCACTGGCAGGTGGCACTGGTGGGCACTAATGAGGCTGATGTGCCTCTTCCACTGGGGACCGATTTTCCTCACACAAGAGCCGGTGATTTTTTAGCGTGATGAGAAAATAGAAATGATTACTGTAATGGAATGACCCGTGCCAGCGTCACTAATGACTCTTGGGTCTAGGGTCATCCTATGCCCCTTTTGGGCATAGAGTGACTGATAAATGATAATTCATGTTTTGCAGGATATCTTGGAATATTACAAGTTGTTAAAGTCTGACTCCAAATGGAGTGTTTTCATTCAATGGGGGGACACATGCTTTTGAGGTGTTAATTGCGTCCGCTCCTAGACATTCCATTGTGTGATGCTAATACTGTTTTGTGTCCATTGTGCTAATTAGGTCTGCTCCTAAGACCTTTCATTATGTATGCTAATAACACTGTTTTGTGTGTGGAATGTGACTTGTCAAGCTGTATGTGGAGACAGGCTGTCTGGATAATGACTCATAATGGTCAGTTAACTCAACTGAATGTCATTGTCTAAGAGAAGGTGTATTGAAGCCCCCCCATTGTGTGATGTGTGGGTGGAGTGTGTCTTTGTCCCTGTGATTAACTGTAACATGCTTGTACTGTATATAAGAAAGCTAAGATACCATTAAAAGTATTCATTCATACATTTTGAAACCAGTAACAGAGCTTGTCGGTCTCGTTATTCTGGGGAATGGAATGGATCGGGTCATGTCTGATGTCTGTCGGATAAGCTGTCGTGGCTGATGGAATGGGAATATCGTAAACGGTGGTGACCATTACAATTACTGAGCTTTGTTTACATCCCGTGATCAGCTCTCATTGGCTGACAGCTGATTACGTGGTAAGGGGCCGGGACCGGCCACTTACTCGGATCTGTGAGGGGGTGCGCGGGGCGCGTGCAAAAGGGAGGACGTCTATTGACAGCCTCCCGGCAATTGGTGTCCGCATTGTAGCCGTAATTCGGGTATAGCGCGAATGCAAAGTAGTTAAGATGTTCAGTTCCGACCCTGTTTCTGTCCATCCTTAGAGTTTAAGTATTCTTGCCAACAAGATTGTGTTGCGGTTCCTCCTGATTAATCCTTCTTAAAATAAAAAATCCAACAGAGAGATTGAGACCCTTTATAATGGGGGCAGCAGGTGTGCAGGCTCAGCACAGAGATCTTACCAACAGAATCCCTGAGAGAGGAGAAATAGAAAGGGATTAAGTTCCCAGTACCCGTTAAAAACCAAAGTATCAAGTTTTCCTGAAGATCAAACGTCTGTTAACAGGACCTGTATCGATTTGTATTCAAGGGCATTCTAATATGTCCACTCTCAGAATTTTGTTCACAAGGCATTTTGCAAATATCAATAGGAGAAGAAATAGAAATGTGTCTAGTGCAATACAAACACAATGGCAAATAAGACTCAATTTGACTGGTTGTTGGGATTAAATCGGAGTTCCACCCAAAAATGGAACTTCCGCTCATCGGATTCCCCCCCCCCCCCTCTGGTGCCACAATTGGCACCTTTCGGGGGGGGGGGGACAGGATACCTGTCTTTTACAGGTATCCTTTGCCACTTCTAGGAGTCCGGGCCGCGGCCCGTGACGTCAGCGTGGGGCTCCCTCCTCCTCCTCTGGCCGCCGGGCCAGTAGGAGAGAGGCAAGGCTACACTGTCTGTAACCCTTACCCGCAATGGCGGCGGTAGCACCCAACAGCTGATGGAAACATCATCTGCGGGTGCAGACATCGCTGGACTCCAGGACAGGTAAGTGTCTATTAAAAAAAAAATTTAACTTTTTCCAAAGAGGGCCACATTTGATGAAGTGAAAATGCGTAAGGGCCGACCATTTTGCCTGACATTCTTTGAACCATTAAAATTTGATCCAAGTGTGTTTGCCCGAGCAACTAATACACTGCCCAACAAGAATTCTCTTGCCTTTGTGGCTGTGTGTGGTGAAGAGAGGAGCTTGGGGGTGTTATTTGGATATACTGTATTTATTGGCGTATAACACGCACCTTCATGTTAGGAGGGAAGTTTCAGGAAAAAAAATGTAAATAAAAAAACTGTGAAGCAAAATAAGGGTCATTGCCCGTCAATGCAGCCTAATCAGTGCCCATCTGCAGCCTCGCCATTGCCATGAATGCAGCCTGATCGATGCCCATCTGCAGCCTCGGAAGGGGGGGGGTGGGCATGGGACGAGCGCCAACAGATTCTCCTGTTTACACAGCAGCCTCTTTAATACAATGTCCTGCCTCCTATGATGGACAGAGGAGTCATCCAATAGCAGCCCAGGAGACGGGACTTCATATTACAGATGCCGCTGAGAAAACAGGAGATTCTCCTGTATGTAATTTGACAGCACTCGTTCCCCCCCTCCCTGTCCCCTCCGAGGCAGCGCCGATAAATACAGTATATAGCCAAATTACCAGGGGGGCCACATTAAACTGGAACGGGGGCCGCAATTGGCCCCTGGGCCGGACTTTGGACATGCTTGCCATAATAGCAAGACATGTTTTTGGAAGGAGCGTTTAGCACATCAAGACCCGCTTTTTTTTAAGAAACAAACAATCATGTTGTTGCATCGACTTAAATTCTTTGAGTCACCAAGTACAGAGAAGAGATTCTGACACTCATTTTCTACACGCATGTTCTATGTTTGCGACTCAAGGGTTTTCCGATGCGATACAACCAGGCAATAAGCATTTAGGCAGGCCAAGCAAAAGGCAGCCCTATAATTCTCTCATGGCAGAGTGACTTTAAAGGAAGCCGAACTTGGTGAATATATGTAGGCCATCATTTCTGACCTCCACTTATGAAATTAAATGTAAACCTTCACACTGTACAGACGTGGCTCACGGTAGGGGTCCGGTGCGACCCTCCTCTGTTTCAGGCTCGAAGACACTCAGGACCCTTGTGCAGTGCGCTCCGTGGCCAACCCAGAGATGTGTGAACTGGCTCCACCAAGAGTCGGTCACAGTCTCCTGTCATGCATTTGTTAATTAGCAATGTTCCTGTGGACTACACACCACCACTCCTGTCTATGTTATGGAGATGAGGAAAGGGGGGGAAAAAAAGGTATTCTGTAGTCCTAACTCCCTTCCTGTCCTAGGGTGACAACACTGCTCCTCTATATAGGATAGTCATTGAACGTTGTAACCCTAAAACAGGAAATGTGTTACTGGCAAGATCACTAGGTTAGAAAAAGTGCAGCCACCATTTTTTTAAAGGACTGTAAAGCTGATTATTATTGCTTATTTTGGGGGTTTAAATACACCAGGCATGTCCAAAGTCCGGCCCGGGGGCCAATTGCGGCCCCCGTTCCAGTTTAATGTGGCCCCCCTGATTTGGATATATACTGTATTTATCGGTGCTGTCGGAGGGGCGAGGAATGAGTGCTGTCAAATTACATACAGGAGAATCTCCTGTTTACCCGACGGCATCTGTAAAAGGGAGTCTTGTCTCCTGGAATGCCATTGGACGACTCCTCTGTCCATCATAGGAGGCTTGACATTGTATTAAAGAGGCTGCTGAGTAAACAGGAGATTCTCCTGTATGTAATCGGTTGGCGCTCTTCCCGCCCCCCCTCCAAGGCTGCAGATGGGCATCGATCAGGCTGCATTCATGGCAATGGCGAGGCTGCATTCATGGCAATGGCGAGGCTACAGATGGGCACTGATTGGGCAATGGCCCTCATTTTGCTTCACAGTCCTTTTACAATTTTTTTCTTGAAACTTCCCTCCTAAATAACACGCCCAAGCTCATCTCTTCACCACACACAGCCACAAAGGCAAGAGAATTCTTGTTGGGCAGAGTATTAGTGCTCGGGCAAACACACTTGTTTAATGGTTCAAAGAATGTCAGGCAAAATGGTCAGCCCTTACGCATGTTCACTCCATCAAATCTGGCCCTCTTTGAAAAAAAAGTTTAGACACCCCTGAGATACACTTTAATAGCAAAGAATTACCAAGATTTGTCAGTTGCGTGCAAGTCTGCTTTAAGAACTAATAGATGAATCCACTTATAATTTTATAGCATGGATTTGCTCCCATAAATCTTTGCCAGGCACCAAGAGGTGTTGGTAACCTTATCAGGATTTTTTTTCTTTAGGCCGTTTAGCCTTGTTCCAAATATTTTGGTTTATTCCACTCATCCAAGTGCCAACCTCCCATTGACAAGAAACCAGAAACTGTTTAAATAAATTTTCAAATTTTATTTTAGAAAAGTGGTCTCAAAATGAGACATATCACAGTACAAAAAACAAATAATAAAACTCTGAAACAGAATATACAAAAAACTGAAAATTTGTTTTTCTGAAACCAAAAACAAATAAACTCCTTGGTGCAGGCATACATTCTCCAAGGAATCAAATCAGCAATAATGCAAAGTTTGCAGTGCGAATGTACAGGACAAAAAAACAAAAAATTATACAATATATAAAGTTAAGTGCATTCCCAAAAAGAGAATTATCAATACTTGAAAACAGGCAGACACTTGAACAAACTGAAAAACAGTACTGGTCGAGAAGTCATGAATCGGGAGCAAGAGTTTTCTACAACAGGGCAAGGCAACCGCTCACCATGACCACATCCAAGAGATGGCCCAAAATTTTCTACAGCATGACAAGAGAAAAACACTTGCCATGGCCAAATCTAAAAGGAGGTGGTCACCTTGGCCAAATCCAAGAGATGGCAAGGGAAACAGCTCACCATGGCCAATTACAGGAAACGGGTTAACAGTTGCCTAGCCTTGCCGTAGGAGTCTTTGCAAGTCATCCAGTACATGATCCAAGACCAAAGTGCATTGAAAAAAGTGTAGCATGGCTTTGTAGGCTGCAGCAGACGGTTGAGAAAAGCCCTTAGATATAATAAGGAAGTTTACCTACTTCATGTATCTGAAGGTGGTCCTGCCCCCCCCCCCCCCCCTTTTAAACTCCTACACAGCACTAGCTAAGAATCAGGGCAACCCAACAGTTCCTCCTTCAGAACATTCAGCCAAGAGTCACAGTTTATAGCTAGAGAACTTCTGGAAGTGCTATCAATCTCATGTATCTGAAGGTGGACCTGCCTTTGTTGCCCAGAGATGTTTGAGCGCCTACTTAGCACTAGTGATCTGTAAGGAGGGTCCAACAGTAGGAACCAGGGCAACACACAGTTCCTCCTTCAGAACATTCAGTGTTGAAGCCAAGAGTCACAGTTTAGAGCTAGAGAAGGCAATACAGAAACTTCTGGAAGTGCTATACATTTAATTAGTTTCTGAAGGTGGTCCCGTTTTCCTGCCTGTATGCCCCTACAAGTCACTAGTGATAAGCAAGGAGGATCCATCTGTAGCTCCAGGGCAAAAAAAAAAAAAAACAAAAAAAAAAACGGTCCTCCTTCAGAGTCTTGAAGCCAAGAGTGAGGCCCCGTACACACGTCCGAGGAACTCGACGTGCCAAACACATCAAGTTCCTCGTCGAGTTCTGTGTTGAAGCCGCCGAGGATCTCGGCGAGCCAACTTTTGTCTTGAACGAGGAAATAGAGAACATGTTCTCTATTTGGCCCGTCGAGTTCCTCGTCGGCTTCCTTGGTGAAAAGTGTACACACGACCGAGTTTCTCGGCAGAATCCAGCTCTGATCGAGTTTCTGGCTGCATTCTGCCGAGAAACTCGGTCGTGTGCCTCACAGTTTAGAGCTAGAAAAGGCAATACAGAAACTTCTGGAAGTGCTACCCATTTCATGGATCTGAAGGTGGACCCGTTTGTGGCCTGTGGGTTCTTTAAAGACCTTACAAAAGCACTAGTGACGTGTATGGAGGATCTATCTGTAGCCCCAAAGCAAAAGACCCAAAAACAAGTTCCTCCTTCAGAACATTCAGTCATAAAGCCAATAGTCACAGTTTAGGTCTATAGAAGGCAATACAGAAACTTCTGGAAGTGCTACAAAAGGCAGAACTGGTTTGCACAAAGTTGGAAGACTGGCAAAAAAAAGCAGAAGTGTAGTGGTTGAGCCTCCTAAAGACTCCAAAGGAGAAGTGTTAGCTTACACAAATCTATGTAAGAAAAAGTGCTTTACAAAATGAACCAAAACATTTAACACTGCTTGAAAACTAATACAACTAGAACTTTGTCAAGACAGAATACAAAAAACAAAACAATTTTGTTAGAATCATGAAAGGTCTTTAGCGATTGGTGCTCATGATTTTAAGCACATGATATGCATAAACTGACAGGCTAAAGATTAAACGCCTTTTAGGAGTCATAGACTAGGTAACCTCGTCGAGAGCAGAAGCTTGGCAGGTATATAAAAAAAAACGCTTAAAGTTGGAATGCTGACAATTAAACTTCCCTTTCTAATATAAAAAAAAAAAAAAAAGGCACCATAATAATCATGGCAAAAAAAGAGAAGTCATTTGCTGCTCTTTAGATTTGAAATACTCAGACTCTTACTATAAAAAAAAAAAAAAACAAGTGATCACTGCGGTACAAAACATTTCAAAACAGTCATCAAAAGTTATGCATAAAGGTTTGATGGTACAATCGGTAACCGGCGCACCGTTCTAATACAAAGAAACAGTGGCCTGGATTGTCCTTTTTTTTTTCCTCCCATCTGCCATACAACTCAAACTCAGGCCCGAGAGTTGCTTGAGGCAGGGCCAGCTTATCTCTTCGACTTTTGCATTGTGTTGGCACACCTGAAGAACGACAGTCTTTGGGTGGCTATTCCGTCAACAGAGTGACTTCTTTTGCATTGATTTCAGCCCTTTAAAAACGCAGATTTCCGAAAAACGGAAGAAAGGCCTCGGGAGAAGATAGGACCTGCTTTTAAAACAGTGCTTTTGCAAGTTCAGAAATTGAGAAAACAAGTGCTTTTAAAGTTGAGTTTACTGCACACAGGTATTCTTGTTGGCATCAACCTGGAGGAGAAAGAAATAAAGATTGGTAAGTGAACGTTCTGAGAAATATACACTGATAGATATTATAATTGTGTTGTCCCCCTACACATTGTAAAGCGCTGCATAAACTGTATAATACTAGATTTTAATATAATATCAATAAAAAAAATTGGGTTCAAACCGGAGCCAAAAATTTAACAACCCAACCCTCCTAATTTCCATGGCCATTTATTACATCGGGATTAAAAAAATACCACTGTCTGAGAGAAATCATCATGACGAGTTAAGACATTTCCAACACTAAAAACTCTCAGAACCTACCTCGGTGTAGGTTGGAGGTGGCATGAACTTGAACTCTGGAGCATACATAAAGATGGGACTGTCACAGATGTTGTCCAGCTCATCGATCAGAGGAGTTGTTGGGCTTTCAATTCTGTGGTCCTCACGAACGATGTCCAGATAACATGGAGGAGCTGCAAAAAAACAAGATAAAACAAAAAGAGGTTTACTATACATGCCTAGGGACTTTTTAATCATGCAGGAGTAACAGAAATCTGAGACATGGGTGTCATTTACTAAAACTGGAGTGCAAAATCTGGTGCAGCTCTGCATAGAAACCAATCAGCTTCCAGGTTATTTTTCTTTCGAAGATAATTGAACAAGCCGATTGGCTACCATGCACAGCTGCACCAGATTCTGAGCGCTCCAGTTTTAGTAAATCTCCCCCAATGTCAGCGATGACGAACCTTGGCACCCCCAGATGTTTTGGAACTACATTTCCCATGATGCTAAACTACACTGCAGAGATCATGAGCATCATGGGAAATGTAGTTCCAAAACATCTGGGGTGCCAAGGTTCGCCATCACTGCCCTATGTAGATGTTAAAATACACACCTTCTGGAGTGCCGGGGATGTTCAGTTCCAACCAGCTCATCTCCGAGCTGGCCTGGCTTGCCATGCTTGAGCTGCGGCTGTTGAGACCAGATGAGCTGGTGCCGATCACAAGGGGCAGGTCGAGGATGATCTTCTTTGCTCCAGGAACACTGACATAAACCTGTAGAGAATGTAAAAAAAGGAATTTAGTACCGGTGGAATGTTAGAATATTCTAGAAGAGAAGAAGAACCAGAGATGGTTTTGAGAAGAAGACCAGAGATAGTGGTAGATAAGATGGACAAAAGGCTTACCAATAAAGAATATTCCACTCTCAGGATGTTGCAGCCAAGAAGGGAAGGCTTGATCTTTGGGACACGGATGCTCTTTCCTCTCCAAGAGTCTGTCATGCCGGAGATAATGTGACCTCCCCTCACGCTGCAGAGCTTCTGGGTGAAAACTTTGGTCTGACCGTTGGCCAAGTAAGTGTGCTTGGCGATGATGGCAGCTTTTGGGACCACGATGCGAGAGCAGGTGTTCTCAAAGTCAGCCGAGATGCAGATCTCATCACCTACAACAGAAAAAGGGGCGAAAATATTAGAAAAACTTATAAAATAAATGTTCTCCTCCCCACCAGAGACTCCAAGCAATACCACAAAGACAGCGGTTGATTTACTAAATCTGGAGTGAAAAATCTGGTGCAGCCATGCATGGTAGCCAATCCGCTTCAGCTTGTTCAATTAAGCAAAAAACTACGGGAAGCCAATTTGTTTCTAAGCAAAGCTGTACTGGACTTTGCACTCCAGTTTAAAAAAAAAAAAAAATCTACCCCATAGATATATTGATGAGACGCTTACCTTCACAGAATCCCTTGCGGTTGATGCTGGCACTCATGGTGATATGGCCATCAGGGATGAACAGGCAAGTCATCTTCTTGTGCTTTTTGCCAGAAACAGGACACTGAAAGGACAAAAAGGTAAATTATGGTTACAATTCAGGTCCACAGAGCGTGAAATCTAGAACAAGGTTTCGGTTCAACTAGCTGTGGTGACCCTTTGACTTCTGGTGTTAATCAGTAATGCTCATTACTTAAAATGACACTTGTTTAGCCATGACCTTGCCCTTTCAGAAGTTGGCTGAAGCTTACATTCAGATACTAGTTATGGCCTAGGTAGGCAGTGTGGAGTGGAGGTGGGCTACGGATGAGCTTCTGAACTGGATTAAAGCAAACTATTCCTGCACTACTATAGGGCTGTAAAAAATAAAGATAATGAAGTTGATGTAGATAAGGGAAAGAACTTACCGTTAAATCGGGAGTGCTCACATCCACCAAGTCAACCACTTGGAATTTCTTCTGCACTTCCAGAGCTGGGAGTGATGGCCGCTCAAGGAAAGCCTTGACCCAATATTTCACAGATCCATACTTCCCCTTGAAAGTTGAGCCCAAAGGCCTGGAAAAGGAACAGAAAATAAAAAATTAAGTCTATTTGTTGCCAAAACAAACCCCCCAAAAAATAGCCGATCAAACAATTGTCTCATTATGTGTTCTAGCCCTCAACTTACCCCTGAGGAAGCTCGAATCCAAACTTGTACTCGTACCGGTTGCCAGGTCTTAGGATTACGGAGCCATCAGAATCTATGAAGAGAAAAAAAGAAAGAAATGCCATTTAGTAAAACCACAAAACCAGAGAATTACCAATATCCATCCATTTAACAGGTCCTACAAAGCATAATCACTTTCTATTTAAATTTGTGGCATTGTGCTCTTGGCAGCTTTATCCCATCTTTTGATCCAGACCAGAGATCAGAACAAAGTTTTGGCCACTGCAGCGATGCCTCTTATGATCGTAATGTTCTGTGCCCGCCAGGCTTAGCACAGCAGAGTCATTGGATCAAGTTTCACGCATACAGTAAGGTTATATGGTGCTCGGCTCGTGCTGCCAAATGGGGACCTGCTACTGACACCACACATCTACTGTTCTCCATAAAGACTTCAGATCTACCAATGCCATTCCTTTATCTTCTAACAAAAGATTCCGACTTGTACACAGAGCAATTCTTAATAAACCAAATACATTGCATACCCCACTACAAAATTATCCATTCCACCAGCATCATCTGCAAGGGCTCTCATTTATCCAAGTCATTGTAGACCTCAAACTGTTTAACTGCCCTTGAACAAACGTTCAAGTCTACGGGAACCCCCTGCTAAAAGCAGTCCCTAGGGAATCAAGTGGTGGTCAGTAGTAAGAGTGGAAAGGAGAAGGATTCATTCCACCAGCATTGTCCATGAAGGCTCTCATGTATCGTAGTCATGGTAAAGCTCAGCCTCTCTACATTTTATTTTACCCTAGAGGAACCCTTGAAAGAATTGTTTGGTCTTGAGGAACCACTGCTAAAAAGTCATTGGAACCCCCACTTACAGTGGTGGTCACTATGTCACCCTAAAAGACATAAAATATCACCGGTGTCATACCACTGTAGTAGCGTTGACCCTAGAACTATGGGGGCACCATTAAATAAGAGCTCAATCAACTCAAGGAACCCCAGAGCTATGAAGGTGCCATGAGATGGTCAGTTAAAGCTCAAGGAACCCCTGGCCTAGAGGAACTTTAGGGATACTTGGAACTATGAAGGTACCATCAGGTGGGAAGCCAAAAAACCAAAGCTTAAGGAAGCCCTAGATGACCCCTGGAACCATGAAGGTGCCATGAGATGGTCAGAGGTCAAGGAAGACCTAGAGGAACCTTAGGGATACTTGGAACTATGAAGGTACCATCAGGTGGGAAGCCCTAGCTGACCCCTGGAACCATGAAGGTGCCATGAGATGGTCAGAGGTCAAGGAAGACCTAGAGGAACCTTAGGGATACTTGGAACTATGAAGGTACTGTCAAGTGGGAAGCCAATACCCCAAAGCTCAAGGAACCCCTAGAGAAACCATAGAACTATGAAGGTACCATCAGGTGGAAAGCCAATCAGCCAAAGCTCAAGGAATCCCAAGATACAATAGAACGCTGGTGGAGAAAGCCCAGTCTAGCTCGTATTTTGGTCACATCTAATCATTCAACACGAAGAACCAAAGAAGCCAATTGAAGAAGGGTCAAAAAAGGTCTACAACATTGGATATCAGATCCACCTAAATATAGCCATTTAACCACCGATGATTCATTCCACCAGATGCAACAACAACCACAAAGCTCTTTCAATTCAACCTCATTATGATACAAGTCGAAGAACGATCATCCGCTAGAAGAGACTTCCTCATTGTAACAATAGAAGCATGCGATTTTGTGTTGGGGTGTTAAATGGCCCATGGTTCATTAGCTACGTAACCAGTGACCCATTGATAAAGGAGCGTGGGTAAAAAAACGGTATTACCCATTTCTTTCAATTAAACCCATTGATGCGTGAATTTAGATCAGATCGATCACCAGATACAGTGGAACTACAAGTCCCAGCATGCTACCCCAACACACACATTAGAAAACATAGGACCGACTGGTCCTCAAGCATCCTTTAACCCCCTCTTTCCCAGCTGTGGTGCTCACCAGAAGGCTGATCCTCCATCTGCAAGGTGTCCTCCACCCTCAGGTACTCCATCTCCTGCTTACAGTGCTGGGATCCAGAGGACCAGACCACCTTGGCCACTCCGCAGGCGAGGAGCTTGACTTTGGTCACCCGGGTCACTTCGGCCACCTCGACCATCACCTTCCCGGTCACCTTCTCCCCTCCGCAGTAGACCTTTTCTGGGTCGGTGAAGACCACCTCGAAGAACTTGACCTTCTTGAAGACCACCATGATTGTTCAAGTTAGGATATCCCGAACCAAAAAATAATAATTAAAGGAATAGTCTCTTCAATGGGGATTCAATTCACTGGCAGCTCCCCTGACAAGAAGGGAGCGTCTGTGGATTGTTTTGGTGATTATTTTGACAGAAGTAGCCACTCTATAAGCTGCAGAGCACAGTTGCTTCTGTTCTGTCTCTCTGCAGGGCAAGTAGCTGAACGCTTCAAAACATCCGCAAGTTCTTTCCTATATGTATGTTTGGTCTCGGCCCCGCCCCCTGACTGCTCTGGCTCTCCACGTGCATCGGGACCTGCACGCCGTGCTCACCTCGTGCACAGGGCGCTGATTGGACGGCGCGGCTGTGTATCCAGTGCGGCCAGCCAATGGCTGGGCAGAAGCGGCGCGTGGACAGTGCGTGCACGCAGCGGGGAATGCCAGGGGAAGGAGGAAGGGGCGTGGCCGAGACATCATTCCTCGAGTTGTTTATGAAGTGGCAGAGCTGGGGGCGGGGGAGTGTGAGAACAGCGGGCAATACGATGAGGTGCGCCGTCCTCGCAGACATGTCAGACCCCGTGTGTGACACATAGAGCTGTGTACATCAATAAGTACAATACACCGCGCTACAAGTCAACAGTGTGTTCATTATGGTTACCTCAGACCGTACACTGGTCACTTTAGATCCCTCAACCCTACACTAGTACCTCAGACCTAGTTACACTGGTCCCTTTAGGTACCTCAGACCTTACACTGGTCCCTATAGGTGCTTCAGACCTTACACTGGTCCCTATAGGTACCTCAGACCTTACCCTGGTCACATAACGTACCTACACTGGTCGCTGTAGGTGCCTCAGACCATACACCAGTTGCGGTACGTACCTCAGAACATACATTGGTTGCTGTAGGTACTTCAAAACGTACATCTGTGAAATTAGGTACCTCAGACCGTACAACGGTCGCTGTAGGTACCTCAGAACATACACTGGTTGCTGTAGGTACCTCAAAATCTACACCGGTCGCGGTAGGTACCTCAGACCATACACCAGTCGCGGTAGGTACCTCAGGACCATACACCAGTTGCGGTACGTACCTCAGAACATACATTGGTTGCTGTAGGTACTTCAAAACGTACATCTGTCAAATTAGTTCACTAGTCGCTGTAGGTACCTCTGACCATAAACCAGTACCAGTAGGTACCTCAGAACATACATCGGTTGCTGTAGGTACCTCAGGCCATACACCAGTAGCAGTAGGTACCCCAGAACATACATCGGTTGCTGTAGGTACCTCAAAACGTACACTGGTCGCTGTAGGTACCTCAAACCATACATCTGTCGCTGTAGGTACCTCAGACTGTACACTGGTCGATGTAGGTACCTCAGACCGTACATTGGTCACTGTAGGTACCTCAGACTGTACACTGGTCGATGTAGATACCTCAGAACATACATCGGTTGCTGTAGGTACCTCAGACCATACACCAGTAGCAGTAGGTACCTCAGACTGTACTTCGGTCGCTGTAGGTACCTCAGACCATACCCCAGTCGCGGTAGGTACCTCAGGACCATACACCAGTTGCGGTACGTACCTCAGAACATACATTGGTTGCTGTAGGTACTTCAAAACGTACATCTGTCAAATTAGGTACCTCAGACCGTACAACGGTCGCTGTAGGTACCTCAGACCATACACCAGTCACGGTAGGTACCTCAGAACATACACTGGTTGCTGTAGGTACCTCAAAATCTACACTGGTCGCGGTAGGTACCTCAGACCGTACATTGGTTGCTGTAGGTACCTCAAAACGTACATTGGTTCGATGTAGGTACCTCAGACCTTTAACTGGTCGCTGTAGGTACCTCTGACCATGAACCAGTACCAGTAGGTACCTCAGAACATACATCGGTTGCTGTAGGTACCTCAGAACATACATCGGTTGCTGTAGGTACCTCAGACCATACACCAGTAGCAGTAGGTACCTCAGAACATACATCGGTTGCTGTAGGTACCTCAAAACGTACACTGGTCGCTGTAGGTACCTCAAACCATACATCTGTCGCTGTAGGTACCTCAGACTGTACACTGGTCGATGTAGGTACCTCAGACCGTACATTGGTCACTGTAGGTACCTCAGACTGTACACTGGTCGATGTAGATACCTCAGAACATACATCGGTTGCTGTGGGTACCTCAGACCATACACCAGTAACAGTAGGTACCTCAGACTGTACTTCGGTCGCTGTAGGTACCTCAGACCATACACCAGTCGCGGTAGGTACCTCAGGACCATACACCAGTTGCGGTACGTACCTCAGAACATACATTGGTTGCTGTAGGTACTTCAAAACGTACATCTGTCAAATTAGGTACCTCAGACCGTACAACGGTCGCTGTAGGTACCTCAGACCATACACCAGTCACGGTAGGTACCTCAGAACATACATCGGTTGCTGTAGGTACCTCAAAATCGACACTGGTCGCGGTAGGTACCTCAGACCGTACATTGGTTGCTGTAGGTACATCAAAACGTACATTGGTTCGCTGTAGGTACCTCAGACCGTTCACCGGTCGCTGTAGGTACCTCTGACCATAAACTAGTACCAGTAGGTACCTCAGAACATACATTGGTTGCTGTAGGTACCTCAGACCATACACCAGTAGCGGTAGGTACCTCAGAACATACATCAGTTGCTGTAGGTACCTCAAAACGTACACTGGTCGCTGTAGGTACCTCAAACCATACATCTGTCGCTGTAGGTACCTCAGACTGTACACTGGTCGATGTAGGTACACCGGACGCTGTAGGTACCTCTAACCATAAACCAGTAGCAGTAGATACCTCAGAACATACATCGGTTGCTGTGGGTACCTCAGACCATACACCAGTAGCAGTAGGTACCTCAGAACATACATCGGTTGCTGTAGGTACCTCAAAACGTACACTGGTCGCTGTAGGTACCTCAGACCTTACATCAGGCACTGTAGGTACCTCAGACCATACATCGGTCGCTCTAGGTACCCCAGACTGTACACTGATCCCTATAGGTACCTCAGACCATACACTGGTTACTATAGTTATTTTAGACTGTACAATGGTAACTATAGTTACCTCAGACCTTGCACTGGTCACATTAGGTACCTCAGTCCATACACTGGTCACTATAGGTAGTAGGTACCTCAGACCTTACTCTGGTCACTGTAGGTACCTCAGACTGTACATCGGTCACTGTAGGTACCTCAGACTGTACACTGGTCGATGTAGGTACCTCAGACCGTACACTGGTCACATTAGGTACTCAGACCATACACTGGTCACATTAGGTACCTTTAGACCATACACTGCTCACATTAGGTACCTCAGACCATACACTGCTCACATTAGATACCACAGACCATACACTGGTCACAGTACCTCAGACCATACACTGGTCACATTAGGTACCTCAGACCATACACTGCTCACATTAGATACCTCAGACCATACACTGCTCACATTAGGTACATATCACGTAAAGTTACAAAAAATTCTGTAATGAGAAGAATATGGAGCCCAGCCCTCTCTTAATGCCCACCTACAGTATAGAGGAAGTGGGATTTAATGCCAAGCTTTACAATTCTCCTCTCTATATACTGTAGATAAAGTAAATAAAGCCAGGCTTCATATTCTTCTCAAGATAGCGTCCATATACAGTATTTGTTATGCACACACATACAGTAACTATACCTACAGTATATATAACATAAAGCTAAAGACACCTATTATGAGAGGAATATGAAGCCTGGCTTTACTTATTTCATATACTGGTATATATCTCTATATCTATATACCGTATATACCAGTGGCGGCCCGGCCATAGGGGGCGCCCGGGCGCCGCCACCCCCCCCCCCTCCTGTAGTCATAAAAAAAAAACGGGCCCTTTAAGGCTTTTAAAAAAAAATTCTGCAGCGCCGCGCAAATAACATACACTCATGCATTGCATGAGTGTATGTTATTGTGGCCAGCCTAATAAGATAACTGGACATTGGGCGCCAATTATCTGAATAAGGACAGCTGGTTGGCTGTGCGGAAGTGCCTTTCAGCTCCTGGATGTCTTATCCTCGGAACGTAGTGGGCTACGTCCCTTGGATAAGACTGACGGCCGTCTCAGCCAATCAGGTTCACTGATTCTGGTTATCAGTAACCTGATTGGCTGAAGCGTCATCGAGGGCGGCAGAAGACATCGAGGGACCGTGGAAGGAGGATGGCGAACCCCAGAAAGGTAAGTGGTGGGGGGGGGGAATCTGACTGGCAGCATTTTACAGGGCACAGTGGGGACAATTGATGTGGGCACAGTGGGGACAATTGATGTGGGCACAGTGGCGACAATTGATGTGGGCACAGTGGCGACAATTGATGTGGGCACAGTGGGGACACTTGATGTGGGCACAGTGGGGACAATTGATGTGGGCACAGTGGGGACAATTGATGTGGGCACAGTGGGGACACTTGATGTGGGCACAGTGGGGACACTTGATGTGGGCACGGTGGCGACAATTGATGTGGGCACAGTGGCGACAATTGATGTGGGCACAGTGGGGACACTTGATGTGGGCACAGTGGGGACAATTGATGTGGGCACAGTGGTTACAATTGATGGCATGGCACAGTGGCTGCGTTTGATGGCACAGTGGCTGCGTTTGGCATGGCACAGTGGTGACAATTGATGGGCACAGTGGTGACAATTGATGGGCACAGTGATGACAATTGATGGCACAGTGGCTGCATTTGATGGCACAGTGGCTGTGTTTGACATGGCACAGTGGCTGCATTTGATGGGCACAGTGGCTGCCTTTGATGGGCACAGTGAGGCTGCAATTGTCTTTTTTTTTTCATTTGTTTGCGCCCCCCAAACATTTTGAGCACCAGCCGCCACTGGTATATACTCGAGTATAAGCCGACCCGAATATAAGCCGGGGGCACCTAATTTTAGATTCTAGAATTTCATGAAATACGAGGACCATGGCCATTTCATTTCTAGAATTGCACTAAACACGAGGGCCATGGTCATTCTACTTCTAGAATTGTACTAAATATGAGGGCCATTGCAGTTCCATCTCTAGAATTTCACTAAATACGAGGGCAATTGCCATTTCATTTTCTAGAATTGCAATAAATATGAGCACCATGGCCGTTTCATTTCCAGAATTGCACTAAATAAAAGTGCCATGGCTGTTCAATTTCTAGAAGTGCATTCAATACGAGGGCCATGGCCGTTCCATTTCTAGAATTGGAATAAATATGAGGGCCATGGCCGTTCCATTTCTAGAATTGGAATAAATATGAGGGCCATGGCCGTTCCATTTCTAGAATTGGAATAAATATGAGGGCCATGGCCGTTCCATTTCTAGAATTGCACTGAATACAAAGTCCATTGCAGTTCAGAGCCCAATCAGCCTTTGTTCTCCCTGTCTGACCCTCCTCCCAGAAGTGTTCCTCGGAAGTAATCACGTGACCTGTCACGGGACCCGTGAGGCAGGAACAGGCTTCATCCTGATGGCCACAGGACAAGCCTGAAGACTCCACACATTCTGCTATCTTCACTTCTAAGCAGCCCATGGATCCGGGACGAGGACCACAGGATGTTACAGATGAGCCTTCTTTCCTTACCTTCTTGTAAGTGTGTTTTGTACAATGTGTCATTAAAAGAACCTCTTTAATACTGCACTTAGGTGGCGCTTCCTTTCTCTACCCCTCTATTGTTAATAAGGAATTGTTGAAGCTAAAAAAACAAAAAACAAAGCCCGTCCCAGTAGAATGTTCTTTGGCTTTGCCGTGTTATTAAATGGATTTTATGAGCTTAGTAGAATTAGATACACATCAAGCTACTGCCAAATTTAATAAGCTTTTTGCTTGGCAATGCAAAACGCCAAAGGCGGCAAAATAGCATAATTTATGTGATAGGCTTATCAATACACTTAAAGCAACTCTTTTGGGAGCAACCTCAGTCAATTGGGTCAAGCCCCCTTTAGCCTTTTTCTAAAACCTTGACCGGTAACATGACACATGGGGCTCACTCTCCCTCTTGATTCGTCTAGTAGCGAGCCGTCCTTTCTGTCAGGCCGCGTACACATGGTCGATCCATCCGATGAGAATGGTCCGACGGACCGTTTTCATCGGTTCACCGCTGAAGCAGACTGATGGTCTGATGTGCGTACACACCATCAGTTAAAAAAACGATCGAGTCCAACGCGGTGACGTAAAACACAACGACGCTCCTCCCATGAACTTCCTGATTTAAGTCATGTCTCTGCACTTCCTGTCTGCCAGATTATTGTGCTCTGTCCAGCCGATCTCTCTCTTGCTCCTTTGTGTACCTGCAGCTTTCTATATCTTCACTAATACTTGTTACTGACTTGTTCGTCGACTGCACTTTTGCTTGATTCCAACTTGCAGTGCACTTGTTGCCCACCTTTGGCTTATCTACTGAGTACACGTCTGCTTGATTCCTACCCGCTATATCTGCTACTGGACCCCGGCATGCTCACCCCCTGGTGGGTTGATTATGAGGCCTACAATGCTCCATCATCAGGAGCTCTGGTGAATACCAGCTAGTGCTTAGGCCCTGCACCTCATTGGAGCTCATGTCATCCACCAGTGTAACCTGCTTGTATACATATCCTGCTGGTCAGTGGGAGCCTCTCTACTGCTATAGCTACTGGTCTCTAAGCCTGACCTTGACACCTACTGTTGCACAAAATGTATTACAAAGTAATGAGTGTGCAACATTCTATGTGTGAAGCCGCGTAGACACGACCATTTTTAATGTCCTAGAAAAAACAACCTTTTTTTTTCGACGTGATTCTTGTCAAGCCTGCCTTGCCTACACATGATCGTAAAAAAAAAAAAAATGCTCGAGCAAAGCACGGTGACGTACAACACGTATGACTGCACTATAAAGGGGAAGTTCCATTCAGATGGTGTCACCCTTGGGGCTGCTTTTGTGTTAGTAAAAGTTTGGTGAGAGTCGATTCACGCTTTTCAGTCTTCGTGCTTTTCAGTCTGTTACAGCGTGACGAATGTGCTATGTCCATTACAAACGTTAGTTTTACCAAAACGAGCGCTCCCGTCTCATAACTTGCTTCTGAGCATGCGTGTTTTTTTCACGTTGTTAAAGCCTACACACGACTGTTTTTCACGACGTGAAAAACGACAATGTGAAAAACGACAATGTGAAAATTTAGAGCATGTTCTAAATTTTTAATGCCCATTTTTAACGTTGAGTAAAATGCTCTGGAGTAAAAATCAGGGACCCCATAAAAAGAATTATAGTTCTGCTAATGGAGAAAGTAAAACTCATGGCATTTATATTAAATCACCAGTAGATGGCAACATAGAGTGAAAAGCCTGAATGACAGAAAGCACATTCTAATGGAACCATTGTTAATAGCAGGGGAACCAAAAGACTAACCTTTGTTTCTGTTGGGAACACAATAGCAGTTGCACTTGCTACCCAGTCTATCAGTCTGAAGGTCATGTGTGTTTTGTCATTGCAGGTAAGAGGGAGCATATTTAAGGCTATAAACAGGGTGAAAGTGATTTAATTTACATCCCTGTGATCAGTAAAGGCTGCTGTGTGATTAATTAACATATCAACACATGTATAATTGTTTATTATTTTCTTTGAGGATGTTATTCCTGTATATGTGAATGTTACTATTATTGGAATTATTGACCATACTTTCAGCATATGTGCAACATATGCACCAATACTCATACCTGAAAACTTGCCGGACTTTGGGCCAAGATACCATCTTACATGTGGTTTTTCCGACTCTCTGACTTTCAAGTCAAAATCTCTGACCTCTTGTGTATTTCACATACCGTATAGGTCAAAATGAGGAGGGGGGTGTAGCTGTGGTGGGAATTTGCTACTGTTACAGTGCTACTGTTACAGCACCATCACTGGGGAGACCCAATCAGGAGAGAGCACAGAGATCACTCATCCCTAGAGAGCCAGAGGACAGAGATGTTGGTAAACAGAAGGGAGGGTGCTGATGGAGACCCATTGGTGGTGGGTGAGGGATCAAGAGAGCTTGAGGCACACACAGACTGTGGGAACCAATAAGAGGGGCAAAGGGAGTAACAGCAAAGCATATACAGCCAACCAGGAAGAGGCTGGGACAGCAACGGCAAGGGACAGCTGCCATTTTCTTTCTTAACCCTTGTGTACTTCCCCTTCCATTCGGCTTATCCACTTCCAAAAGTCCCTTGTTATGCCAACATTGGGAGCCCAACCAACAAAATGGCGTACCTCCAGTGGGAGTGTCTATGACTGCCTGGGTTAACGGGAAATGGCTTGAATGACACAGAACCTCAATGGATGTCAAAAAGGACCAACACTGGACCATGAAAAAAGATGTCTGTGGGCGGTGCACCGGAAAGAAGATAAGTATTGCAGTGAAAACTGTTTTTTCATTTTTGCATTTGCAATAGGATGTCCTTGACTTTGTGCGGGGATATCTGAATGATGCCTGCAGCTATTCTGTGATTCTCTGCACCATAAAAATGATCATAGCGTCTGTTCCACCGCTTGATCGTTCTTACGGGCAGAGAGAGAGGTCACCCCCCCCCCTCCCGCCACCCTCCGGTGCTTCTACCAACTCACCGCTGCTATCGGGGGAGTCTGAGAACAGATCTACCAGCCCCAGATGTTTACCATAGAGATTTAAAGTGTTTAAACAACACATGTGAGGTATCGCCGCAAACGTTAGCGCAATAATTTCAAGCCCTAGACCTCCTCTGTAGCTCAAAACATGTAACCAGTAAAAAATGTTAAAGTGTCACCTATGCGGATTTTTAAGTACCAAAGTTTGGCGCCATTCCATGAGCGCGTGCAATTTTGAAGCGTGACATGTTAGCTATCTATTTACTCGGCGTAACATCATTTTTCACATTTAAGAAATTCGGATAACTTTACTGTTGTCTTATTTTTTTATTAAATCGGAGCTCCACCCTAAAATGGAACTTCCGCTCATCGGAACCCTCCCCCCCTCCGGTGTCACATTTGACACCTTTCAGGGGGGTGCAGATACTTGTCTAAGACAGGTATTTGCACCCACTTCCGGGAGTCCTCTCTGCGGGGATTCTGCGGGTAGTGCGTCAGTTCCTGCCCCTGCCCGTTGTGTTCTGGGAAACACACAGCTCCCAGAACACAGCAGGGACCAGTGAGGACGGCGCTGCGCGATTTACGCATGCGCCGTAGGGAATCGGGCATTGAAGCTGGATCGCTTCACTTCCTGGTTTCCTCACCGAGGATGGCGGTGGGGGCAGCAGAGTGACGAGCGGTCGCTCGTCTTCTGCTGCAGACGTCACTGGACTCCAGGACAGGTAAGTGTCCATATATTAAAAGTCAGCAGCTGCAGTATTTGTAGCTGCTGGCTTTTAATATTTTTTTAACAGCGGAGCTCCGCTTTAAAAAAGTGTATTTTTTCACTAAAAGTAGCATTTATAAGACCACTGTGCAAATAAGGTGTGGCATAAAGTATTGCAACGACCGTTATTTTATTTATTATTTGTACAAAAAAATATATTGGGCCAGATCCACAGTGAGAGTACGCCGGCGTATCTACTGATACGCCAGCGTACTTTCAAATTTCCCGCGTCGTATCTTTAGTTTGAATCCTCAAACCAAGATACGACGGCATCTGGGTTAGATCCGACAGGCGTACGGCTTCGTACGCCTTCGGATCGTAGATGCAATACTTTGGCGTCCGCTGGGTGGAGTTTGTGTCGTTTTCCGCGTCAGGTATGCAAATTAGCTATTTCCGACGATCCACGAACGTACGCGCGGCCGTCGCATTCTCTTACGTCGTCTCTAGCCGGCTTTTTCCGGCGTATAGTTAAAGCTGGTATTTTGCGGCGTATAGTTAGATTTGCCATGTTAAGTATGGCCGTCGTTTTTTTTTTTTTTTGCGTAAGTCGTCCGTGAATCGGGATGGACGTAAGTCACGTCAAAGTTTAAACAATGACGTCGTTGCGACGTCATTTCGCGCAATGCACGGCGGGAAATATTGAAACGGAGCATGCGCAGTTCATTCGGCGCGGGGACGCGCTTAATTTAAATGAATCACGCCCCCTAATCGCCGAGTTGAATTCCGCCGCCAGAGATACACTATGCCGCCATAACTTACGACGCAAATTCGTTGTGGATTTGAAACTAAGCCAAGTAAGTTACGGCTGCGTAGCGTATCTTAGCCGATCGGCTGCTCATCTGACAGGGGGGGTTTGTGCTGATCGATTATCAGCACAGCCCCCCCGAGGATGCCCACACTGGACCACCAGGGATGCCACTAGACCACCAGGGATGCAAAACACAGGTATGCCACCCCAGACCACCAGGGATGACTGACAGAAATAATGGATGCCAATCAGTGCCCGCAATGGATGCCAATCAGTGCCCACAATGGGCATCACTGATTGGCAGGCATTGTGTGGCACTGATTGGCATCCATTAGTACAACACATACATTAGTGCCACCTATCAGTGCCCATCTATGCCCATCCGTGCCACCTATCTGTGCCCATCCGTGCCGCCTATCTGTGCCCATCCGTGCCGCCTATCCATGCCCATCCATGCTGCCTATCAGTGCCCATCCGTGCCGCCTATCAGTGCCACATATTAGTGCCCATTATCAGTGCCCATCAATGCCACCACATCAGTGCCACCTCACCGGTGCCCATCAGTGCCGCCTTATGAGTGCCCGTCCGTGCAGTACCATCAGTGCCTATTAGTGAAGGAGAAAACTTACTTATTTACATTGTTTTATATCAGAAACAAAAAAATATATATTTTTTCTAAATTTTCTGTGATTTTTTTTATTTTTTCTGCAGAAAATAAAAATCCCAGAGGTGATCAAATACCACCAAAAGAAAGCTCTATTTGTGGGTACAAAATGATAAAAATGTAGTTTGGGTACAGAGTAGCACGACCGCGCAATTGTCATTCAAAATGCAACAGCGCTGAAAGCTAAAAATTGGTCTGGGCGGGAAGGTGTATAAGTGCCCCCCGGTATGGACGTGAATAAATAAACTAGAATTAGAGTTTAATGTATTTTTTCCGACGTGTTGGTAGGCTCCCTGCTCTCCTGCAGTGTGTAATTCATTGAATTGTATCCCATATCTTTATTATCTCAGTAATGTAGTATATGGCTGCAATATCCGGTGTCACCTGATTAACAACAATAAAAAACAACCTCCAAGGACATGCATGTGGAGATGGCCTGTTTTGGTTGGGTTGGGATTGTTGTGAAGATAAGGGTTGTCGGAGATAACATTACACGGTTGTTTGTGTCTTTATTTTTATTATTTCTTGGAACACGTTTACTGCAGCTTACTGCTGACAGAAAGTCCTCTTATGTTCTATAAGTACACCGACACGTACACATGTCAAGTGCGAGGTGCTGACAGAAGAAGCTGCCTTGATTGATCCTCCTAGTTCACTTCCATAAAAAGCTGCTACATAAACCCATGGGGAAAAAATAAACAGCGCGGTGTTCTTATTTTTAAATGGACGAGAGTAATAACAACCATAATGCAGAGGGAGGCGCTAAGCAGACAAATAGTGATTGCGGATAATGTTTTATAAAGTGGAACTGTGCTGCTGAGGGTCCCGGAGCTTAGGTCATAATATCTGAGTCCCCGTGCCGAATTACATCCCAGCCCAGCCTTCCTCCACCAAGGTTACTTCAGGCGTTACTAGGGGAGCACTAAGCAATTTGTGACCCTCAGTTAAGTAACCATTAACACTGGTGATATTTTTTGCTACTGTATCTGTAAAAGGCGCATTCTTCTCACTGATCACCAATGTAAGGAGCATTCTTCCCACTGATCACCAATGTAAGGGACACTCTTCTCACAGATCACCAATGTAAGGGACATTCTTCTCACTGATCACCAATGTAAGGAACATTCTTCTCACTGATCACCAATGTAAGGGGCATTCTTCCCACTGATCACCAATGTAAGGAACATTCTTCCCACTGATCACCAATGTAAGGGACATTCTTCTCACTGATCACCAATGTAAGGGGGCTCTTCACTGACCACCAATGTAAGGAACATTCTTCCCACTGATCACCAATGTAAGGAACATTCTTCCCACTGATCACCAATGTAAGGAGCATTCTTCTCACTGATCACCAATGTAAGGAGCATTCTTCTCACTGATCACCAATGTAAGGGACATTCTTCCCACTGATCACCAATGTAAGGAACATTCTTCTCACTGATCACCAATGTAAGGGACATTCTTCTCACTGATCACCAATGTAAGGAGCATTCTTCTCACTGATCACCAATGTAAGGAGCATTCTTCTCACTGATCACCAATGTAAGGAACATTCTTCTCACTGATCACCAATGTAAGGAACATTTTTCTCACTGATCACCAATGTAAGGAGCATTCTTCTCACTGATCACCAATGTAAGGAGCATTCTTCTCACTGATCACCAATGTAAGGAACATTCTTCCCACTGATCACCAATGTAAGGGACATTCTTCTTACTGATCACCAATGTAAGGAACATTCTTCCCACTGATCACCAATGTAAGGGGCATTCTTGATACTGGGAAACCGGGGATCTGTTTTCCTCTGATTACCAATGCAGGGAGGGTTCTTCCCACTAACTACCAACGTGACCATCATCAAGGAAAGGAACATTTTTACCACTGGCCACCAATAAAATCAGCAGTCTTCCCACTGACCACCAATGTAAAAATCATTCTTGCCACTGACCACCAATGTAAGTAACATTCTTCCCAATAACCATCATTGTAAAGGGCATTCTTCTCAGTGACCACCAATGTAAGGAACATTCTTCCCACTGATCACCAATGTAAGGAACATTCTTCTCACTGATCACCAATGTAAGGAACATTCTTCCCACTGATCACCAATGTAAGGGACATTCTTCTCACTGATCACCAATGTAAGGGGCATTCTTCCCACTGACCACCAATGTAAGGAACATTCTTCCCACTGATCACCAATGTAAGGAACATTCTTCTCACTGATCACCAATGTAAGGAACATTCTTCCCACTGATCACCAATGTAAGGAACATTCTTCCCACTGATCACCAATGTAAGGAACATTCTTCCCACTGACCACCAATGTAAGGAACATTCTTCCCACTGACCACCAATGTAAGGAGAATTCTTCTCACTGATCACCAATGTAAGGGACATTCTTCCCACTGACCACCAATGTAAGGTGCATTCTTCCCACTGATCACCAATGTAAGGGACATTCTTCCCACTGATCACCAATGTAAGTGACATTCTTCTCACTGACCACCAATGTAAGGGACATTCTTCCCACTGATCACCAATGTAAGGAACATTCTTCCCACTGACCACCAATGTAAGGGACATTCTTCCCACTGATCACCAATGTAAGGGACATTCTTCCCACTGACCACCAATGTAAGGGACATTCTTCCCACTGATCACCAATGTAAGGAACATTCTTCTCACTGATCACCAATGTAAGGAACATTCTTCCCACTGACCACCAATGTAAGGAACATTCTTCCCACTGACCACCAATGTAAGGGACATTCTTCCCACTGATCACCAATGTAAGGGACATTCTTCCCACTGATCACCAATGTAAGGAGCATTCTTCCCACTGATCACCAATGTAAGGAACATTCTTCCCACTGATCACCAATGTAAGGGACATTCTTCCCACTGATCACCAATGTAAGGGACATTCTTCCCACTGATCACCAATGTAAGGAGCATTCTTCCCACTGATCACCAATGTAAGGGACATTCTTCCCACTGATCACCAATGTAAGGGACATTCTTCTCACTGATCACCAATGTAAGGGGCATTCTTCCCACTGATCACCAATGTAAGGAACATTCTTCCCACTGACCACCAATGTAAGGAACATTCTTCCCACTGACCACCAATGTAAGGGACATTCTTCCCACTGATCACCAATGTAAGGGACATTCTTCCCACTGATCACCAATGTAAGGAGCATTCTTCCCACTGATCACCAATGTAAGGGACATTCTTCCCACTGATCACCAATGTAAGGGACATTCTTCCCACTGATCACCAATGTAAGGAGCATTCTTCCCACTGATCACCAATGTAAGGGACATTCTTCCCACTGATCACCAATGTAAGGGACATTCTTCTCACTGATCACCAATGTAAGGGGCATTCTTCCCACTGATCACCAATGTAAGGAGCATTCTTCCCACTGATCACCAATGTAAGGGACATTCTTCCCACTGACCACCAATGTAAGGGACATTCTTCCCACTGATCACCAATGTAAGGAACATTCTTCCTACAGACCACCAATGTAAGGGACATTCTTCTCACTGATCACCAATGTAAGGAACATTCTTCCCACTGATCACCAATGTAAGGAGCATTCTTCCCACTGATCACCAATGTAAGGGCCATTCTTCTCACTGATCACCAATGTAAGGGACATTCTTCCTACAGACCACCAATGTAAGGGCCATTCTTCTCACTGATCACCAATGTAAGGAACATTGGGCCAGATCCACAACGAGCGGCCGTAACTTAACTTTTCCTATTTAAGTTACACCGCCGCAAAATTTCTACCTAAGTGCCCGACTAACAAACCACTTACCTAGAAATTTTCAGCGGTGTAACTTTATTCGTCCGGGGCAAGGCGGGCCCAATCTAATGGAGCGAGTCCCATTTAAATTAGGCGCGCTCCCGCGCCGGACGTACTGCGCATGCTCCTGACGTGATTTTCCCGACGTGCTTTGCGCGAAGTTACGTTACGCCGAGTTTTGTGAATCGCGCCGGGTAAAAAAAGTTGCGTCGGGAAAAAAAAGAGATGCGGCGGGAAAAAAAAATGTTAAAAAAAATTTGACAGCGTCGCGGGAAAGAAGGGTCTACTTTTACATGGTGTACTAACTTTACACTTTGTAAAAGTAGCCCTAATTTTGCGTTTGCAAACTAACAACTTACGGAGACTTCACAAAGGGAATCCGCTTCGTGGATCTCCGTAAGTGCTAATTTGCATACCCGACGCGGAATTTCGAAGAGAAATGCCCCCAGCGGCGGCCGAGGTACTGCATCCTAAGATCCGACAGTGTAAAACTATTACACCTGTCGGATCTTAGGAATATCTATGCGTAACTGATTCTGTGAATCAGTCGCATAGATAGAAACAGGGATACAACGGCGTATTCCTTTTGTGGATCTGGCCCATTCTTCCCACTGATCACCAATGTAAGGGACATTCTTCTCACTGACCACCAATGTAAGGGACATTCTTCTCATTGACCACCAATGTAAGGAACATTCTTCTCACTGACCACCAATGTAAGGAACATTCTTACCACTAACCACCAATGCACCAATGAAAGGGGCATTCTTTCCACTGACCACCAATATAAGGTGCATTCTACCACCGATGACCAAAGTAAGGATCATTCTTCCTACTGACAATCATTGTAAGGGGCATTGTTCTCACTGATCACCAAATGTAAGGAACATTCTTCCCACAGATCACCAATCAAAGGAACATTCTTCGCAATGACTACTAATGTAAGGAACATTCTTACCCCTGACCACCAATGCACCAATGAAAGGGGCATTCTTTCCACTGACCACTAATATAAGGGACATTCTAGCACTGGCCACTAATGAAAGGGGTGTTCTACCACTGACCACCAATGTAAGGAGCATTCTTCCCACTGACCACCAATGTAAGGAGCATTCTTCCCACTGACCACCAATGTAAGGAACATTCTTCTCACTGATCACCAATGTAAGGAACATTCTTCCCACTGATCACCAATAGAAACAACATGGTTCTCCATGACCACCAATGTAAGGAGCATTCTTCCCCCTGACCAATATAAAGTGGTCCTTCTCTCACTGACCACCAGCTTTGAACACAAGACACTACCTTACCCACTGTAGACCTAGAGCAGAGTAGGTAGGGTTTTATTTAACCACACCCCTTTAAGCCCCCCCCCACCACTGTTTGGCATTTTGACCACACCAACCTTTGGATGCGGCATGTTGCAATTACAGTAGATCTGAAAAGGGCTCTTCGGTTGACCCTGGCCACGCCATCCCTTTAATTCCAGTTCCTGTCCATCCCCAGTTCAATATCAAAGTCATAGAGGTATGCTGTGTACACACGATCGGATTTTCCGTCAGAAAAATCTTGGATGTGTTTTCCGCACGGTAACACAAAAGTTCTCGGAACTTTTGACCGTCAAGAACGCGGTGACGTACAATACTCTGACAAGCTGATAAAATGAAGTTCAATGCTTCCGAACATGCTTCGAATTGTTTCCGAGCATGCGGCAGAATTTTTGCGCGTCGGAATTGCTACAGACGATCGGAATTTTCAATTAGAATTTTTTCCATCGGAAATTTGAGAACAAGCTCTCAAATCTTTCCTGGTGGAAATTCCGACAGGAAAAGTCAGATGGAGGCTACACACGGTCGGAACTTCCGTTCAAAAGCTCACATAGGACTTATCTTGTCGGAAATTCCAATCGTGTGTACGGGGCAATAGATACTTCACTGCTGACACAAAAGATAACGGCTAACAGATATAACCTGATTATTATGTCTGAGCATGCTGTAAAGACATTCATGCTGATAAAACAGCAATTTCTTTTGTGATTTTATGATTATAATAGACTTCCAAGTATCACCTGAAGATATGCTGGGAAACCGAGACTTTGCTACACAATTTCAAGCCGCAAATAGAAATGTGGCTGTAGTGTTGTTATTTTAGGCTAATTTTAGTCCAATGTTGTTAAGCTGTTGTTTTGGGGTATTTTCTGTTGTGGTCGAATGTCCTTAACCACTTAAGGACCGGACCAATATGTTGCTAAATTGGCACTGCGTCGCTTTAACAGACAATTGCGCGGTCGTGCGATGTGGCTCCCAAACAAAATTGACGTCCTTTTTTCCCCACAAATAGAGATTTCTTTTGGTGGTATTTGATCACCTCTGCGGTTTTTATTTTTTGCGCTATAAACAAAAATAGAGCGACAATTTTGAAAAAAAATGCAATATTTTTAACTTTTTGCTATAATAAATATCCCCCAAAAACATATATAAATTTTTTTTTTCCCTCAGTTTAGGCCGATACGTATTCTTCTACCTATTTTTGGTAAAAAAAATCACAATTAGCGTTTATCGATTGGTTTGCGCAAAACTTATAGCGTAGGGGATAGGGGATAGTTTTATTGCATTTTTATTAAAAACATTTTTTTTACTACTAATGGCGGCGATCAGCGATTTTTTTCGTGACTGCGACAATATGGTGGACACTTCGGACAATTTTGACACATTTTTGGGACCATTGTCATTTTCACAGCAAAAAATGCATTTAAATTGCATTGTTTATTGTGAAAATGACAGTTGCAGTTTGGGAGTTAACCACAGGGGGCGCTGAAGGAGTTAGGGTTCACCTAGTGTGTGTTTACAACTGTAGGGGGGTGTGGCTGTAGGTTAGGGTGACCAGACATCCCCGGTTTCAGGGGACAGTCCCCGGATTGAGGACACTGTCCCTGGACCAAGTCTGTCCCCGGTTTTGTCCCCGATTGGATTTGAACAGGGGCTGGTGCAATTTCAAAAAAAATCAGTGCAGAATTAAAAAAAAATCTGAATTACACACCTCCACTCCTACTAGCTTAGGGGGGGGGGGGGGGTTTCTTTCCATTATCTGTGCCCCTTTCTGATGATCATGTGCTGGTCGGAGCTGAGGGAATATTTCTTCAGTTTCGGGTGTATGCCCATTCCGCTCCACTTCTGTTCTTCTGCCCTGGCCCGTCCTGGCCAGCCGCCTGCCTGCCTATCTCCTTGCCTTCCCTGGTGGAGGGAACTTCCTCCGCACCCCATCCAGTAGTACACGGGGCCCGGAGAGTGAGACTTGAGTGGCTGACAGGCTGTTAGGTGGGCGGCGACGGGCAGAGAGTTGCTGATTGCTGCCATTACTAGTAAAAAAAAAATATGTCCCCGGATTTCATTTGAAAAATCTGGTCACCTTACTGTAGGTCTGACATCATCGATCGTGTCTCCCTATAAAAGGGATGACACGATCGATGCAGCCGCCACAGTGAAGCACGGGGAAGCCGTGTTTACATACGGCTCTCCCCGTTCTTCAGCTCCGGGGAGCGATCGCGAGGGGGCGGCTAGAAACGAATAGCCGCGCCCTCGTCCCGGATCGCTCCCCGCGGGAATCCGACCGGCGCATGTACCGGGGGGGGTCCCAAAAGGACCCCCGACCCATGTCTAGGCAGGGACGTAGAGGTACACCAATGTGCCTGTACGTGCCATTCTGCCAACGTACATATACATGCGGCGGTCCGGAAGTGGTTAAAGTGGTTGTATATATATATTTTTTTACTTTTACCTACAGGTAAGCCTATAATAAGGCCCCTTTCACATTGGACCTGTAGCCGCGGTGGCGGTATATCGCCGCTAAAAATAGCGGCGCTATACCGCCGGGGTTGCCGCGGGAATCAGCCGCTAGCGGTGCGGTATTAACCCCCGCTAGCGGCCGATAAAGGGTTAATACCGCCCACAATGCGCCTCTATAGAGGCGCATTGCGGGCGGTATTGCCGCGGTTTCCCATTGTTTTCAATGGGAAGGAGCGGTGAAGAAGCGGTATACATGCCGCTCCTCTCACCGCTCCAAAGATGCTGCTGACAGAAGATTTTTTTGTCTCCCGCCAGCGCATCGCCTCAGTGTGAAAGCCCTCGGGCTTTCACATTGAGTCTGCAGTGAAGGAGTTTTTCAGGCGGGATAGCAGCGCTATTTTTAGCGCTGTACCGCCTGAAAAACTCCTCAATGTGAAAGGGGCCTAAGGCTTACCTGTACCGACGCCTCGTTCCAAGATAAGTATTTCATAATGAGCTAGAATGCGGTGCATACTAGCTCATTATGCCTTGTCCTTTACAGGTGCCAGGAAAAAAAAATGTTTTGCCTATGTAGCGCCCTCTTGCTTTCAGTATGGGCACTACGCCTAAAGTTAGTGGGAGAGTTACCTTGCTCCCATTCAGTGTTTACTTAAATTTGGGGACTTCTGTCGTTCCAGAAAGTCCACTGGGTCAGTCTGTGGACAGGGGGTGCAATTCCACCTCTGGCCGACAGTTGGCGCCAGAGGGGTTCTGGCGGAGCAGTTCTTTCCCAGCAGCCAATTGGAGGAGTTTATGCCTCGCGAGGCATGCTGGGGGAGGATATATCTGGGACAGGGGTCATGTGTTCGGGAGTCTTCGCGGGGTCCCCGTTCCTGGTGCGGTACCCACCTTCAGGGTACGCGCATTCAAGGACCCCGCCGGCGCGGCCCACCTGGCCAGAGCTGACCTCTGCATCGAACCTCATCCCGATGAGAGAAGGGACCCCAGCGTTTCACTGGGTTCCAAGGCCTGTTGACAGAATCCCAGTCTGAAAACTCTTTATTGGATGTCTGGACTTCCACTCACTGCTGCTATTCACACAGTTACACCCCTAGACACTGCCAGGGTAATTTGGTAGGCCGGTCCCAAATCAAACAGCGGCTCCTTCGGGGGTAGCGCTACACCTATACAACCGCTTCAAGCTATGGTTTTAGGCTATTTTTCCTTCTGGTTAATTGTTCTTAAGCAGGGTGGATTTAATTTAAATCAACTCGATTTAAATCATAATTTTTAAAGAGCAACTGTCATCCCTGTTCCTCAGCGGCTCCTCCTCTGACCCGCTGTTGGCTCCTCCTCTGACCCGCTGTTGGCTCCTCCTTTGACCCACTGTTGGCTCCTCCTTTGACCCACTGTTGGCTCCTCCTCTGACCCGCTGTTGGCTCCTACTCTGACCCGCTGTTGCTCCTCCATTGGCTCCTCCTCTGACCTGAAGCCTGCTTCGCCTGCTGTTGGCTCTTCCTCTGACCTTGTTGTTGGCTCCTCCTCTGACCCGCTGTTGGCTCCTCTTCTGACCCACTGTTGGCTCCTCCTCTGACCCGCTGTTGGCTCCTCCTCTGACCCGATGTTGCTCCTCCGTTGGCTCCTCCTCTGACCTGATGCCCTCTTCGCCTGCTGTTGGCTCTTCCTCTGACCTTTTGTTGGCTCCTCCTCTGACCTGCTGTTGCTCCTCCGTTGGCTCCTCCTCTGACCTGAAGCCTGCTTCGCCTGCTGTTGGCTCTTCCTCTGACCTTGTTGTTGGCTCCTCCTCTGACCCGCTGTTGGCTCCTCTTCTGACCCACTGTTGGCTCCTCCTCTGACCCGCTGTTGGCTCCTCCTCTGACCCGCTGTTGCTCCTCCGTTGGCTCCTCCTCTGACCTGATGCCCTCTTCGCCTGCTGTTGGCTCTTCCTCTGACCTTTTGTTGGCTCCTCCTCTGACACGCTGTTGGCTCCTCCTCTGACCAGCTGTTGACTCACCGACAGTCCCTTTCACTTTAATGGAGCGGCTGGTGATGGCGGCAGTGACACAACAAGGTTAGGGAACGTGGCAGCAGCGGGTGAGTAGATGCCCGCTAACAGGTGCTGCCATTATGGATCTGAAATGGCAAGTGCTCTTTAAATGTAATGACTAGTGTTTTTAGGCTAAATTTGGTTAAATGTTGTTGGGCTATAGTTTTAGCCCGGGTTCACACTGCCGTGGCTTCAAAATCTCACAACTTGCACGCGACTTTGAAGCCTGGGCCCAGCATGACTTGCATGCGACTTCCTTAACAGAAGTCAATGCAAGTCGTACTAAAGTCAGACCAAAAGTGCACAAACCTTTTTCTAAGTCGGAGCGACTCAAGTTGCACTGATTAGAACGATTCCGTTGCACTGAATAGGATCCGACTTCTGATGCGACAAGTGCTTCAAAGTCAGAGCGCTTGTGGCATAAGTGTGAACCAGGCCTTAGGCCAGGGGTCGACAATATCCGGGCGCCAGGTCGTAATTGCGACAAGAAATTGTGACCTGGCGCCAGCGACCGCCGGTAATTGAGGCCCCCCGGCTTTGCGCCTACAAGGCCGCGAAGACGGGGCCTCAATTACCGGCCGGGGAGGTGTGGGCGCAAGGAGGCACTGGATCCTGTGCGATGGACAGTAATTGAGGTCCCGGCTTTGCGGCCTTGGGAAGTCCCAAGCTCTCCCTTCTGTGAGCTGGCACCATCTGGTGGTGGCCGTTGGCATTACATGTTAAACAGCAATTCTGAGTGAAAAATGACAATTTTCACTGCCATCTCCTTTCCTCACATTTGAACCCCCGAACATTATATATATTTTTGATTCTAACACCCTAGAGAATAAAATGGCAATCGTTGCAATACTTTCTGTCACGCCGTATTTGCGCAGCAAGCGCACAAGCGCACTTTTTGTGGAAAAAAAACACTTTTTTTAATTAAAAAATAAGACAACAGTAAAGTTATCCCAAATTGTTTTTATATTGTGAAAGATAATGTTACGCCGAGTAAATTGATACCCAACATGTCACGCTTCACAATTCGTGGAATGGCAACAAACTTTTACCCTTTAAAATCTCCATAGGCGACGTTTAAAAAAAAATACAGGTTGCACGTTTTGAGTTACAGAGGAGGTCTAGGGCTAGAATTATTGCTGTCGCTCTAACGATCGCGGCGATACCTCACGTGTGGTTTGAATACCGTTTACATATGCGGGCGCTACTCACGTATGTGTTCGCTTCTGCACGCGAGCTCGTCGGGACGGGGCGCGTTTTCTGGCTCCTAACTTTTTTAGCTGGCTTCTAGATTCCAAGCAAATTTGTCAAACCCTGCCTTAGGCTACCTGGTCAGATGTTCTTAGGTACAGTAATTGTTTTAGGCTATATTTGGCCGAATGTTATCAGGCTATTGTTTAAGGCTATTTTCTCTTCTGGTTGAATTTCCTTAGGCTATTGCTTAAGGGCTATTTTCTGTCCTGGTTTAATGTTCTTAGGCTATTGTTAGGCTCTATTTTTATTAAATGTTGTTAGGTTTTCTTCTCTTTTGGTCGAATGTTCTTAGGCTATTGTTTTAGGCTGTTTTTTTAGCCGGGTCAGATGTTGTTGGGGTATTGTTTTAGGCTATCTTCTATTCCAGTTAAATGTTGTTAGGCTATTTTTTTGGGGCTCTTTTCTCTTCTGGTTGATTGATTTCAGGCGTGTCCTTTAGGCTCTTTTTGGTCTATTGCTCTTGGCTATTGTTTTAGGCTATTTTCTATTCAGGTCAGATGTTGTTAGGCTATTGTTTTTATGCTATATTCTCCTCCGGTTGAATGTTTTTAGGCTGTTTTTTTAGGCCAGTGATTCTCAACTCCAGTCCTCAAGGCGCCACAACAGGTCATGTTTTCAGACTTTCTGTTATTTTGCACAGGTGGTTTGATCAGTTTCACTGCCTTAGTAATTACCACAGCCTTTTGGTCTGATGGAAATCCTGAAAACAAGAGCTGTTGGGACGCCTTGAAGACTGGAGTTGAGAAACACTGGTTTAGGCTATTTCCTCATGTGGTTGAATGTTCTCAGGCTGTTTTATTTATTTATAATTTTTTGGGGTTGGAATTAGGGTTGCCACCTCATCCCTTTAAAAAGGAACACATCTGAATTACACAGGTTCTGAGGCTAATTTAATGCAGATAAGGCACCAAGTGAGTTTAATTACCACCTTAATCAGCCACAGAACCTGTGTAATTCAGATGTGTTCCTTTTTAAAGGGATGAGGTGGCAACCCTAGTTGGAATGTTCTTAGGCTATGTTTTAGGCTATTTTTGGTACATTGCTTTAGGGGGTCAGGGGTCCCCAAACTATGGCCCTCCTGTTGTTCAGGAACTTTAATTCTTATCATGCCTAGTCATGTCTTTGAATGTCAGAGTTTTACAATGCCTCATGGGAAGTGTAGGTCCGCCACAGCTGGAGGGCCGTAGCTTTAGGCTATTGTCTTTGGCTATTGTTTTAAAGCGGGAGTTCACCCAATGATCTTCTTTTTTTCTCTTTTCCCCTTAGATTCCTGCTCGTTTTGTCTAGGGGAATAGGCTAGTTGTTTTAAAATATGAGCCGTACTTACCGTTTTCGAGATGCATCTTCTCCGTCGCTTCCGGGTATGGGTCTTCGGGAGCGGGCGTTCCTTCTTGATTGACAGTCTTCCGATAGGCTTCCGACGGTCGCATCCATCGCGTCACTAGTAGCCGAAAGAAGCCGAACGTCGGTGCGGCTCTATACTGCGCCTGCGCACCGACGTTCGGCTTCTTTCGGAAAATCGTGACGCGATGGATGCGACCGTCGGAAGCCTCTCGGAAGACTGTCAATCAAAATAGGAACGCCCGCTCCCGAAGACCCATACCCGGAAGCGGCGGAGAAGATGCATCTCGTAAACCGTAAGTACAGCTCATATTTTAAAACAACTAGCCGATTCTCCTAGACAAAACGAGCATTAATCTAAGGGGAAAATGTGTCATGTACGGGTGAACCCCCGCTTTAAGCTATTTTCTCTTATGGTTGAATGTTTTCGGGTTATTGATTTAGGCTGTTTTGTTTGAATGTTGTTTTAGCCTATCTAGTCAAATGTTCATAGGTAATTGTTTTGGTGCTATATATGGTTGAATGTTATCAGGCTATTTTCTCTTCTGGTTGAATGTTCTTAGGCTATTGTTTTAGGACTGGTTCACACCTGTGCATTTTCAGTTTTGTAGACACACACTACAGTGCATTTAACATTATTTCCTATGGGTCATGTTCACATCTGTGCATTTTATGTACAGGGCCAGGGAGGTTTTTCTGTTTTTTGGTTCCATAGACTTCAGTGGATCAAAAACATGTATTAAAAAACTCAAAATGCAACTGCAATATGCAAACTGCAACCTGCATGGGTGTGAACCAGGCCTGATGCAACATTTGATCAAATATTGTTAGGCTATTGTTTTCTCTTTTGGTTGATTGTTGTCAGTTGTTTTTTTTTGGGCTATTTTTGGTCACTTGCTCTTAGACTATTGTTATAGGCGATTTTCTATTCGGGTCAGATGTTAGGCCTCTTTCACACGGGGTGCCTCCGTGAAGCAGAATTAGCTTGCTCTCTCCGCTGATCCCCGCTGAGCAGGCGGATGACAGGTCCGTGCCTGCTCCGCTATGCAGAGCGGACACGGACACAGTCCCGCTCTCCTCTATGGGGCAATCAGATGGAAATGGACCACCTGTCCATTTCCATCCAATGCCATCTATCCAGATTGGTTCGGATGGTGGCGGGTGTCAGTGGACATGTCTCCACTGACATCATCTGCTCCATAGAAGAGACTGGAGGGTGCTATCAGGTCCACCTGAAAAACTGAAAGGCGGACCTGATTGGATCGCCAGCGTGACAGGTGCCTTAAGCCCCGTACACACGATTGGACCTTTGTCCGACCAAAATCACATCGGAATTCAGACGGAATTCCATCGGAGTAGAAGAGAACATGTTCTCTATCTAAACTGGGATGGAATTCATCTGAATTTCCGATGGAATTCCTCCGATGGGGCATACACACGGTAGGAATTTCCGATGGAAAAAGTCTGTCTGACTTTTTCCATCGGTAATTTCGATCGTGTGTACGGGGCTCTAGGCTTTTGTTTTAGGCTATTTTCTCTTCTGCAGAGCTATTGTGTTTTCTTGGTGTGGGGGGCGCACAGAGCCACCCCTCACGGGAGAACACAGTGATTATTGCTGGTGGGTATAGCTGCTGGCAATAATTGCATGCTAAAGAACCAACATGCTGGTTGTACTGATGGAGCCTGCCCATAGATGGATCAAATCTTGGCCAGTTCTTGCTTAACCGGCCAAGATTTCGGACCATCTATGGCTGGCTTTAGGCTATTTCCTCCTCTGGTAGACTGTTCTTATTTTTCTTTTTTCTTTTAGGACTGAACATTTTTAGGGTATTAGGCAATGTTACATTCCCCCTGTAACAGACAACGTAAATATCAGAAAATACAATTTTATAATAATTAAAAACATTTGCAAGGAACATTTTAGTGATTTTTTTGCGTAATAGCTGATCCATTCACACAGCATTATTTTTAATAAATCTAATAATGCAATTCCTAAAAAAAGACTGTTAGGTTATCCATAGACACGATGGCCCGGATTCACGAAGCACTTACGCCGACATATCTCGAGAAGTGCAAATATGCGCCGTCGTATCTATGCGCCGTGTCCACAAACCAAGATACGCCTAAAAATAGGCTTCATCCGACCGACGTAACTTGCCTACGCCGGCGTATCGTGGGCGCATATTTACGCTGGACGCAAGTGGCGCTCCCATTGATTTCCTATTCAAATATGGAAATGAGGGAGATACGTCGATTCACGAACATACTTGCGCATAATATACGCGGTTTGCGTAAGTCGTATGTCCGGTGTAAAGTTATTCCCCATATAGGAGGCGCAACCCATGCAAAGGTATGGACCAGGGAACACAGCCGTCGTATCTTATGTCGTTTACGTTGTACGTGAATATGACTAGGCGTAGGTTATGTTCACGTCGTAGGCAGTGATCCGTCGTATCTTAGGGAGGAGTTCCGACGTGATTCTGAGCATGCGCAGTGGGACGCGTCCACGTGACGGCGCATGCGCCGTTTGTTCGTATCTTTATGGCGCTCGGCCCATCATTTGCATGGGGGTCACGCCTCATTTGCATGGCTCACGCCCACTTCCACTTACGACGACTTACGCCTAGGAAACCCAGCGCAGATTTGGCAGCACTGGCTTTGTGAATCCAGTGCTTGCCTCTCTGCGCTACGTCGGCGTAGCGTATATGAGATACGCTACGGCGGCATAAATATGCGCCGATGTATGTGAATCCGGGCCATAATGGTTGTGGGAACCACCAGCACACAGTTGTTCTGCAGAAAAAGGAAATGCACATCAATCCCCCTTTTTCCAGACAGTTGCGACTATTCCTCAGAGATAAGGCGCCTTATCTCTGAGGAATAGTCGCAACTGTCTGGAAAAAGCCATTCATGTCATTATTTTATACGATAGAGAACGCAGCAGGAAGAATGAGATTAGGGATGAGCGGATTAATTTGGGTAAAACTAATTGTGCTGTAAAATTTATAATTTTTTTTTTTTTTTTTTACCTTACTGGCGTTGTAAATGTATTGCAATGTATTGTTATTTTGTAATATGTATGTAGCACCCTGGTGGTTAGGCAGGGTTGCTAGTAAATTTAGTTTGCCGGGTGGTTATTGTCCTGGTTGTTAGTAGATCCACTGATTCCTCTCTAATTCTAGACTTGCTGCACTTTCTCTCTTCTGTCGCTAGGTGGCATTATGCTGGTGACATTGGATAGACAAGGACTTAGCAAGGTCAGGTTGTGAATGGATAGGGTGTCTCGACCAATTGGCTGGGTTTTCTTTAGTCCCTTGGCCTTCTGGGAGAGCATATTTATTTGGGTGGAGTCAGGTGACCGGGGTTCTGAACCCCCTGGACGTCTGTCTGTGTGGGCTTGTGTTATGCTGCTGGGCGGAAACCTAAGGCCTATCCTGGGGACATCTGGCTACTAGGCTGTCTGAGGGCCTTTTCAAAAGCAGGAGAAGCAGCGCAGGTTTGGGAGTGCAGGATTGGACTCCAACCGCAAGTAACGGTTCCGCCAGATGGGGAACCAGCTATGGTCAGAGGTAGAGGGGAAGCTGTCGCCACTAAGGGACCATCCCCCTTGTTACTGGAGACCACTGTGAGTAAGCTGGAGCCAGTACCAGAGCAGTCTTCTCACCAGCCAAGGATGGTGCAGAAGTGGGAAAAGATCAGCAAGTGCCAAGCCAGGGACCCAGCAGGACAGCAGAGGTGACGCTTGAGGAGCATCAGTGAGTGCCAAGCCAGAGACCTAGTGGGTCACCACAATACAAAATGTTATTTTAAGCATGGGTTAAAATAATTCAAATTGATATGATTAGTTTAAAAATCTTAGAAAGCGGTGAGTTTGATCACTTAAATTACAGAAATTAAGTCATCGTATAGTTAGAGGCTGACACGTTTCAGGGTTTTTCTCTGCTTCTTCAGGACCACTTTGATAGATGATAATATATTTTGGTCTTCACACTTACAAAAAAAAACATATATTCTAATTGTTTGTTTCCAAAGTAAACCCTAAAAAGGGCATTGGAGCACATTCCAAAAAGGTACTGATGATACATATAAGGACTAAAGGCACACTTTGCGATGTGCCTGGGATCTCTCGGCATCAAAAATGGAGCGCCGACCACCAGATGGACCTTCTGTCAAGGCTGCCAGATGGAAATGGTGTCCAAGTGGTAGTGGTGGCAGGGTGATGGACATGGATTTTCACAGTTTATCAAAATGCACATGAAACTTTTACTTGAGCCCAATTGCCATGTTTGGCAGCTCACTACATAGACAGGGATCCCCCAAATGAGGGTGTTCACTGAATCGAAAGATTCAAGTATAATGGGTCAAGGGGAGCGCCAAATAAAAGAGTCTAAAGTCTATATCGCTCAACTGGTTTATCGAAATGCAGATGAAATCTTTACTTGAGCCCAATTGACTTGTGTTTGGCTGCTCGCTACAAAGACGGGATCCCCCAAAAGAGGGCATTCACTGAATTGAAAAATTCAAGTATAATATTTTAAGGATAGCACCAAATGAATAATTTCTTAAGAGTGCAAATTCTTGAACATTCAACTGGTTTATTAAAATGTGATTACATCTTTGCTTGAGCCCAATTGACTTGTGTTTGGCAGCTCACCACAAAGATGGGGATCCTCCAGAAGGGGCCGTTCACAGAATCGAGAAATTCAAATATAATGGGTCAAGGAGAGCACCAAATTAAAAATTCTTAAGAGTCCAAACTTTTTATCATTCAACCGGTCTATCAAAATGCAGATGAAATCTTTACTTGAGCCCAATTGGCTTGAGTTTGGCAGCTCACCATAAATACCGGGATCTCCCAGAAGAGGTCGTTCACTGAATCGGAAAATCTAAGTATAATGTGCAAAGGAGAGGACCAAATAAAAAATTCTTAAGAGTCCAAAGGCTTTATCATTCAACTGGTTTATCAAAATGCAGATGAAATCTTTACTGGAGCCTGAAATCTTTACTGGAGCCCGAGTTTTGCAGCTCACCACAAAGACCGGGATCTTCCAGAAGAGGTCGTTCACTGAATCGAGAAATTCAAATATAATGGGTCAAGTGGAGCACCAAATTAAAAATTCTTAAGAGTCCAAAGTCTTTATCATTCAACTGGTTTATCAAAATGCGTATGAAATCTTTACTGGAGCCCAATTGGCTTGAGTTTGGCAGCTCACCACAAAGACCGGGATCTCCCAGAAGAGGTCGTTCACTGAATCGGAAAATCGAGGTGTAATGTGCAAAGGAGAGGACCAAATGAAAAATTCTTGGGGCCTCGTACACACGACCGAACATGTCTGCTGAAACTGGTCCGCGGACCAGTTTCCGCGGATATGTTCGGTCGTCTGTACGGCCAACCGGACAATTTTCCGTCGGATCGGACAGGTTTCCAGCATGTCCGCTGGAAGCCTGTCCGTCGGACATGTTCGGCCGTCTGTACGACTCATCGGACATGTCCGCTCGGCCCGAAAGCCCTCGCATGCGTCAAAGTGATTCGACGCATGCGTGGAAACATTGACCTTCCAGGGTCGCGCATGTCGCCTCGTCATCGTCGCGGCGATGGCGGGGCCACGTCACCGCGTTCGCTGTCCGTGGGAAATTTGGTCTGACGGTGTGTACAGCCATCAGACTAAAATCCGCCAGCAGACATGTCAGTTGAAAACGGTCCGCGGACCGTTTTCATCGGACATGTCCCGTCGTGTGTACGAGGCCTAAGAGTCCAAAGTCTTTATCATTCAACTGGTTTATCAAAATGCAGATGAAATCTTTGCTTAAGCCCAATTGGCTTGAGTTTGGCAGCCCACCACAAAGACCGGGATCTCCCAGAAGAAGTCGTTCACTGATGATTCCACTGGTTTATCAAAATGCGGATAAAATCTTTACTAGAGCCCAATTGGCTTGTGTTTGGCAGCTCACCACAAAGACAGGGATCTCCCAGAAGAGGCTGTTTACTAAATTGAGAAATCCAAGTACAAGTCCAAGAGTCCTTATCATTCAACTGGTTACAACAAGCAGGACAAAGGATAGGCCATTGCATTTAGGGAGCCACAAAATCTCCCTTCATCAGGAGTAGGTGAAATGGCATACCGTTAAACGGGATCAACAGTATTCATAAGAAGACTAATCTGCAGGGAGAGGATATTATAAGTGAAGCCCTGTACACGCGATCGGCTTGTCCGATGAAAACAGACCGTTTTCATCGGACAAACCGATCGTGTGTGGGCCCCATTGGTTTGTTTTCCATCGGTGAAAACAAATAGAACATGTTTTAAATTTTTCCTATGGATAAAAAACCGATAGAAAAAAAAACGATCGTCTATGTGGAAGTCCATCGGTCAAAAATCCATGCATGCTCAGAATCAAGTCAACGCATTCAGCACGTTGTAGTGTTTTACGTCACTGCGTTTTGAAATTTTTGTCCGCGTTGTCGGATTTTTGACTGATGGTGTGTAGGCAAGACTGATGAAAGTCGGCTTCATCGGAAAACCGACGAAAAAAATCCATCGGTTTAGATTCCATCAGCTATCCGATCGTGTGTACGAGGCTTAAAGGGTCACTAAAGGAAAAAATTTTTTTAGCTGAAATGACTGTTTACAGGGCATAGAGACATAATAGTTAACTGATTCCTTTTAAAAATGATTAAAAATAGATAAAAAAACAATCATATAATGTGCCTGCAGTGTAGTTTCGTTTTTGCTGTTGTTTGCTGGTTCTCTGATGTACAGAGAGCCACTAGAGGGCAGTCAGCCAATAGAGAGCAGTGATACTTTGTCTAAAACTCCTCAGCACCAATCCAGTTTCGTTTTACACACACCTCCTTGATTAGTGACCACCGTGAGAAATCTCCCAGTACTGTGGTTATCAGGAAACAGGCAACCAGGAAGTGTCCAGAACAGAGAGGATTTACAGCAACATCAAAGCAAAAACGAACACTGAGGACATGAAACCAGGACTGCAGCAAGGTAAAGGAAGCTATTTAGCTAAAAAAAAAAATTCCTTTAGTGACCCTTTAACAGTCAAGTCTGGTGTTCACAGTAGAAGTAGCAAGCTTCGGCGCTCTCCTTGAACCGTTATGGATGGGAATGCAGTAATAAAAAAAGGGTTCCCGCTAGGGTTGTCCCGATACCACTTTTTTAGGACCGAGTACAAGTACCGATACTTTTTTTTATGTACTCGCCGATACGAAAACGATACTTTTTATTAAATGTGTCCCCAAATATATGCAGCCATGTCCCCCATATATGCAGCCATGTCCCCCACATATATCCAGCCATGTCCCCCCACATATATGCAGCCATGTCCCCCCACATATTGCAGCCATGTCCCCCCCACATATGCAGCCATGTCCCCTCACATATATCCAGCCATGTCCCCCCACATAAATGCAGCCATGTCCCCCCACATAAATGCAGCCATGTCCCCCCACATAAATGCAGCCATGTCCCCCCACATAAATGCAGCCATGTCCCCCCCACATAAATGCAGCCATGTCCCCCCCCACATATTACAGCCATGTCCCCCCACATATATCCAGCCATGTCCCCAAACATATGCAGCCATGTCCCCCATACTTAATGATGATGCCGCCGCCGTGTTAATCACCGTGTGGCGAACATTCAAGGCAGCTTTCGTTTGAATAGCTGTTTTCCCTGCCACGCCGTGTAAAGGACACTCCCCCTTGCTCGGGATTGGACAGATCCGTCCAAGGGGGAGTGTCTATACACGGCGCGGCGGGCAAAACAGCTATTCAAACTAAAGGTGCCTGTAATGTTCGCCGCACGCGGCAGCGGCGGATTTGCGATATACGGCGACGGCGACGGCGGGGGGGTGGGGGGGGCTTAAGTATTCTATTTAGGCATCGGGGGTATTTGCGGGAGTACAAGTACTCCCGCAAATACTCGGTATCGGTCCTGATACTGATACTGGTATCGGGACAACCCTAGTTCCCGCCATCCATGTGATATTTTGAGTCTATAAGCCTCAGGAGGTATAGTGATACCCAAGAACAGCCCCTTAGTAGACTCCTAGGTTTATGAGAACATGGGGACTACCTAAGGGCTGGATCATGCCACTGCAGTTGTGAAACAATATAATACGTCAGAGGGTGACTCTTCCCAGAAGACCCCACGTATAACTAAAATATTACTTCTGGCTCAGACTGGCTCCTCATAAGTCCTCCACCCACCATCGTGTATTTAGCTCTTTGTCATATAATAACTGGTCCCTTTTCCTGGTATTGAATTCACTCTTGATGACTTGAGAATTCCCCCCCGAGTAAATGACTTCAGCAGGCACGGAAGCCCCTTCCTTTTCCAGACCCAGCTATTCCGGACACGGTCGTATTTATAGCTGTTATCTAATGGCACTCCCGGGCAGAAATATTTATGGCAGGTCGTGTGTAACCTACACATGCAGGATAGTCCGCGAAACTGTCCGCCGGTCTTACTATGAAACGAAGGGCTTTCATGTTTATATTAAGGCATATTTACACTAGATCTGGCCATACATGGCTGAACAAAGAAATACAATATAATGTATTTCTCTATTCATGCTAAACGGCACGCAGGGCCGGTGCTACCACTACGCAAACTAGCTGCGGCGCCTGGCCACTGGTGTTCCTTCTCTATTCTCTCTGCAACAAGCAACTAAGTCTCCGTATTAACAGGCAGCTGTCGCTCCGTTCTGTCAGAGGCGCAGTGGTGGCGGAGGACTGTGTCTGTATCCCAACTCCCGAATGAGTGGAAGAAAGCAAACATTCATTGATAGCACTAGTAGGCTGCATTGATGGGCACTGGTGAGGCTGCATTGATGGGTGCTGGTGAGGCTACATTGATGGGTGCTGGTGAGGCTGCATTGATGGGTGCTGGTGAGGCTGCGTTAATGGGCACTGGTGAAGCTGCATTGATGGGCGCTGGTGAGGCTGCATTTGGTGAGCGCTGGTGAGGCTGCATTTGATGGGCACTGGCGAGACTGCATTGATAGACGCTGGTAGGCTGCATGTGATGAGCGCTGGTAAGGCTGCATTTGATGGGCGCTGGTGAGGCTGCATTTGATGGGCACTGGTAGGCTGCATTTGATGGGAGCTGGTGAGGCTGCATTTGATGGGCGCTGGTGAGGCTGCATTTGATGGGCGCTGGTGAGGCTGCATTTGATGGGCGCTGGTGAGGCTGCATTTGATGGACGCTGGTGAGGCTGTAGTTGATGAGTGCTGGTGAGGCTGCATTTGATGGGCGCTGGTGAGGCTGCATTTGATGGACGCTGTTAAGGCTGCATTTGCTGGGCGCTGGTGAGGCTGCATTTGATGGGTGCTGGTGAGGCTGCATTTGCTGGGCGCTGGTGAGGCTGCATTTGATGGACGCTGGTAGGCTGCATTTGATGGGCGCTGGTGAGGCTGCATTTGATGGACGCTGGTAGGCTGCATTTGATGGACGCTGTTAAGGCTGCATTTGATGGGCGCTGGTGAGGCTGCATTTGATGGATGCTGGTAGGCTGCATTTGATGGACGCTGGTGAGGCTGCATTTGATGGGCACAGGTGAGGCTGCATTGATAGACGCTGGTGAGGCTTCATTTGATGAGCGCTGATGAGGCTGCATTTGATGGACACTGGTGAGGCTGCATTTGATGGATGCTGGTAGGCTGCATTTGATGGGAGCTGGTGAGGCTGCATTTGATGGGCGCTGGTGAGGCTGCATTTGATGGGCGCTGGTGAGGCTGCATTTGATGGGCGCTGGTGAGGCTGCATTTGATGGACGCTGGTGAGGCTGTAGTTGATGAGTGCTGGTGAGGCTGCATTTGATGGGCGCTGGTGAGGCTGCATTTGATGGACGCTGTTAAGGCTGCATTTGCTGGGCGCTGGTGAGGCTGCATTTGATGGGTGCTGGTGAGGCTGCATTTGCTGGGCGCTGGTGAGGCTGCATTTGATGGACGCTGGTAGGCTGCATTTGATGGGCGCTGGTGAGGCTGCATTTGATGGACGCTGGTAGGCTGCATTTGATGGACGCTGTTAAGGCTGCATTTGATGGGCGCTGGTGAGGCTGCATTTGATGGATGCTGGTAGGCTGCATTTGATGGACGCTGGTGAGGCTGCATTTGATGGGCACAGGTGAGGCTGCATTGATAGACGCTGGTGAGGCTTCATTTGATGAGCGCTGATGAGGCTGCATTTGATGGACACTGGTGAGGCTGCATTTGATGGATGCTGGTAGGCTGCATTTGATGGACGCTGGTGAGGCTGCATTTGATGGGCACAGGTGAGGCTGCATTGATAGACGCTGGTGAGGCTTCATTTGATGAGCGCTGATGAGGCTGCATTTGATGGACACTGGTGAGGCTGCATTGATGGGCACTGGTGAGGCTGCATTTGATGGGCGCTGGTGAGGCTGCATTTGATGGGCGCTTCATTTAAAAGGTGGAGTATACATGGGCAGGACAAAGGGGCTGGAGTCAGGGGTGGAGCCAAGGGGGGGGCAGCAAATTAAGGTTTCGCCTAGGGGTGTCAAAAATCCTTGCACCAGCCCTGACAGTATGCATGGCGTAATCTCCCCCTGCCACCTATTGCACTCTGTGGCTGTCGGAATACCTGAACCGTGTCTGCAACTGAATGGATTCATGTACTGTTTGGTTGTCAATTTTCCACCTGGCTCCTTCAACAAAACTTGATCGAACAACTGACTTTTGTTGAGCCGGGTGGTGCCAACACGGGGGCACCACTCACCTGGACTTCGGCAGGAATTAGCCAAAGTTCCAGGCCAAGATAGGTGGTGCCAACAGGGGTGCCCACAACTGGATTCAGGAGGAATTGGCCAAAATTCAAGCCGTGAGTGGCAGCCTTAACAACAAACTTAACGCAATACTAAAGTCACATTCACTCTACTAAATATTAAAATGGAGTCAAAATGCTGCATTAATATTGATTATAATTTGCACCGCAACCGACCCGCATACAGTATATGTGAAAGCCGGTCTGGTTCATATATTATGGGAATCGGATGCGGTTCAAAATGTGAACCGAGTCTAAAGGAGAATAACTCCTGTGTCAATGGGGATCTCTGGAATGGTTCTATCCATACTGTACCTGAAATTACATCATTGTATAGATGTAATGTTTGTTCATTGTTTTACTTTAGTTATGCTTTATATAGCCCCTAGCTATAGATTGTAAGCTTTAGGACCAGGATTGGGTATGCTGGATTTTGGCTAATGAAATTTGGATCCTGTATCATGCCATCAGTCTCTAACAATACGTGTAGTATGTCTGCAGTCTCTGACCACCTCCTGTATTATGTCTGCAGTCTCTGACCATCTCCTGTATCATGTCTGCAGTCTCTGACCATCTCCTGTAGTATGTCTGCAGTCTCTGACCGTCTCCTGTAGTATGTCTGCAGTCTCTGACCATCTACTGTATTATGTCTGCACTCTCTGACCATCTCATGTATTATGTCTGCAGTCTCTGACCATCTCCTGTATTATGTCTGCAGTCTCTGACCATCTCCTGTAGTATGTCTGCAGTCTCTGACCATCTCCTGTATTATGTCTGCAGTCTCTGACCATCTCCTGTAGTATGTCTGCAGTCTCTGACCATCTCCTGTATTATGTCTGCAGTCTCTTAACATTTCCTGTATTATGTCTGCAGTCTCTGACCATCTCCTGTATTATGTCTGCAGTCTCTGACCATCTTCTGCAATATGTCTGCAGTCTCTGACCATCTCCTGTATCATGTCTGCAGTCTCTGACCATCTCCTGTATCATGTCTGCAGTCTCTGACCATCTCCTGTATCATGTCTGCAGTCTCTGACCATCTCCTGTATCATGTCTGCAGTCTCTGACTATCTCCTGTATCATGTCTGCAGTCTCTTAACATTTCCTGTATCATGTCTGCAGTCTCTGACCATCTCTTTTAGTATATCTGCAGTCTCTGACCATTTCCTTTTGTAAGTGTGCAGGATGTGGCCCTTTGCCTGCCTTTAGCTGGCCCTTGGGTCACTATTTCTTCCACTGATACAAGGCACTTTTTCTCCCACTGTTCACAGGGTTTAGACCTTCCTCCCACTGACACCAACAGTGGGGCGCCGTTCCTTCCACTGATACCAATGACGGGGCATTCTTCCTCCCACCAATACCAACGATGGGGCACTATTCCTCCCACTAACACCAATGAGGGAGTACTATTCCTCCTACTTATGCCAACGATGAAGCACTATTTCTCCCACTGATACCAATGAAGGGGCACTTTCCCTTCCACTAATACCAATGATGGGGAACTATTCCTCCCACTGATACCAATGAAGGGGCACTATTCCTCCCACCAATACCAATAATGGGGCATTCTTCCTCCCACTAATACCAACAATGGGGCACTATTCCTCCTACTTATACCAATGATGAGGCACTATTTTTCCCACTGATACCAATGATGGGGTACTACTAATCCCACCAATACCAACAATGTGGCACTATTCCTTCCACCAATACCAATGATGGGGCCTTATTCCTTCCACTAATACCAATGATGGGGCACTATTCCTCCCACTGATACCAATGATGGGGCCCTATGCCTCCCACTAATACCAATGATGGGGCCCTATCCCTCCCACTAATACCAATGATGGGGCCCTATGCCTCCCACTAATACCAATGATGGGGCCCTATCCCTCCCACTAATACCAATGATGGGGCCCTATTCCTCCTCTTAACAACCTCATGCGCTTTGGAATGTTTTTACGCCAACTGACTACCAAGCCTGAGGAAATATTTACACCCATTGACATTGGGACATTTACTTGCACTGGCCACAGTCTGTATCCCCTTAGGAGCTTCACTCTGACACCTCGGCACCCCCCCCCCCCCCGGCGCCCGGGTGCGGGGCACCCCCCGCACCCGCCTAGGATCGGCCCTGCCCCTTAATTCTAAAGGACAGTAAACTGGCCCTTTGCATGGAAAGTTTGGAGACCCTTGGTGTAGAGCCTGTTCACTTTGCAGAGTGAATTTTCACCTGGCTTACTAAATAAGGTGACTTCAACCATCCAATCACATGCAAGCAAAAATCCTATTGGCCCAGATTCAAAGAGCAATTGCGCCTGCGTAACCATAGTTACGCAGCGCAATATTGCTTACTTGCCCCGGCGTAACGACTTCTCCTGATTCAGAGAGCTTGTTACGCCGACTGCAGCCTCAGATATGCGCGGCATAAGGCTCTTATGCCCTCATATCTTAGGCTGCATTCTTACGTTGGCCGCTAGGTGACGTTCCCGTTGTGGTCAGCGTATAGTATGCAAATTGCATACTAACGCCGATTCACAACCCTACGCGAGCCCTGCGTACGCAGTTTACGTCGTTTGCGTACGTCGGGTTTTCGCGTAAGGCTGCACATGCTAAAAGCAGGGGCAGCCAATGCTAAGGATACCCGTTGTTCCCGCGTCGCGAAATTTGAAATGTACGTAGTTTGCGTAAGTGAATCGTGAATGGCGCTGGACGCCATTCACGTTCACTTTGAAGCAAATGACGTCCTTGCGACGTCATTTACCGCAATGCACGTCGGGAAAGTTTCCCGACGGAGCATGCGCTCTACGCTCGGCGCGGCAACGCGCCTAATTTAAATGATTCCCGCCCCCTACGGGATCATTTACATTAGGCGCCCTTACGCAGGGCATTTTTGAAGAGCGCACACGCAAATTACGGAGCTACTTCTTCATGAATGAAGCGTAGCGCATATAATTTGCGCAGGGTAAAAAGGGTACACTGCGCCTCCGTAAGGAGCGCGCAGCTGTACCTGAATCTACCCCATTGTGTTCATTTTTAAGGGAATTTTCTCCGCATTCACTAAGCTAAGTAAAAATTCCCTTTGCAAGGTCAGCAATTCTCTCTACTACCCCGGTGTCTCTTGAAACCACCAGCTGCTCTCTGACTTTGAGGGGCCTGAACCGTGAAGGACAGAAGATGATTTGTTTAGGGCCCATGAGGTTTATTTTTTTCCGGTGTCCATTGGGCGTTGGCCGCACCCCGATCTGGCGTGGGCCACTCCCCGATCTCCATGTGCTCGTATATTTTGGGATATAATGATGAATGTATATTTAGGATGCTTATGTAATGTGAATACTCCAAACGTCTCAATGCACAGCTCTCCATCCACCTGGCAAACAGGTTCCTCGGGTTTCACATCTAAACTTCTCTGAGGCCAAAACGGGGCCATTGTGCATCTCTGTGCAATAGTGGAACCCAGTGGCGGTTAGGGTGACCACGTGTCCCGGATAACCCGGGACAGTCTCGCATTTTGCAGGTCTTTTCCCGGGCACATTCATTCCAGGACAATACAGTGTCCCAGAATGAAACGGACACAGCCACCCCCCGGGCCAATCTGATGCCCCCAAAAAAGAGCGCCACATCACCGCTTTACTCACTGACAGTACTTGTCCTGGCCGGGAATGCCTGGAGGAGCACAATCCCCACCCCTGCTTGTGATTGGAGAAATCATAAATCCCGCCTCTTGTGTCCAATCACTGTGCTGTGATTCGTTACAGCACAAGCTGATTTTTGGGAAGGGAGGGTGTCCCTGAATGGTGGTTTGGAAATGTGGTCACCCTAGTGGCGGTGCGTCCATAAAGGGCGCAGGAGCGCCACCCCCCTCTCTCCTGTCACCTCTCTCTCACCACAGATAGATTCATGCATTTCATAAATCTTATCTATGGTCGCCCCTGCTGCTCCCTATTTAGGTGTTTGGCCCCTTGTCGGGCACCTGAATTACAGCGGTGGGGGTGTTTTTGGAAGCACCTGATTAGAGCCGTAGGCTCATACCAAAATAGTAAACAGCGGGCGCAATGCTGTGCGTTCGCTGTTTGTTTACTCAGTGTTGTGTTAGGAAAGCAAAATAAATAGCTTTCCTAACACTGACCCGCCTCTCAGCCAATCAGGTCTGGTTACCTGTCACCTGATTGGCTAAAACAACAGGCGCTGTGATTGGAAGCCTGATAGAGAAGACGGGAGACATCGAGGAGCGTGGACGTGTAGAATGCCACCGTGACCTGCTGCGAGACAGGTAAGTCCTGACTCCTGGGCGATGCACACTGGCAGCAAATGATGGGGCACAGTAGCGGCAATTGATAGGCACAGTGTCAGCAATTGATGGGCACACTGGCAGCAATTGATGGGGCACAGCAGCGGCAATTGATGGGGCACAGTGGCAGCAATTGATGGGCACACTGGCAGCAATTGATGGATACAGTAGCTGCGTTTGATGGCACAGTGTCAGCAATTTATATGTACAGTGGCTGCGTGAGATGGCACAGTGGCTGCATTTGATGGCACAGTGGCTGCATCTGATGACACAGTGGTGGCAACTTATTGGTACAGTGGCTGCGTTTGATGGCACAGTGGCTGTACTTGATGGGCACAGTGGCTGCGTTTGATAGGCACAGTGGCTGCATTTGATGGCACAGTGGCTGCGTTTGATGGCACAGTGGCGGTAATTTGTGGTTACAGTGACTGCGTTTGATGGCACAGTGGCTGCGTTTGATGGCACAGTGGTGGCAATTTATGGGTACAGTGTCTGCGTTTGATGGCACAGTGGCGGCAATTAATGGGCACAGTGGCTGCGTTTGATGGGCACAGTGGCTGCTCTTGATGGGCACAGTGGCTGTACTTGATGGGCACAGTGGCTGCGGTTGATGGCACAGTGGCTGCGTTTGATGGGCACAGTGGCTGCGTTTGATGGGCATAGTGGCTGCGTTTGATGGGCACAGTGGCTGCGTTTGATGGGCATAGTGGCTGCGTTTGATGGGAACAGTGGCTGCGTTTGGGCACAGTGGCTGCGCTTGATGGGCACAGTGGCTGCATTTGATGGGCATAGTGGCTGCATTTGATGGGCACAGTGGCTGCGTTTGATGGGCACAGAGGCTGCGTTTGATGGGCACAGAGGCTGCGTTTGATGGGCACAGTGGCTGCGTTTTGATGGGCACAGTGTCTGCGTTTTTGATGGGCACAGTGGCTGCAATTGATTTATTTTAATTTTTTTTCAGTTTGTTTGCACCCCCCCAAAACCATTTTTTGACCATGGTGTAGCCAAAAGACGGCTACAGCATGGTCGTCCAGTTCTGTGAGGACATCAATGGAGGTCCTCCCAGAACCACACCCCCTGGGGCGCACATCCAGGGCAATCTGGGATCGCTGTGACCTTCGGACACAGCTGATCACAGATCGTGGTAAAGTGCCAATCACAGCTGATCACTTGTAAACAAACTTGCTTGTTTTGGCATTCCTTTGCGCACAGCGTGAGGAGAGGAGAACCGATAATCGGCAATTCTCACAGAGGACATTTACACTGATTATTAGTGCAGCCCCATCAGTGCCAACTATCAGTGCCGATCAATGCTGCTTATCAGTGCCCAGCAGTACCGCCTATCAGTGCCACCTATAAGTACCCACCAGTGCTGCCTATCAGTGCCGCCTCATCATTGCCTTCTCGTCAGTGCCGCCTCATCAGTCCAGATTTAACCATATCTGTTAGGATGTAGCCGTACGTCCTCAGGTTTAAATGGTTATACTGAGGTCATCGCTACAGCTGCTATCATCTGCGGCGATGCTGAATAATGTAAAAGTGATCTGAGCGGCCATAGAGCTGCTGGATCATTTTCACATGTGGGTGAAGGCAGTTGCCTCCTCCCGCCGCCTTTCTTCTGCCTTTATTGGGCGCTCCCATTCCCCCAGCGAGCCTGGGACTGAAACCAGTGGTTTTGCCAGGTGACCATAGAGATGAAGGAGGAATGGACATTCCCCGATCACCTCTATGGCCTATGAAACCAGAAGCCACAAATTTGTTTGTCATTTACAGTTTGTTGTTTACTAGCAGTTACCAGCTTGTAACAGCATCTGATCAAACCGATCTACAGTGCCTTGTACAATGTATTCACCCCCCTTTGACATTTTCCACATTTTGTCATGTTACAACCAAAAACGTAAACAGGTTTTCTTCTAAGATTGTCCTGTATTTGGCTCCATCCATCTTCCCACCAGCTTCCCTGTCCCTGCTGAAGAAAAGCATCCCCACAACATGATGCTGCCACCACCATGTTTCACGGTTGGGATGGGGTGATGTGCAGTGTTAGTTTTTCTCCACACATAGCGTTTTGCTTTTAGCCCAAAAAGTTCAATTTTGGTCTCATCTGACCAGAGCACCTTCTTCCTCGTGTTTGCTGTATCCCCCACATGGCTTCTCAGTGTAAAATTAAATAAAATCAAGTAAAATAAATAAGAAAACAAAAAAAAAATGTTTTAAAGCTCCCGCCCCGACGAGCTCGCGCGCAGAAGCGACCGCCTACGTGAGCAGCGCCCGCATATGAAAACGGTGTTCAAACCACACAAGTGAGGTATCGCCGCGATCGTTAGAACGAGAGCAATAATTCTAGCTCTAAACCTCCTCTGTAACTCAAAACATGCAACCTGTAGAATTTTTTAAACGTCGCCTATGGAGATTTTTAAGAGTAAATGTTTGTCGCCATTCCACGAGCGGGCGAAATTTTGAAGCGTGACATGTTGGGTATCAATTTACTCGGGGTAACATTATCTTTCACAATATAAAAAAAAATGGGCCAACTTTACTGTTGTCTTCATTTTTTAATTGAAAAAAAAGTGATTTTTTTCCCCCCAAAAAGTGCGCTTGTAAGACCGCTGCTCAAATACGGTGTGACAAAAGGTATTGCAATGACCGCCATTTTATTCTCTAGGGTGGGAAGTGTGGAAAGAGGCGCGGTCCTAAAGAGGTAAACAAATCATTTTTGGTCTGAAGATTGCCTTTAAAGTGGCAGATAAACACAGGAAGATAGGATTTCATGAAATAATTGATTGAAGGGCCCTGAGATAAGATAAGATTTATTGTCGCTGTAAAATAAATTCACAACATGATTACAAATCTGTTATTAACCCCGTTTAGAGTATTATTTTATGGTCAGGATTGGGTGTCCGGGAATGACATTAGTGCCTGGAATCTTGGCAGATTTCCAAGCTCTCATCATCTGATTACTGGAAATGATCGGCTTACATTGTAAACAACCAACACTTTTGGTTTCAGTCTCTAAAAGTGGATAATCCCTTACACTCAAGAGTCCTTACACCTTGGGTGTTTGGCAAACCAAATAATGGGGGGGCATAGGACTGGATCTATAAATAATAATAAAAAAATAAAATCAGGATCCTTTGTATTGAGCTCCGAATTAAAAAAACGGACCTCTGCAGAGAGACCACTGCTTCCATACAGAGAGCAAGAGGTATTTTTCTGCAGCATGTTGGCTGAGACAGGCTTTTCTACTAGTGTTGCCAACCGTCCGTATTTTTACGGACAGTTCGTAAAAAATGGCACTTTTTTCCCCCGTTTGTAAATGTCAGTGGTAGCGGAAATGTGCCAGTAAAAATAGCCGAGATCGGTTCGGCTTGGAACTGCGCATGGAGATTGGAGGCAGGGGGTGATTGGAGGCAGGGGGTGGTGGTGGCACCACAGAGGGGGATGGAGGCAGGGGGCAATGGAGGCAGGGGGGGATTGGAGGCAGGGGGTGTTGGTAGCAGGGGGTGATTGGAGCCAGGGGGTGTTGGTGACACTGCAGAGGGGGATGATGGCACCGCAGAGGGTGGGGGATGGAGACAGGGGCTGTTGGTATCACTGCAGAGGGGGATGGAGGCAGGGGGTGATTGGAGGCAGGGGGTGTTGGTGGCACCGCAGAGGAGGATGGTGGCATCGTAGAGGGTGGGGATGGAGACAGGGGTTGTTGGTGGCATTTCAGAGGGTGATTGGAGGCAGGGGGGAGATTGTGGCACCGCAGAGGGGGGTGAAGGAAGGGGGCGTTGGTGGCAGAGTGGGATGGAGGCAGGGGGTGATGTGACTATATAATTTGCCCTTATTATATCGAAAATAACCAAAAAATGTTTTTTTACCTTAAAGCGGAGTTCCGGCCACAATTTCACTTTTTAAATATAAATACCCCTGTAATACACAAGCTTAATGTATTCTAGTAAAGTTAGTCTGTAAACTAAGGTCCGTTTTGTTAGGTTGTTACAGCATTTAAATAGTTTATAATCTAGAAATAGACCGTGGCCATCTTAAGTGTGGGCATCATGAAGCCAGACTGTATGACTTCCTGGATTTCAGCTTTGCATATCTTGCACATGCTCAGTGCACAAGCAATGTAATAGGTTTCAGTCAGGTTTGCAAGGACTACTGGGAAACATGATGCCTATCCCAGAAACCCTTGCAAATAGCCTAGGCAAATAAGGAGGAGGAAGTAATGAAGGACTACAAAATAAAGGTATTTACAAGCAACAAATTAAATAAAAATTGTCCATTCTGAACACTATGAGATTAGAGCATGCAGCACAGACAAACATAAAAAAATGGGTGGAACTCCACTTTAACATCTACCTTAAATAACATTGCTATTTGCCTAGCGTACTTGTTTGTAGCCAAAATACTGAAATTTGCACCTAAAAATGTAATTTAGTAACTTTTGTGAAATGCCAGTAAAAACTTAGCTGTGCCAGTAAATTTTCGGGTGTCGTGCCAGTAAATTTCAATCTGGTAGGTTGGCAACACTGTTTTCTACTCAGTGTAGTAATAAAAAATAAAAAATCAGGATCCTCTGTAGTAGGGCTGGGGAAAAAATCGATTTGAATCTGGAATCGAGTTGGGAGGTCAAATCGATTCTGATTTTGACCAAATCGATTTTTTTTTCCTAGTCCGCGGCTTTTTCCCAGGATTGCGGCGAACTGCGGTCTTCGGCTTAGTCCGCAGTCTTTTCCCAGGATCACGGTGAGGATTTTTTAGGCGAGGCCGCGGCTTCGGCCTAGTCCGCTGCCTTTTCCCAGGATCGTGGTGAGCTGCGGGCAGGATATTTTAGGCGAGGCTGCGGCTTCTGCCTAGTCCACGGCCTTTTCTCAGGATCGCGGCAAGGATTTTTTAGGTGAGGCTTCGGACCTAGTCTGCGGCCTTTTCCCAGGATCGCGGCGAGCTGCAGGCAGATTTTTTAGGCAAAGCAGTGGCTTCGGCCTAGTCCACTGCCTTTTCCCAGGATGGCGGCGAGCTGCGAGCAGGATTTTTTAGGCGAGGCCGCGGCTTCGGGCCTAGTCCGTGGCCTTTTCCCAGGATCGCGATTGACTAGGCCGAAGCTGCGGCCTAGCCTAAAAACTCTGGCCTGCAACTCCTTAGGACCGGTGCAGTGTCTATCAGAAAACAAAAACTCGATTTGAATCGTGAATCAAGTTTATTTTTTATTTTTTAATCGCTGATTTTTTTGGGGGGCCAAAATCGGCCAAAATCAAACCAAGTTACTCTTAAACCGAGGTTCCACTGTATTTTCTATCTAGATCAGGGGTGTCAGACTCGATTTCATTGTGGGCCACATCAGCATTATTGTTGCCCTCAAAGGGCTGGTCGTATCGGTAAGACTAGATATCCAGAGCACCCCAGCCCCCTTACATCAGATGTCAAACCCCCCCCCCCAACATCAGAAGTCATAAGTTTCCCACACTCCCTTACTACATCACAATGCACTTGCTGCCAGGAAGAAGCTGGGAAGCAGAAAGTTCAGGGTCTGGAGGAGAACCAGAGGAAGGCTGGAGTCACCTGCCAGAGTCTGCTGAATGCAGAAACCAGGGGAGGCAGAGACCAGGGGTGTCACAGAGGCGCAGGATCTTTAGGAGCAGTTCTGTCCTCCTATCTCCTACTGACTGCTGAGACAGTGTGGGGGGAGATTGGGGATGAGCCTCAGAGAAGAGCAAGATCTGGCAGAGGAGTTCTGTCCTCCTCTCTGCTGCCGACTGCTGAAACATGGTGGGGACGGAGATGAGGGGGGTGCCAAAGCTGCAGGAGAGGTGCACATGTCCACATGTAATGGCCCGACGGGCCGGATTCGGCCCCCGGGCCTTGTGTTTGACACATCTAGATTAGGGTCTCTAAACATTTTTTGAAGGATGTATAACAATCCAATATGATATATTTATATAGGAACTTAATAGTGATTATGATACATTTCTTAGTACCAATAGGACCTCCTGAAGAAGCTAAAGGCGAAACGCGTAGCTATCCATTGGCGCTGATATTGAAGTTTCGTATGCTATCTTTTAGGACTACCTGGCTTCCCAGTCTCATAGGCCATCCACGCGACTTCCCTGTTTCAGCTTGCTCATCTTTTTCAGGTATGTTCATATATTCATATTACCTTTTTTCCTAATATATGTGGTTTTTAATGTGATTCAAATAAAGATTTTTCAAAGCCGGGCACCCCTTCCATAGACTCCCATGTTAAACGGTCATTTCTCTGGTAATTTTGGGGACCCGATACTGGCCGGCTGTAGGTCCCCTGAACCCGAAACTTGACACACATATAGCCCCAGTTCTCCTCTACAAGTGTGCAAAGTTTGCTGTCTGAGGGACCTACGGCCGGGGGGGGGGCAATTTTTCAAAGCTGGACACCCCTTCTATATACTCCCATGTTAAACGTAAGTCTTGTCATGAACACAGTGAGGCATGGACACAGTGAGGCATGGGCACAGTGAGGCACAGTGAGGCATGGGCACAGTGAGGAATGGGCACACTGGGGCATGGGCACAGTGACGCACAGTGAGGCATGGGCACAGTGAGGCATGGGCACAGTGAGGCATGGGCACAGTGGGGCATGGGCACAGTGAGGCATGGGCACAGTGAGACACAGTGAGGCATGGACACAGTAAGGCATGCACATGGACACAGTGAGGCATGGGCGCAGTGAGACACAGTGAGGCATGGACACAGTAAGGCATGCACATGGACACAGTGAGGCATGGGCGCAGTGAGGCATGGACACAGTTAGGCATGCACATGGACACAGTGAGGCAAAGTGAGGCACAGTGAGGCATGCACATGGACACCCTAGGCTTATACTCGAGTCAATCCGTTTTCCCAGTTTTTTGTGGTAAAATTAGGTGCCTTGGCTTATATTTGGGTCGGCTTATACTCGAGTATATACGGTATTTATATTACATTGTTTTCTAACATATGTGTTTTTTTAATGTAATTCAAATATATTACCGTATTTATCGGCGTATACCGCGCACTTTTTTGGCCTGAAAATCAGGGCAAAATCGTGGGTGCGCGATATACGCCGATACCCGCTTCCCGCGCCGAGTTTGAACCACTGCACCATCATATACCGAGCGCAGTACACTCGGGTATAGTCGGGCAGGCTCAGCTCCTCTCGCGGTCACGTCCTGGACGTACAGGACGCACAGGACATGACCGCGAGAGGAGCCGAGCCTGCCCGACTATACCCTAGTGTACTGCGCTCAGTATATGCCGGCGCAGTGGTTCAAACTCAGCGCGGGAAGCGGGGATCGAGCGGGGAGGACGCCACGATGGCCACAGAAGGACGCCGGACCCGACGAGGAGGACACCACCGAAGCCGCAGACGGACGCCGGACCCGACGAGGCCACCGATGGACGCCGCGCAAGACACCAAAACTGTAAGTACTAAAATGTTTTTTTTTACAGGAATGCGGGTCCACTTTAGGGGTGCGCGCTATACCCCGATAAATACGGTATATATTTTTACTAAAATACGAGACCATTCCTGTTTCCTATTTGGGATCATAGTGGCGACCTTCAAAGTCTTCTCCTTTTTTCCTTTCTCTATTTTCCCTTACGTGCTTGTTATGTTTAGGGGGTAAGTACGGGCATCACTACCAGCTCTGGGGAACCCTTGGTACACTACAGAGAAATGAGATAAGATTTATTGCCGTAGTAAAAATAAATCAGGGTCATTCTCTGATGATATCACTCACCTTACTGGAAATGATGCGCTTGCTCTGTAAATAAACAACACTTTTGGTTTCAGTCTCTGAAAGTGGAAAATCCCCCGGACCCCAGGGGCCTAACTAAGGGCTCGTGTACACTTGCTTCAAAATGTGGCATTGGACGCGCTTTTTTAACCACTTAACCTCCGAGCCTCTTTCTGAGATTTGGTGTTTACAAGTTAAAAACTTTTTTTTTTTTTGCTAGAAAATTACTTAGATCCCCCAAACATTATGGGGCAGATCCTCGTACAGCGGCGCATATTACCGCCGGGCGTAGCGTATCTAAGATACACTACGCCGCCGTAACTTACTTTTTTTTTCGAATCCTCAAAGAATTTGCGCCGTAAGTTACGGCGGCGTAGTGTATCTTTGGCGGCGTAAGAGCGCGGAATTCAATTCGATGTGATGAGGGCGTGTTTTATGTAAATACGTCGTGACCCGACCTAAACAACGTTTTCCGTGGGGGTATCCCAGTGCGTATGCTCGAAATTAAACCGGAACAAGCCAATGCTTACGACGGTGACGTCATTCTACGCAAATCCCTATTCGCGAACGACTTAAAAACGACGTAAAAAATTCAAAATGCGAGGCGGGAACGACGGCCATACTTAACATTGAATACGCCGCCATATAGCAGGGGCAACTATACGCCAAAAAAAGCCGAACGCAAACGACGTAAAAAAAGGCGCCGGCCGGACGTACGTTCGTGGATTGCTGTAACTAGATAATTTGCATACTCGACGCGGAATTTAACAGAAACGTCACCTAGCGGCCGCCGAAAAATTGCACCTAAGATCCGACAGCGTACTAAGACGTACGCCTGTCGGATCGATCCCAGATGCCGTCTTATCTTGTTTTGTAGATACAAAACAAAGATACGACGCGCAAAATTTGAAATTACGCGGCGTATCAAGAGATACGCCGGCGTAATTCTTTGGTGGATCTGGCCCTATATATATCTATATATTAGAAAAAACGATAGGGGAAAGGGGGATATTTTGCGATGCACAGGATATAGCGGTAATGTTGAGAAAGAGAATATTTTTATGAAAATACAAAATATTTTTATTAAATATAGATAAAATAAAGTTCAGTTAATTTAATAGATAGTGGTGGTCATTAAAATACATAGTTCTGGTTTACAGCGCGTGGAGATCGCATATTCCCAACATGTTTCTCGATTTTCGCTTCTTCAGGGGAAAGCAAAATCCAAGCAAAAAAAGTTTATAGCTGAACAAAACAGAATACATAGGATTAGCTATGTGCAACATATGAGAAACAATATGTAATATACAAGGGGCCAGATTCACAAAGAGATACGACGATGTATCTACAGATACACCATCGTATCTCTGACTTACACTGGTCCTATCTATGCGTCTGATTCATAGAATCAGTCACGCATAGATAGGGCTAAGATCTGATAGTGTTACACTGTGTTACACTGTCGGATCTTTTTTTAAATTTAAAAATGGCGCCGGGGGCGTTCCCACTGATTTACGATAAATAATATGTAAATCAGCGAGATACGCAAATTCACGAACGTACGCGGACCCGTCGCAGTGTTCTTACGTCGTTTCCGTAGCGGTTTCTCCGTCGTATACTTACCCCTTCTTTTATCAGGCGCAGCCAATGTCAAGTATAGCCGGCGTTCCCGCGTCGAATTTGAATTTTCCTACGTCGTTTGCGTACGCCGATTCACGAACACGCGCGTCGCAAGTCCCGCTCACGTCGCAACCACTGACGTCCTAGTGACGTCAGTGGGAGCAATGCACGCCGGGAAATTCCACGGACGACGCATGCGCATTTAAATCGGCGCGGGAACGCGCCTGATTTAAATATGACACTCCCCTAGCCGCGGAATTTGAATTCCGCCGGGGGATTTAGGATCCGCCGTCGCAAGTTTGGAGGTAAGTGGTTTGTGAATTAGCCACTTGCCTCCTAAACTTGCGGGAGCGGATCTTAATTGACGTAGATCGAGCGGATCTATAGATCCGCTGAGCTACGTGAATCTGGCCCAAGATATATAAGTAGAACATATGTGTAGCTGGAGGCGAAGAGATATTCCAACAAAGGGAGGCAAACACAAAAGCTTACCAACCAACCACCACAGAGGAGGGCGTGTACGCTCCCGAGAGCAGGGATGGGTAAATGGACCCGTGGGTAGGGTCAGTACCAGGTTCCAACTACCGTCACAAACAGATGCTATAAGAGCATGCAATGCGGCTAGGGCTGTAGAAACAAAAACAGAAACAAAAACACAGAAAACAAAAAACAAAAAGCAAAAAAAAAAGAAGAGAGAAAACAGAAACAAAAACAAACAAAAATAATAAATAAATAAATGGGATAAAAAGAAACAAACGACAAAAAACAGACACAGAAAGTGGCCGTGAGAAAATAATATAGCTTGTAATATAATTAAATTCAAATTTCAGAATGGCGGGGGGTGGATACTTACAGAAAAAGGGCAGACAATGTAAAAAACAAACAGAAGGACGCCTGTCGCAGTGTCATTGAATGATTCTCAAAAAGTGAATTGGCTGCCAGCGTTCCTCCCTGATGGCAGAAGATTAAAGAATTATAGTATCAGTTTGAACGGAAAAGAGGCTATTTTCCATTCAAACTGATACTATAATTCTTCAATGACACTGCGACAGGCGTCCTTCTTTTTGTTTTTTACATTGTCTGCCCTTTTTCTGTAAACGCTTATTGCGATTTTTTTTACCAAAGATATGTAGAAGAATACGTATCGGCCTAAACTGAGGGAAAAAAAAGTTTTTTATATATTTTTGGGGATATTTATTATAGCAAAAAGTAAAAAATATTGTTTTTTTTTTCAGAATTGTCGCTCTATTTTTGTTTATAGCGCAAAAAATAAAAACCGCAGAGGTGATCAAATTCCACCAAAAGAAAACTCTATTTGTGGGGAAAAAAAGGACGTCAATTTTGTTTGGGAGCCACGTCGCACGACCGCGCAATTGTCAGTTAAAGCGACGCAGTGCCGAATCGCAAAAAGTGGCCCGGACGCTTGGCTGCATAATGGTCCGGGGCTTAATTAAAAGATAAGACAACAGTAAAATTAGCCCAATTTCTTTTTATATTGTGCAACATAAGGTTACGCCGAGTAAATTGATACCCAACATGTCACGCTTAAAAGTTGCGCCCGCTCGTGGAATGGCGACAAATTTTAACCCTAAGGCCTTGTACTCACGAGCAGACATGTCCGATGAAACCGGTCCGCGGACCGTTTTCATCGGACATGTCTGCCCGGGGACTTCTGTTCGATGGCTGTACACACCATCGAACAGAAGTCCGCGCGTAAACAATACGCGGGGCGTGTCCGCGGTGTCGCCGCGTCGGTGACGCGGTGTCGCCGCGACAATGACACGGTGACGTGGGCGGGCCTGCCTTTTAAATGCTTCCACGCATGCGTCAAAGTCATTCGACGCATGCGAGGGATGGCGGGCGGCCGGACATGTACGGTAGGTCTGTACAGACGACCGTACATGTCCGGGCGGACAGGTTTCCAGCGGACTGTTTTAAAGCAAGTCCAGGAAACAGTTGTCCGCTGGAAACCTGTCCGATCCGCCCGAAAATGGTCCGCTCGGGCCAACACACGGCCAAACATGTCTGCTGAAACTGGTCCGCGGACCAGTTTCAGCAGACATGTTTGGTCGTGAGTACGGGGCCTTAAAAAATCTCCATAGGTGACGTCTACAAAATTCTACAGGTTGCATGTTTTGAGTTACGGAGGAGGTCTAGAATTATCGCTCTCACTCTAACGATCGCGGCGATACCTCACATGTGTGATTTGAACACCGTTTTCATATGCAGGTGCTACTCACGTATGCAGTCGCTTCTGCGCGCGAGCTCCTCGGGACGGGGCACGAGTTTAAAAAAAATACTTTTTAAAACATTTTCATATTTATTTTACCTTTTATTTTACATTTTTACACCGTCTTTAAAAAAAAACAATTGTGTCACTTTTATTCCTATTACAAGGTAAACATCCCTTGTAATAGAAAAAAGCATGACAGGTCCTCTTAAATATGAGATCTCAGATCTCATATTTAACCTAAAATGCATTAAAAAATATAAAAATAAAACTTAAATGTAATAAAAAAAAAAATGTAATGTCCCTTTAGGAGCTATGGGCGGGAGTGACGTTTTGACGTCGCTTCCGCCCTGCAAAGATATGGAGATGGGTGGGGGCCATCTTCCCCTCACTCATCTCCATGCCAGGCCAGGAGAAGGATCCGATCGCCTCTGCCTCTACCGACGGCTCCTGTAAGTGGCAGGGGGCACCGGAGAGCGACTGGAGGGCCGCAGATAAAAGTGATCTTGCTGCTACCATAATAACAACCATATTGCTCTCCAAAGTACCAACGTAAAATGACGGCGGGTGGTCCTGCTCCCGCCGTCTGTAAGAACGATCAAGCCGCGAAACCGCCGCTATGATCGTTCTTATGGTGCGCAGGAAAAAAGGATATCTGAATGATGCCTGTAGCTACACCCATCATTCAGATATCCCCCACTCAAGTCCAGGACGTCATATGACGTCCTACGGTATGGAAGTGGTTAAAATGACATTAAGGGCTCATTTACACTTGCTTCAGCTTCAACAGTCATTAATGGCTAGTTTACACTTGCTTCAAAACAAGGCTTCGGACAGGCTTTGTTAAAGCTCTCTGAACGCCAGTCAAAGCTCCTGTCACTAAATAAAATGGTTATCTTAAATTCCTGTTTACACCTTGCTTTTGCTTTGCTTTACTTCAAAAATTATAGCCCACGTCGCTTTAGTTGTGCTTCAAAGCATCTTCAAAGCCTCCAAAGAAGTCTGTGGCAAAGCTCTCTTAAAGCCCCACCTAAGCCTCATCGAAACCCCACAAAGTCTCACCAAAGCCTCATCGAAGCTCCACCAAAGCCTCATCGAAGCCTCATCAAAAGCCCCACCAAAGCCCAATGAGGCCTCATCGAAACCCCACGCAGGCTCACCAAAGCCTCATCAAAGCCCCACCAAAGGCTCATCAAAGCTCCACCAAAGCCTCATCAAAGCCCCACCAAAGGCTCATCAAAGTCCCACCAAAGGCTCATCAAAGCCCCACCAAAGGCTCATCAAAGCCCCACCAAAGCCTCATCGAAGCCCCATCGAAGCCCCACCAAAGGTTCATCGAAGCCCCACGAAGTCTCACCAAAGCCTCATCGAAGCCTCATCAAAGCCCCACCAAAGCCTCATCGAAGCCCCACGGAAGCACCAAGCAAAAGCAAGGTGTAAACAGGACTGTAAGGGCTCATTTACATTTGCTTCGGCTTCAACACACAATAACAGATAGTTTACACTTGTAAGCCCCAACAAAGGCTCATTGAAGCTCCACCAAAGCCTCATCGAAGCCCCATTGAAGCCTCATCGAAGCTTCATTGAAGCACCAAGCAAAAGCAAGGTGTAAACAGGACTGTAAGGGCTAATTTATACTTGCTTTGGCTTCAACACACATCAACAGCTAGTTTACACTTATAAGCCCCACCAAAGGCTCATCGAAGCCCCATCAAAGCTCCACCAAAGCCTCATCGAAGCACCAAGCAAAAGCAAGGTGCAAACAGGACTGTAAGGGCTCATTTACACTTGCTTTGGCAATAACACACATTGGCCCAGATTCACAAAGCACTTACGCCGACGTATAACAAGTTACGCCGACGTAAGTGGAAATGTGCGCCGTCGTATCTGTGCGCCAGACCCACAAACAGATATGTGCCTAAAACCAGGCTACACCCCGCCGACGTAGCTTGCTTACGCCGTCGTAGGGTGGGTGCACATTTAGGCTGGGCGCATGGTGGCGCTCCCATTGTTTAGCCATTCAAACATGCAAATGAGGGAAATACGGCGATTCACGAACCTGCGTGTGCCCGACGCAGGCTACGCATGGTGCGCGTAAGTTGTACGTCCGGCGTAAAGTTATTCCCCATAAAGGAGGTGCAACCCAGCAGCAGACATGCAAAGGCCTGCACCAGGGAACACAGGCCGGCGTATTTTACGTTGGACGTGTGTCCGGCTGGGCGTAGGTTACGTTCACGCCGTACGCAGTGATCCGGCGTAGTTTAGGCAGTTGTTCGGACGTGGTTGTGAGCAGGCGCAGGGGGATGCGTCCACGTCACGGCACATGCGCAGTTCGTGATACGTATCTGTCTGGCGCTCGGACCATCATTTGCATGGGGTCACGCCTCATTTGCATGGGTCACGCCCACTTCCACCTACGCCGGCGTACGCCTTCAAATCCCACGCCACGCTGGCGCAGCGTTGGGAGCACTGGCTTGCTGAATGCATTGCTTGCCTCTCTGCGCTGCGTTGGCGTAGCGTACATTGGTTACTCTACGGCGGCGTAATGTGCGCCTTGCTCTCTGTGAATCTGGGCCATTAACAGCTAGTTTACACTTGTAAGCCCCAACAAAGCCCCACCAAAGGCTCATCGAAGCTCCACCGAAGCCCCACTGAAGCTTCATCAAAGCCTCATCAAAGCACCAAGCAAAAGCAAGGTGTAAACAGGACTGTAAGCTAACCATTTTATTTAGTGACAGGAGCTTCGACTGACGTTCAGAGAGCTTTAACAAAGCCTGCCCGAAGCCTTGTTTTGAAGCAAAGTGTAAACTAGCCCAAACAAGATTTTATTGATTGGGTTTGCATCTTCATTAACCAATCCCTTCGCTAGCCAAAACGTAACAAATATGTTTTGGCTAGCGATAACGAAGTGTAAAACAAAGTAGTTGTCTGTCTTCGTATGTTCTGTAAATGTGTCAGTTGTCGTCCTTTAACTGCCACGGTCCAATGTGTCTGACGTGTGCCTTGGACAGATGAGACGCCGCCGTCCTGCACACAGCTAGGATACGAAAACACAATTTGTTTTTCCGTGTTCAGAATAAACGTCCTCTTCCCCACGCAGGTCCTATAGCAGTACATCAACGTCTTGTGCTTTATAAAAAGGAACACAAAGCACTTTGTAGATCAGGTGATTCCGACTACCATGAGAATAACCCTTAATGGCACACATTGACGTTCTCATTCCATAACATGGTTTAGCTTTAGGCCTGGTCAAAAACAGGAATTAATTGGCCAACCAAAACAGGAGTGTAGCTTATCCCCTAGTTAGGTTGCATGGTAAATAATTTTTTTGTTGCCCCTACTGTAATCAAAGGAGCAGTAATTGTTTGGTCTGGTGTGTTTAGGACTTCACAGGCTGAGAGTTCTGTGAGTAGAGCCTTCTTTACTTGTGCTCAAATCTACTTCATGGTCCCCAGCCATCTACCTATAGACTGTTCAAGTTTACCTCTACTTGTGCACAAATGTACTTCATGGTCCCCAGCTGTGAACCTATAGACTGTTCCAGTCTACCTCTACTTGTGCTCAAATTTACTTCATGGTCCCCAGCTGTGAACCTGTAGACTGTTTCCTGTCTACCTCTACTTGTGCTCAAATCTACTTCATGGTCCCCAGCCATCTACCTATAGACTGTTCCAGTCTACCTCTACTTGTGCTCAAATCTACTTCATGGTCCCCAGCTGTGAACCTATAGACTGTTCAAGTCTACCTCTACTTGTGCTCAAATCTACTTCATGGTCCCCAGCCATCTACCTATAGACTGTTCCAGTCTACCTCTACTTGTGCTCAAATCTACTTCATGGTCCACAGCTGTGAACCTATAGACCAGGGATATGCAATTGGCGGACCTCCAGCTGTTACAAAACTACAAGTCCCATCATGCCTCTGCCTCTGGGTGTCATGCTTGTGGCTGTCAGAGTCTTGCAATGCATCATGGGACTTGTAGTTCTGCAACAACTGGAGGTCCGCTAATTGCATATCCCTGCTATAGACTGTTCCAGTCTACCTCTACTTGTGCTCAAATCTACTTCATGGTCCCCAGCCATCTATCTATAGACTGTTCCAGTCTACCTCTACTAGTGCTCAAATCTAATTCATGGTCCCCAGCTGTGAACCTATAGACTAGACTGTTTCTTGTCTACCTCTACTTGTGCTCAATTCTACTTCATGGCCCCCAGCAGTGAACCTATAGACTGTTCCATCCTACCACTACTTGTGCTCAAATCTACTTCATGATCCCCAGCTGTGAACCCATAGACTTTTTCTTGTCTACCTCTACTTTTGCTCAAACCTACTTCATGGTCCCCAGCAGTGAACCTATAGACTGTTCAGGTCTATCTCTACTTATGCTCAAATCTACTTTATGATCCCCACCCATGAACCTATAGACTGTTTCTCGTCTACCTCTACTTGTGCTCAAATATACTTCATGGTCCCCAGCCGTCTACATTTAGACTGTTCAAGTCTACCTCTACTTGTGCTCAAATCTACTTCATGGTCCCCAGCCATCTACCTATAGACTGTTCCAGTCTACCTCTACTTGTGCTCAAATATACTTCATGGTCCCCAGCTGTGAACCTATAGACTGTTCCAGTCTACCTCTACTTGTGCTCAAATTTACTTCATGGTCCCCAGCTGTGAACCTGTAGACTGTTTCCTGTCTACCTCTACTTGTGCTCAAATCTACTTCATGGTCCCCAGCCATCTACCTATAGACTGTTCCAGTCTACCTCTACTTGTGCTCAAATCTACTTCATGGTACACAGCTGTGAACCTATAGACCAGGGATATGCAATTGGCAGACCTCCAGCTGTTACAAAACTACAAGTCCCATCATGCCTCTGCCTCTGGGTGTCATGCTTGTGGCTGTCAGTCTTGCAATGCCTCATGGGACTTGTAGTTCTGCAACAACTGGAGGTCCGCTAATTGCATATCCCTGTTATAGACTGTTCCTGTCTACCTCTACTTATGCTCAAATCTACTTCATGGTCCCCAGCCATCTACCTATAGACTGTTCAAGTCTACCTCTACTTGTGCACAAATGTACTTCATGGTCCCCAGCTGTGAACCTATAGACTGTTCCAGTCTACCTCTACTTGTGCTCAAATGTACTTCATGATCCCCAGCTGTGAACCTATAGACTGTTCCAGTCTACCTCTACTTGTGCTCAAATTTACTTCATGGTCCCCAGCCATCTACCTATAGACTGTTCCAGTCTACCTCTACTTGTGCTCAAAACTACTTCATGGTCCCCAGCCGTGATCCCTATAAACTGTTCAAGTCTACCTCTACTTGTGCCCAAATCGACTTCATGGTCCCCAGCCATCTACCTATAGACTGTTCCAGTATACCTCTACTTGTGCTCAAATCTACTTCATGGTCCCCAGCTGTGAACCTATAGACTGTTCCAGTCTACCTCTACTTGTGCTCAAACCTACTTCATGGTTCCCAGCCCTCAACCTATAGACTGTTCCAGTCTACCTATACTTGTGCTCAAACCTACTTCTTGGTCCCCAGCCATGATCCCTATAGACTGTTCCAGTCTACCTCTACTTGTGCTCAAATATACTTCATGGTCCCCAGCTGTGAACCTACAGACTGTTTCTTGTCTAACTCTACTTGGGCTCAATTCTACTTTATGGCCTCCACCCATGAACCTATAAACAGTTTCTTGTCTACCTCTACTTGTGCTCAAACCTACTTCATGGTCCCCAGCAGTGAACCTATAGACTGTTCCAGTCTATCTCTACTTGTGCTCAAATCTACTTCATGATCCCCACCCATGAACCTATAGACTGTTTCTCGTCTACCTCTACTTGTGCTCAAATATACTTCAAGGTCCCCAGCCATCTACCTTTAGACTGTTCCAGTCTACCTCTACTTGTGCTCAAATCTACCTAATGGTCCCCACCCATGAACCTATAGACTGTTCCAGTCTACCTCTACTTGTGCTCAAAAATACTTCATGGTCCCCAGTTGTGAACCTATAGACCATTCCAAACCAGTTTTTACAAGAAAATACAATTTAAAAAGACATCCCTAGACTGTTCAGTAAGCCAAAGTGCATGGGCTGTTACTGTGTGCCTGGCTACCTCTGCACTGTAGCGACCCCTTCAGGGGTGGCACTATAGGAGCTACCAATCACCCATAGTCAAGGAGCTTGGAGAGCAAAGATCGCACACGTTTTTGTACATTATATGGCCAAATATTTGGGGCCTCCTGACCCCATCTATATGAGCTTGTTAGACATCCCATTCCACAACCATGACCATTGATATGGTGTTGGTCTCCTTTGAGGCTAAAACAGCCTTCACTGTTTTGGGAGGGGTTTCCACAGAATTTTGTAAAGTTACTGTAATGCGTACACACGATCGGAAATTCCGACAAGAAAAGTCTGATGTGAGCTTTTGGTCAGAAATTCCGACCATGTGTAGGCTCCATGGGACTTTTTCTTGACTGGGGCCCGTACCGCAGAGGTAATCCTGTGCTGTCCATCCTGCAGAAGGAGGCCACTTGATGAAGGAGACCAGGGGAGGACCTATCCCGGCAAGGACCATGCAAGAGGCTGGTACCTTAGGAGAAGGGCTGGAAGCTTCATATAAGGCTGCACCGTGCACCGAGAGGCCTGACGGTGTCGCCTGTTGGGTCTAAAAGTTCTACTGAGAAAAGCTAAAGAGATCCGGGTGCTGAATCCTGTGGTAGAGGATTCCAGACCAAAAAATCTCACCGAGAAAGGAAGGTCTGTGGTAGAGACTGTACTTTATTTTATGCGCCATCCCGGCTGCTCGGCCAGTGAGAGGGACCTATCCGGGTGAGCAATACCCACTCTGGCTAGAGTGGTGACGAGAACTGTTTGCTGGAAACAGGAGTGTTTCCTTACTTTGTGACTGTGCACCCGAACCTACCTACCCTTCCACCAGTGGCGGCTGGTGCTCAAAATTTTTTGGGGGCGCAAACGAAAAAAAAAAAATTGCAGCCTCACGTTGCCCATCAAATGCAGCCACTGTGCCATCAATTGTCACCACTGTGCCATGCCATCAAACGCAGCCACTGTGCCATCAATTCGCACCACTGTGCCATGCCATCAAATGCAGCCACTGTGGCATCAATTATCACCACTGTGCCATGCCATCAAATGCAGTCACTATGCTATGCCAACAAACGCAATCACTGTGCCATCAATTGTCACCACTGTGCCATGCCATCAAACGCAGCCACTGTGCCCCTCAATTGTCGCCACTGTGCCAATTGTCACCACTGTGCCCTTTAATTGTCGCCACTGTGCCCATTGTTGCCACTGTGCATGTCACTGTGCCCTTTAAATGTTGCCACTGTGCCCATTGTCACCACTGTGCCCATTGATGCCACTGTGCATGTCACTGTGCCCTTTAATTGTTGCCACTGTGCCCATTGTCACCACTGTGCCAATTTTTGCCACTGTGCATGTCACTGTGCCCTTTAATTGTTTCCACTGTGCCCATTGTCACCACTGTGCCCTTTTTCGCCACTGTGCCCTTTGTCACCACTGTACCCATTGATGCCACTCTGCCCTTTGTCGCCTATGTGCCCATTGTCGCTGCTGTGCCCTGTAAAATGCACTTACCTTACTCCTTCCACATCCCTCGATGTCTTCTCCCGCTCTGGTGACGCTTCAGCCAATCAGGTGACCGATAACCAGAATCGGGGAACCTGATTGACTGAGACGGCCGTCAGTCTTATCCAAGGAACACACCCCCCGTACGTTTCCGAGGATAAGACATCCGGGAGACGAGGGCTGTACTCAGCCTATCAGAGCCACTGGCTCTGATAGGCACTTCCGCACAGCCAACCAGCTGCCGTTATTCAGTTAGCCGGCACCCAAGGTCCGGTCATCTGAATAGACCAGCGGCAGCTGGCCACAATAACATACATTCATGCAATGCATGAATGTATGTTATTTGCGAGAGCCAGAGGGGGCGGTGCATTTTAAGGAAAAAAGAGTTCTTAAAGGGCCCGTTTTTTTTTTTTTTGTGACTACAGGAGGGGGGGGGGGGCGGCACCCGGGCGCCCCCTATGGACGGGCCGCCACTGCTTTCCACCTTTCACCCCTTTTTTCTACTAACGTTCTCCAAGAATATAAACCCAAAGAAAAAAGAGTTACATTGTGTGTGGATATTGAAATTCGTCTGACTCTCACCCTGGACATCGAGAACAGAGGTAACGTGCCGCCCAAAAATATAACCAGCAGCTCCATACATATGGTATGTCCTTGTGGGAAAGAATAGTCTGGTGACGAGGTCTCTTTAATAAAAAAAAAAGTCTGCAAAAGCAGATTCAGTATTTCTCTCGGTACAGATTTCCTTTCAGCTCTAAGTCCATAAAGCTCATTAAATACTTTAAATGTATTAGCCTTGTTTCTTGCTAATAAATTGACACCTTTTAATGAGCTTCATGAGCTTGCTCACTTCCTTTAAATAATCCCCATAGTACTTTAGTCTACACTGCTTGTCGGTAACCCAGGATTAAGCAGCACACAACCAGCACCCTGTTGAGTAGTGGATGCAGTCATCTTACCCACCTCAATACCGGGCTTTTATACCCACCTCAATACCGGGCTTTTATACCCACCTCAATACCGGGCTTTTATACCCACCTCAATACCGGGCTTTTATACCCACCTCAATACCGGATTTTATACCCACCTCAATACCGGGCTTTTATACCCACCTCAATACCGGGCTTTTATACCCACCTCAATACCGGGCTTTTATACCCACCTCAATACCGGGCTTTCATACCCACCTCAATACCGGGCTTTCATACCCACCTCAATACCGGGCTTTTATACCCACCTCAATACCGGGCTTTTATACCCACCTCAATACCGGGCTTTTATACCCACCTCAATACCGGGCTTTTATACCCACCTCAATACCGGGCTTTTATACCCACCTCAATACCGGGCTTTTATACCCACCTCAATACCGGGCTTTTATACCCACCTCAATACCGCGCTTTTATACCCACCTCAATACCGCGCTTTTATACCCACCTCAATACCGGGCTTTTATACCCACCTCAATACCGGGCTTTTATACCCACCTCAATACCGGGCTTTTATACCCACCTCAATACCGGGCTTTTATACCCACCTCAATACCGGGCTTTTATACCCACCTCAATACCGGGCTTTTATACCCACCTCAATACCGGGCTTTTATACCCACCTCAATACCGGGCTTTCATACCCACCTCAATACCGGGCTTTCATACCCACCTCAATACCGGGCTTTTATACCCACCTCAATACCGGACTTTTATACCCACCTCAATACCGGGCTTTTATACCCACCTCAATACCGGGCTTTTATACCCACCTCAATACCGGGCTTTTATACCCACCTCAATACCGGGCTTTTATACCCACCTCAATACCGGGCTTTTATACCCACCTCAATTCCGGGCTTTTATACCCACCTCAATACCGGGCTTTTATACCCACCTCAATACCGGGCTTTTATACCCACCTCAATTCCGGGCTTTTATACCCACCTCAATACCGGGCTTTTATACCCACCTCAATACCGGGCTTTTATACCCACCTCCATACCGGGCCTATTCTGGCACTTCTCTCCTACATGTACAAATCATCATTCTTTTGCTAGAAAATTACTCAGAACCCCCAAACATTATACATATGTTTTTTTTAGCAGACACCCTAGGGAATAAAATGGCGGTCATTGCAACTTTTTTATCTTGCATGGTATTTGCGCAATCATTTTTCAAACGCCTTTTTTTTTTGGTTTTATGAATTAAAAAATAACAAAACAGTAAAGTTAGCACAATTTTAATGAAAGATGAAGTTACGCCGAGGAAATAGATACCTAACATGTCACGCTTTAATATTGCGCACACTCATGGAATGGCGCCAAACTTTGTTACTTAAAAATCTCCATAGGCGACGCTTTAAAATTTTTACAGGTTACCAGTTTAGGGTTACAGAGGAGGTCTAGGGCTAGAATTGTTGCACACGCTCTAACGCACGCGGCGACACCTCACATGTGTGGTTTGAATGACGTTTACATACGTGGGAGGGACTTATGTGTGCGTTCGCTTCTGAGCGCGAGCTACCGGGGACAGGGGAGTTTTAATTTTTTTTATTTATTTATTTTACTTATTGATTTATTTTTTACACTTTTTTTTACTTTTTTTTCCGATCGCTTTTATTCCTATTACAAGGAATGTAAACATCCCTTGTAATAGGAATAATGTGTGACAGGTCCTCTTTAAGGAGAGAGGCGGGGTCAATAAGACCTCACATCTCTCCTCCAGGCTGCAAAGCATGAGATCGTGAAAAAAAAAATTCAGAGATCTCATTCTTACTAGCCGCAATTGCGGTTTGTTTACTTACGGGTGACGTCATCACATCGCGCCCGGGCCTCCGACGGTCATAGAGATGACTGGTGACCATCTGGTTACTATTCATCTCTATGCTGCACATCCGGCGGACGGCGATCATCTCTCCGGGCCCCCGATGGCACGGGAGAGCCCGGAGAAGCACCGGAAGGCGGCGGGAGGGGGGGATGTCCTCTCCCGCCTCCTATAAGAATGATCAAGCAGCGGAACCGCCACTATGATCATTCTTACGGTGCGCAGGATTGCCGCCGGAAAAAAATTATATCTGAATGATGCCTCTAGGTGCAGGCATCATTCAGATATCCCCCCACAAAGTACAGGACGTCATATGACGTCCACCCGGGATAACAGATCCCCTTTTTGGACGTCAATTTGACAGCGTGTGGGTTTAAAGTGGTTAAAGGCGACCCAAACTGATTTGCATTGAAACCTGCAAAGTATTGCAACCGTGATTAACCACTTTTATAGGGTGACCACGTGTCCCGGATTGCCTGGGACAGTCCCGCATTTTGCAGGTCTGTCCCGGGCACCTTCATTCCAGGACAATACAGTGTCCCAGAATGAAACTGACACAGCCAATCTGATGCCCCCAAAAAATGCCGCCACATCACCGCTTTACTCACTGACAGTACTTGCCCTGGCCGGGAATGCCTGGAGGAGCACAATCCCCGCCCCCTACTTGTGATTGGAGAAATCATAAATCCTGCCTCTTTTTTCCAATCACTGTGCTGTGATTCGTTACAGCACAAGCTGATTTTTGTCCCTGAATAGTAGTTTGGAAATGTGGTCACCCTACTTCCGTACCGCCGCATGACCATATACGTCGGCATTTTGAAGCGGGGTAGCTCTGTTATGGCAGCAGCTAGCTGCCATAACACAGGTATCCTCATCTTCAGCCGGCGGTATGGTTTGCATTAATGGTGGTCTCTGCAGGGGATTCGCCACAAGATCACCGTGCCCGTCGCCGCTTACCGGAGCAGTCGGAGGCGATCGGGTCCTTCTCCTTCCTGGGTATGGATCAGAGTGAGGGGAAGATGGCCCCCACCCGTCTCCATACCATAGCAGGGCGGAAGCGATGTCAAAACGTCATATCCGCCCATAGCTCTTAAAGGGCAATTTTTTTTATTTCAAATTACAATTTTTTTTAAAAATGTTGGGCATTTTAGTCTACATATGAGATCTGAGGTCTTTTTGACCCCAGATCTCAAAGTTAAAGTGGAGGTCCACCCAAAAACTTAGGGCCAGATTCACAAAAGGGATACGAAGACGTATCTCCTGATATTCCGTCGTATCTCTGTTTCTATCTATGCGACTGATTCATAGAATCAGTTACGCATAGATATTCCTAAGATCCGACAGGTGTAATTGTTTTACACTGTCGGATCTTAGGATGCAGTACCGCGGCCGCCGCTGGGGGGAGTTCGTGTCGTAAACCAGCGTTGGGTATGCAAATTAGGATTTACGGCGATCCACGACGGATTTTCGCGTTCGCTACGCCGCCGCTAGTCTAGTTTCCCGTCGCAAAGTTAGTCGTCGTTTTGGGTGCCCTAACTTTAGTCAGCAAACGTATTGCTGTCTAAAGTATGGCCGTCGCTCCCGCGTCAAAATTTAAAAATGAACGTCGTTTGCGTAAGCCGTCCGGGAATACGGAATTACGCTACGCGCGTCGCCGTTCGAAAAAATGACGTCACGGCGCGCAAAGCACGATGGGAATTGCGCAACTGAGCATGCGCAGTAGGTCCGGCGTGGGAGCGCGCCTAATTTAAATGGCACACGCCCATTTGAATTGGCCCGCCTTGCGCCGGAGCCCGCCGGCGTAGTTTTCTTCGCAAGTGCTCTGTGAATCAGGCACTTGTGATGAAAACTTGCGGTGGTGTAACGTATCTACGATACGTTACGCCGCCGCTCACCTACGTGAATCTGGCCCATAAATTTTAACATTAGATTGAGGCTCATTTTGTCAAGGGGAATCGGGTGTTTTTTTTTTAAATCGAAGCCGTACTTACCGTTTTAGAGAGCGATCTTCTCCGCCGCTTCCGGGTATGGGCTGCGGGACTGGGCGTTCCTATTTGATTGACAGGCTTCCGACGGTTGCATACATCGCGTCACGACTTTCCGAAAGTAGCCGAACGTCGGTGCGCAGGCACCGTATAGAGCCGCACCGACGTTCGGCTTCTTTCGGCTACTCGTGACGCGATGTATGCGACGGTCGGAAGCCTTTCAATCAAATAGGAACGCCCAGTCCCGAAGACCATACCCGGAAGCGGCGGAGAAGATCGCTCTCTAAAACGGTAAGTACTGCTTCGATTTAAAAAAAAAACACCCGATTGTTAAAAATAGTTTTTCGGGTGAACTCCCGCTTTAAGAGGGCCTGTCATTCTTTTTTCTATTACAAGGAATTCCTTGTAATAGGAATAAAAGTGACACTTTTTTTTAAAAAGAGAGCAGTGTAAAAAAAAGAAAAAATAAAAAAAAAGTAAAAGAAAAAAAAAAAAATTGTAAATGTGCCCCGTCCCAACGAGCCAAACATGAAAATGTTGAAAAGAGGAACAGACTTGCGGCATTTATGAACGCGGCTCAGAGTCTCGTCAACTATGGTAAGAATCAGAGGAAAGATCATGTCACGTGGGGAACGCCTGTAGCTGAATAAGGGGCCGAGCCCCTCCAGGAAACATTCCCAGCATTGCTGTGCCAAGTAAACAGGATGCAAACTGTTTCCAAATTGTATAAAAGGCCCTCAGGACCAAGAACTAATTCTCAGGGTTGATTATTTAATTGTACAAAACAGAAAGTCCAGCCTCATCAAACCCTGAATAGGACTTTGGCCACGACGAGGATAAAAAATATTTGTTTTTTAAAAATGTAGCGCTACCCTCGTGAGGGCCGCTGGTAGAATCTGTACCCCGCTGGTTGCCCCGACACCTCTGACATGATGGGTTCAGTCATTTTTTACCGTTGGCACCAACATACCTTCCAACATTTTGAGATGGGAACGAGGGACACCTACTAACAAACGTATGTAGGCATAGGACACACCCCCTGCCACACCCCCTTAAAGGAGAATTAACCAAAAAAAAGGTTAATTAAATCCACAAGGACTTTTTATTTACCACTACGATTCCTTTATATTGGTTTTTAAAATGTACAAATGCAGCAATTCAGAAATTGGATGAAAGGTTTAGCACTGGGAAACACTTTTTTAACCACTAGGCGTCCACGCTATAGCCGAATCACTGCTACAACGCGGACCTGAATTTTCAGGAGGCCGTCAATAGACGTCCTCCCCTTTGCACGCGCAATGTGCGCTGTGATCACTGAGTCACTGAGACTCGGGTGATCGCAGATCACAAGAAAGGGGCTGGTCCCGACCCATTACCACATGATCAGCTGTCAGCCAATGACGGCTGATCACATGATGTAAACAAAGCTCTGTAATCGTTTTTTCTTTCTCCTCACAGGAGAAAAAAAAGCCGATCACCGACTTTTGTGTAAGGGACATGAGTCCCCAGTGGAAGAGGCATATCCGCCTCATCAATGTCCACCAGTACCCCCTGCCAGTGCTCCCTGCCAGTGCCAACATTGACCACCGGTGTAAAACAGTGCCACCTATCAATGCCCACCAGTGGTGCCAATTAGTGTCTCATCAGTGCCACCTAGCAGTACTGCCTATCATTCTCACCTACCAGTGCTGATCAGTGCCCAACATTGCCACCCATCAGTGCCCATCACTGCCACCTATCAGTGCCCATCACTGCCAGCTATCAGTGCCACCTATTAGTGACAATTCTCAGTGCCCACCAGTGCTGTAATAGATTTGTTCCCTGGTCCAATTCCAGGATGCTTTTCTATTCTGCCTCTGATCCAAATCTATGATGATGTGAATGCATGCATGCAAAATAATCACACTGGGACACACTGGTTCAGTGCGAGCTCTTCCTCATCAACAGGCTTTTTATTCCAAACACTGCCCCTTATATAAGCAAAGTGACATTAACAAACGTCATCACATATGTGTGTATATGATTGGTTCATCCGTATATGGTCCTTCTCCTGTCGACGTCTGTCTCCAGGGACTGAGTGCATTCCAGAGCTGTTCAGCCATTTTCCTTTGCACGGTGGGAGGGGTAGGAAAAGGAGGGGGTCAAAGGGGTGGGGAGTGGGAGACATCTGTTTCTTGTTTTGACTCTGGGATGAATAACCCTGTCATAATTTCAATCAAGGAAAATAATACTAATGTTTCTCACGTGATTACTAAGACATATATATATATACATGTCTTAGTAATCACGTGAGAAACATTAGTATTATTTTCCTTGATTGAAATTATGACGTAAAGTTATTCATCCCAGAGTCAAATCGCAACATGAAAGGAAAGAAATAATAAAAGAAAAGAAATTAATAATAAAAAATAATAAAGAAGAACAATATTTGAGTGGTTAGAAGAGAGAGATAACATAGACATAAAATAATGATTTTATCAACTCCATCACAGTGCCACCTACCAATGCTCCTTTCAGTATCACCTCTCAGTGCCCACCAGTGCCGCCTATCAGTGCCCACCAGTGCCGCCTATCAGCGCCCACCAGTGCCACCTATCAGTGCCTACCAGTGCTGTCTTATCAGTGCCTACCAGTGCCGCCTTATCAGTGCCCATCAGTGCAGCCTCATCAGCGTAAATCAATGAAGGAGAAAAATTACCCGTTTGCTAAATTTTATAACAAAATATAAAATGGTTTTGTATTTTTTTTTTTATTCAGTCTTTTTTAATTGTTTTAACAAATAATAAAGAATGCAGAGGTGATCAAATACTACCAAAAGGAAGCACTATTTGTGGGGGGAAAAAAATGATATTTCATTTGGGTACAGTGTTGTATGACCGCGCAATTGTCATTCAAAGAGTGAGAGTTAAGTTCCCAGTAAGCAAGTGGTTAAAGATGACAGGCCACTCCTCTCTTTAATTTCAGGCCACTCCTCTCTTTAATTTCAGGCCACTCCTCTCTTTAATTTCAGGCCATTCCTCTCTTTAATGTCAGGCCACTCCTCTCTTTAGGCTGCATTCACACCTGAGCGTTTTGTCACCTGAAGCGCGACGCTCAAAAACGCTAGAGGGGAAAAAATACATTATGCCCTATTTTGAAAGTTTCTATTTCCCATAGAAAGTAATGGAAACGCTCGATTCAAGCGACTAGCGCGACAACGAGCGTTTGCTGCGGGCGTTTTGTCGCTTTAATCAATAGAACATTTCACCCAGGCAGAAGATAAAAAAAATCTACCAACAAAGCAACAAGTGATGAAAAGATGATCATTTTTGGTGGCTTAGCAATGGCCGAGTAGAGACATGCTTTAGAGGAGCTCCCGGCCCGACTCGGCTTACACCGACTGCCGCTACACTTTCCCGGCATATGGACACGGCATGACAACCCCTAGGGGATACAGGACGAGATCTGCTTCCAGGAGAAACCATCCCCGAAGATCTCAGGGTAATATACGGACCTACTTCGGCAGCCCTGTGAACCTCTCCCCGGGCGCCATTGTGGCTGCACCACGAGGCCCCCACACGACACCAGCCTTGAGCCCGATGGCTCTCCCAGCCGCCTCGCAGACACCGGACCCCCTTACAGGTACACCGTCGGTGTTCCGACCAGAGATGGAGGGCCCTACCTCGAGCCAAACTAGACTTGATACGGACCTCCGCAACATGCTCCAGGCTCTCCCCACACGCTCCGAGATTGAAGCCCTGATATTGCGCATCGAGGAGGCACACAGCAGGGACATTCAAGAAGTTCGGACGGAGCTACACTCGGTTGCGGACCGTGTAACGACGGGGGAGACAGTAGTTGCCTCACTGACATCGCGGGTGCGGGCCCTGGAACAGGCCTGCGAATCTCAGTTTACGGAAGCCCGAGAGATGCAGCTGCACCTAGAGGAGATGGAGGACCGGAGCCGCCGACAGAACCTGCGGCTGCGGGGCATCCCCGAAGCCACGGGTCAGGAGGACCTAGCGGCGACGGTGGTAGCGATCTTCCACAAGATCCTGGAGACCCCCCCGCCCTCGCTGGAGATTGACCGGGTCCACCGTACGCTGGGCCCCAGGCCCGCGGACCCCGCCAGGCCACGTGATGTCCTATGCCGCCTGCACCGCTACGCGCAGAAGGAGGCGATCCTGAGAAAGGCGTGGGACCTGGGCGACCTGGACTTTGACGGGGCGAGAATTCAGGTGCTTCCTGACCTGTCCCGGGCCACGCTCCAGCGACGGGCAATGCTAAAGCCGGTGCTGGAGCTGGCGAGGAGACGCGGCTGCACATATCGGTGGGGGTACCCGCTGGCGGTCACCTTCCGTAAGGACCGTGCCGCCTTCACCCTGAGAACCCCGGAAGACCTACCCGAGCTGTTTGCAATACTGGAAGTGGAGCCCATCCCGGTGCCGAACTGGCTGCGACGACTTCCCAAACCAACGGGCCGTCCGGACCCTGCTGCCAGCCGTCACAGTCAACCTGCCCGACCCCAGAGATCTCGAGGCCGCATGAGAGCCCAACCCACCGCGGATGCACGTGAGTCGTGAATGTCACTCAACACTCCTACCCTACTGTTTGAATCAGGCTGACTGTCCGCACTTTCTACACCCCGGATCACTGACCGCTGTTTCCGCGGCCTTGTGCCGCCCCCCCCCCCCCCATGTGTGCTGGAGTTTGGTGTGCCCTTCCTACCCCCCGCTGTCTGGGGGGAATCTGAAAGACGTACCGCCCGCCCTGCCTTCAACTGCCGGCCCGGAGGCTTTACCGCGAGGCTAACCCTGAGACTGGCGGGGTTGATATGGCCCCCCCCCTCTTCTTTGTTCTCTTCCTCCTCTCCCCCACGCTCGTTTGAGGCCGTGTTCCCGAGGGGGTGGTCACCCCCCCCCCGTATCTGCGGAGCTGGACTCTGTCGGTGGTCGGCCCCCCCCCCCCCCCCTTCCCCGGATGTTCTACAGACGATGCAGGGTAAATTCCCTGGATGAGGCTGCCTTTACCCCACCGCCCGGCCTGGACTGGAACGTCGACAACCAGGGACACGTTGCCTGAGTGGCGTGAGTACTGTAGAGGGCTGGTGAAGCTGCTGCCTGGGGGGAGGGGGGATATTGATGGGTGCCCCATGATGGAGGTTGTGCTCTTCCTGCGGGAGATGGGGGGGGGGATGATGATGTTTTTTTTTTTTTTTTTTTTTTTTTTTTTCTTTTTGTTTTTTTGGAGGCTGGGTGGTGGTGGGGGGTTTTTTCCGGGGGTTACCGGATGGGGGGGGGTTCACTTCAGCATCTGTGGGATTTCTGTTTGACGGGGAGGCTACCGTACTGTAGTGTGCGGTGCTGTGCGACGGGGATGTTATTTTGGTTAATAGTCAGCCTGGTCAGTGTGTTTACTTGTTCATCTGTTTGTAACGTTATATTCTGTCGGAATTTGTGGTGCTCTTTCTGTCCTGTTTGCACCTGTAATTGTTTGCTTATTGTCCACATTACATGCGGGTTATGGCCCTCTTATTGAGGTCTGCGCCCGCCACACATGCGGTGGCCGGTGGAGTCGGGAAGGGCGCGGGAGCATCTCGTTCGCCCTTGCTGACCACACACCCACCTAGGACGACGCTCATTACCCAGGTAACATTGGGGAGCGTTCTTGCAATATTTTGCAACCTTAGTTACCCAGCTACGCTGGTTAGTGCCCGCTGCAGACTTACCCCTCCAGCGGACACGTCTCACACCCCCTGCGGAACTGGTCACCCGCAGGGGACTTCTTCCCTCTCTTCTCTTCTTCATCCAATCCCCTATATCCTACCCTTTCAGCTCCCCCTTACCTCCTGCTCCCCACACCCCCCCTCCTCCTTCTGATCGCTCGCCCTTCCCCCCCCTCCCCTCAAGAAAAATGGACGAGTTAACTATTGTCACTCTAAACGCGAAAGGACTTAATGTCCCCGAGAAGCGGCGGCTGCTGCTTCACGATATGAGGCGACTGAACGCGGATGTTGTTCTCCTACAGGAGACGCACTTCAGAGAGAATGCCTTCCCAATCCTGAAGAATAGGTTTTACCCGACGGTATACCACTCCGCATACTCGGAAGCCAAATCTAGGGGTGTCTCAATCTTGATCTCAGCAAAGATTCCATGGACTTTGTCCGGGATCCGGACGGATCCGAAGGGCAGATTTATTTTCCTTAAAGGCCAGATCGGCGACGCGAAGGTCACTTTTGCCACCCTCTACGCCCCTAATAGCCAACAAGACACCTTCATTAAAAACCACCTGACCGCACTCCGGAATTTCTCTGAGGGCCAGCTTATTGTAGGGGGAGATTTCAATATCCCCCTGATCCCTGAGGAGGATACCTCAACGGGACGCTCCTCGAGTACCCGGGGTGCACGTAGGACCATCCATTTAGCGCTAAATGCTTCACAGCTTATTGACACATGGCGTATGTTTCATCCACGTGAACGAGACTATACGTTCTTCTCCCGCCCCCATAATGCGTACTCGCGGATCGATTACATTTTTGTCCCCCATGGCCAATTGCAGGCGGTTAGAGGGACCTCGCTGGGCTCCATCACGTGGTCGGACCATGCTCCGGTCTCTCTGCGATACGCCTTAACAGACTTCTACAGAGGACAAAGGAAACCGTGGAGACTTAATGAGAGCCTACTGCAGGATCCTGAAGTATTGGCCGACATAACTAGAGACATAACCGACTATTTTCAGACTAACGACACAGCGGAGTGCGGGGACGGCCTGGTCTGGGAAGCCCATAAGGCTGTGACCCGCGGTACCCTTATTAGACACGGGGCGAGACTTAAGCGGCTGAGGACGACCCAGCTGAACTCCCTACTTGACAAACTCAGGGACCTGGAGATTAGACACAAGCAAACCCCGACGGGCCCGCTAAAGGCAGACCTCGACGTGATACGTACACAGGTCACCGATCTGCTTACTTTTAAGGCTAAGTTGGCTCTACAGATAACTCGCAAAAAGATCTACGAGTCAGGCAATAAATGCGGCAGACTCCTAGCCCAATCACTCCGTGACCAAAAACTCGCTTCCTACATCCCGCATATACGCTCCCCGACGGGCCTGAAGGTGACCATGCCACAACAGATTTCGAAGGAGTTTAAGTCCTTCTACGAATCACTCTATAATATATCCGCGACGCCCCCGGCCCCGGACCGAATGGAGGATTACATTTCCTCCTCACGTATGCCTACCCTACCCGCCGTAACGCGCACTTTATTAGAGGCCCCAATTACGTTAGCCGAGCTTCAGCTCGCGGTGAGCAACACCAAATCAGGGAAAACCCCCGGGCCGGACGGCCTCACGCTCCAATATTATAAGACACTACTGCCATCCCTGGGGAACCACCTGGTAAAAATGCTCAATAGCCTTACCGAGGGCGGTGCCCTACACCCCTCCACACTCCAAGCACAGATTGCAGTTATCCCTAAAGAAGGCAGGGACCCGACGTGTTGCGGAAGCTATCGACCCATTTCCCTCCTTAATACGGACCTTAAATTGTTTACCAAAATTATCGCCACCAGACTACAGCCCCACCTGCCCCGTCTCATTCACCTTGACCAAGTGGGCTTTGTCCCAACGAGAGAAGCGAGGGACAATACCACCAAAGTCCTAGACTTGCTATACACCACCACTCGTACCAAGACACCTAGCATTTTTCTGAGCACCGACGCGGAGAAGGCCTTTGACCGAGTAGGTTGGGCCTTCATGCTCGCGACGCTAAGACATGTAGGATTAGGCCGTAACATGATGTCGTGGATAGCAGCGACTTATACGTCCCCCACAGCCAGGGTACGGGCTAATGGGGTGTCTTCTGACCCCTTCCCGATCACTAACGGGACGCGACAGGGATGTCCGCTGTCACCCCTCCTCTTTGCTCTCTCACTAGAACCATTTCTATGCCAGGTGCGGCTGCACCCAGGTATATCGGGGGTCGCGGGGAACCGCACCCAACACAAGGTGTCGGCCTATGCCGATGACCTCATGTTTACCCTCACCAATCCTACTGTCTCCCTCCCCGCCCTCATGGGGGAATTCGAGAGATACGGGGTATTCTCGAATTTAAAAATCAATCTCACCAAATCAGAAGCCATGGGGGTGGGGCTATCACGAACACAATTAATGCATTTACAGGAGAAGTTCAGGCTGAAATGGACGGCGACCGCCCTAAAGTACCTGGGCACACACATACCCCAGACGTTCTCCCAGGTGTATGATCTTAACTTCCCGCCCCTGCTGAAGTCAATTCGAGCGCTCCTAAACAAATGGCATACGGGACTGCACTCTTGGGTGGGTCGTTGCAACATCGTGAAGATGACAATCCTCCCGAAATTTTTGTATCTCCTGCAGGCACTGCCCATTCACATTCCCACCTCATATTTTAAACAGGTGCAAACCATGCTCACGGAATTCATTTGGGCTAAAAAAAGACCACGTCTCCCAGCGAGACTCCTGGTTTTACCTAAATCCCAGGGGGGCCTCGCGGTACCGGACGTCCGCACCTATCACCACGCGATTCATCTAAGCAGACTCGTGGATTGGTGCCGTAACCAGGACAACAAGCTCTGGGCGCAGATAGAGCAGGACCAGTGCGAGCTCCCCCTGAACAGAGCCCCCTGGTGCGCCTCGGATGTTCCGGCGGAAACCAAACGTCACCCACTGGCCGGTAATACGATACGTATTTGCGCTAGACTTATACCGCAGGCGTCGATATCCTCAACCAACTCTCCTCTATACCCCATACTGGGGAACCCCCGGTTCACGCCGGGCATGCAGGATGCGGTTTTCCGGAGACTGAGCAGTGCGGGCCTCCACCAGTCCTCCCATTTCTCTGTGGGGGGGAGGTGGTGTAGTGTCGCCGAGCTCTCGGATCCGGAGGGACCGTATCGTCTGGATTTTTTGAGGGCCCGCCAGCTGGACCACTTCCTCCGCTCCCTGACACCCCCGGTCGCCAACACTCGACCCCTCACAACACTAGAGGAGACCTGCAACACCTCGGGCAGTACATCACACACGCTCTCACTAACCTACAATATTTTAAACGCCCCGCGCGCGGATTTTGTGCCCCCGGGTATACTTAAGTGGGAGGAGGAATTGGGCTGTAATTTTGACGCGGCCAAGCGCCAACGCATCCTAAGATTCACACATAAATCCTCCATCTGCGCTAAGACACAGGAGACAAACTACAAGCTCCTATCACGGTGGTACAGGACCCCAGTGCTGCTCCACAAGTTTTTTCCGGAAACGTCGGACCTCTGCTGGCGCTGTCGCGCCGATAGGGGGACGCTACTGCACATTTTTTGGTCATGTCCCAGCTTGAGCCACTTCTGGCGAGTGATCCGCGAGGTGGCTCAAAAATTCATTGACCACGATATCCCAGCAGAGCCCTCGGTTTTCCTCCTGCACACATTTAGCATTCCGGAGAAGACGTACAAGAAATCTGTAATTAGACACCTGTTGGACGCAGCCAAGGCCTGCATCCCACTCCAGTGGAAAGACGCCCACCCGCCGACAATACCCCAGTGGCTCGCAAAAGTGGAAGAGATTAGGCGCATGGAGGACTTGGTCCTCACAGCGCACAACAGGCAGGAAACCTTTAAAAACACCTGGCAGCTCTGGGATATTTTTAGATACTCGGCTGAGGGCCAGGCATTGAGAGAGCCCTCAACGGACGTGTGAACATATGCCTGTGGGCGGATGCCCTCCAGTCCCTGACCGGCTCCGTGCTTGCGCGGAGCGCTACATGCGAGGCTCCCCCCCCCCTCCCTACGGAGGGGCGGGCGACTAGAAGAATTAATCCCTACTCCCTTCTCTCTTTCCCTATCTTCGACCGCTCTCCTTTTCTCCCTCTCCTTCTTCCGAGCTACACCTCTGCTCTGTTCCTCTACCCTTGAACTTTTTTCACGACCCCCACCTGGGGGCCCTCCTGTATAAAAAGAAAAGTTGGGGCCGGTTGCGCGGTCCGAGCATGTTGCTATGATGTTTTACCGCAGGCTGGGGAGCTCCTCCTCCCCTTCCCTGGGGGCCGCCACGGGCTGTTGGCGCGGGGCGGCCTTCGGGCCTTCCCCCGGGGACGCGGGCCCTTACCGGCGCTGGCGGCCCGCGGGGGGGCTTCCGAGGGGGAAGGTAGCAATGTTTCTAATGCAATGTGTTCTGTTGAAGTGTGACTCGATGCACTGTGTGTACTGATGTATTTTCTTTTGCTTGTCGGCCCGCGCGGCCTTATCCCTGTTTTACAAATAAAAAAATTTAAAAAAAAAAGAAAAGATGATCATTTTTCCTATTGGCTAAAATAAAAAACGTCCAAGTACAAAAACGTCGGACGACGCTGTATGCAAACACGCAAATAAGCATGAATACGCGCGAAAAAACGCCAGAAAAAAGACCGAACGACCTACGCTCAGGTGTGAATGCAGCCTAAATGTCAGGCCACTCCACACATCTTTAAAAAAAAAAAAAAAGATTTTTGGCTGGACAGAACATTTTTTTTTTTTTTAAAGATGTGTGTTTTTGTTGTTATAATTATAAACTCATATGTTTTATTCTAGATAGTGAGACCCGTCCCCTTTTCTTGCCACCAACTAACCTCAAATGTGTCCTGACAAAGCTTAACAGCGAAACGCGTTGACGCACAAGGGCTCACTGTATATAATGTATCACAATATATATGTTTTTTTTTTATTCTTTCTTCAATGCTTTTTACATACCATGTACTTTTTTCAATTAATATTGTAATTTTTTCAAAATATTCTTCACTGTTTACTGTGCCTATAAAGTCCGACCTTGGGTTACCTAGTTGGGTACCCCTTTTTTCTTGTTCCCCTATAGTTTACCAGTGTGGCTATGTGAGTGCCCTTCTCCTTATCTTTGAGCCTTGTACAAGAGTCAAGCTTCCTTAGAAATGCTCCAAAGTAAAATTCCGGCTTAGACCTAGAGTTATTGTTACCTGGAAAATTTAGAGGTCTCGTTCATAACCACCAATAACCAATAAATAATGTTCAATAACCACCAACAGCCTAGAACAGTGGTCTCCAAACCCCAGCGGCCAAATGTGGCCAATGCTTGTTTTTATCTGGCCCTTGGGGCACTATTCCCCCTACTGTCAGCCACAGTGGGTCATAGTTCCTGGCACTCTATTCCTCCTACTGACACCAATGGTGGGGCACTAGTCTTCTCACTGACACTAATGATGGGACACTATTCCTCCTACTGACACCAATGATGGGACACTATTCCTCCTACTGACACCAATGATGGGACACTATTCCTCCTACAGACACCAATAATGGGACACTATTCCTCTTACTGACACTAATGATGGGACACTATTCCTCCTACTGACACTAATGATGGGACACTATTACTCCTACTGACACTAATGACGGGACACTATTCCTCCTACTGACACCAATGATGGGACACTATTCCTCCTACTGACACTAATGATGGGACACTATTCCTCCTACTGACACCAATGATGGGACACTATTCCTCCTACTGACACTAATGATGGGACACTATTCCTCCTACTGACACTAATGATGGGACACTATTCCTCCTACTGACACTAATGATGGGACACTATTCCTCCTACTGACACCAATGATGGGACACTATTCCTCCTACTGACACTAATGATGGGACACTATTCCTCCTACAGACACCAATGATGGGACACTATTCCTCTTACTGACACTAATGATGGGACACTATTCCTCCTACTGACACTAATGATGGGACACTATTCCTCCCAATGATGGGGCACTATTCCTGGTGAAGTAGCAGAGATAGTGATTGAAGAGGGGATCTTCTCAAGGCTCTCACAATCATTCTCACTGGACGGTTCATACAAGGGTTTCTTGTCCAATGTTCGAACATTCCCATCGGGTGTATCCAGGGTCGCCATCAGGGGGGTACATGCAGTGCACCTGTAAGGGGCCCAGAGGTCCCCAGGGGCCCGGATGGCAACCCCCTCTTTTTTTGATAATTTTTTTTGTAAGGGGCCCGGAGGTCTCCTGGGCCCCGGCGGCAGACCACCCCCCTGCCTCACAATTTGCGGCGGCAGCATACCCCCCGGTTCTCTGCTCCAGGGGGGCCATGTCTAAAGCTGTGTATGGGGCCCCACAATTCCTGATGGCGGCCCTGAGTGGATCCCGCGTATTATATCCATGCTTGTAGAATGGCTCAGGACTGATCCAGCAGGGCATGCAATGCTCATCATTGTGCTTCGCCCCAGGAATGTGACCTTTGATTTCTAAAGATGGTATAACCTGGCTGAGATAGGAATTCCAGCCAGCTGGTCCTTTCGAACAGCTGTGTCCTCGGGAAGTTATAGTGGTCGATGTACTAAGGACTCCCGGGCATTCCTTCATCGGAAGATCAATTGGTATCATTTTTCACCCTGTTGTGTCTGTTTTTTTGATCGTCCTCCATCCTAACACAAAGCTCCTCATAGGCTGATTTTTCAGGAGGCGTATTTTATCTTATATCAAAGTTGCAACGATATCAGCGTTTTCAGTTCCAGCATCAAGAGACCGGGGGGCACCTTCTCACATGGACTTCTGGAGACATTGACAACGTCTGTATTTGATTTCAACCTCTTAGTGGGTGACCCTTACCCACTGGAAGAGTTTCGCAGTTCACCCAGCTGTGTTAGAACTATGAAGGAATATTCAATGTTCTAGCACTGAACCGCTTCTCCACCAATCAGGTGCTCAGGTCTGTTATCCGTCACCTGATTGGCTGAAACGACAGGCGCTGTGATTGGACGCATTTGATGGCACAGTGGCAGCATTGGATGGCACAGTGGCAGCGATTGATGGGCACAGTGGCTGCGTTTGATGGGCACAGTGGCTGCGTTTGATGGGTACAGTGGCTGCAATTGATGGGCACAGTGGCATCGTTCAATGGGCAAAGTGGCTGCAATTGATGGGCACAGTGGCAGCGTTCGATGGACTTAGTGGCATCGTTTGATGGGCACAGTGGCTGCAATTGATGGGCACAGTGGCTGCATTTGATGGGCACAGTGGCAGCGTTTGATGGGCACAGTGGTGGTATTTGATGGCACAGTGGCAGCGTTCAATGGGCAAAGTGGCTGCAATTGATGGGCACAGTGGCAGCGTTCGATGGGCTTAGTGGCATCGTTTGATGGGCACAGTGGCTGCAATTGATGGGCACAGTGGCTGCATTTGATGGGCACAGTGGCAGCGTTTGATGGGCACAGTGGCGGTATTTGATGGCACAGTGGCTGCATTTGATGGGCACAGTGGCAGCGTTTGATGGGCACAGTGGCTGCATTTGGGCACAGTGGTAGCGTTTGATGGGCACAGTGGCAGTATTTGATGGCACAGTGGCAGCGTTTGATGGGCACAGTGGCGGTATTTGATGGCACAGTGGCTGCATTTGATGGGCACAGTGGCGGTATTTGATGGCACAGTGGCAGCGTTTGATGGGCACAGTGGCGGTATTTGATGGCACAGTGGCTATATTTGATGGCACAGTGGCTGCATTTGATGGGCACAGTGGCTGCATTTGATGGGCACAGTGGCTGCATTTGATGGGCACAGTGGCAGCATTTTATGGGCACAGTGGCGGTATTTGATGGCACAGTAGCTGCGTTTGATGGGCACAGTGACGGTATTTGGTGGGCACAGTGAGGCTGCAAATGATGTTGCTTTTTTTTTTTCAGAATTTTTCAGTTTGTTTGCGCCCCCTCAAAAAAAAATTGTAGCACCAGCCGCCACTGCCAAAGTCTCAAATTCCCACATTACCTTCTAAGGCTGCATTCACATCTGAGCGACAGCCGCGTTCGCGTGTAGCGGCGTATTTTGCCGCGAGTACAAAACTTTCACTTTTTTTTTTTTTTCTCTCAAAGTCTTCCCATTGCTGTCAATGGGAAAACGCCTATGTCGCCTGAAAAAAAGGGTCCGGGACTTTTTTTCAGGCGACAGGCGTTCGGCGTCTATGAGATGTGAACCATCTCCATAGACAGCAATGGGAATTCTCCCCTCGAGCGACAGAAGCGTCCGGCGTCGGGCGTTTTGTCGCTCAGGTGTGAATGGGGTCTAAATGGAAACAAAAACGTTACACCACCCAGTCTAGAGAAAACTAAGATGGTCATCAACCCTGTCCTCAGGGCCCACTAACAGGCCAGGTTTTATGTATTACCTTTGGGAGATGCAGACTAGAATACTGCAATTACTGAGCAGCAAATGATTTCACTTGTCATGTATTTCAGTTATCTTGCAAACCTGGCCTGTTACTGGGCCCTGAGGACAGAGTTTATGACCACTGCTGTAGGGAAATGGTCCCCAAACGGAGGCCTGGGGACTGGATGTAACCCTTTACTTGCCCTTGGGGTACCATTCCTCCCACTGACAGCAATGATGGAACATATCTCATCCCGCTGACACCAACAATAGGGCACTATTCCTCACAATGACACCAACATTGGGGCATTCTTCTCCTCTTTATAGACAATCTGATGACCTGGGAACTCCTTTTGCTCACCCGTAAGTAATTCCAGACAGGGACTCCCAAACATGCCCACTTTTAGCTCCTCCTCTTTTCTCTGTGTCTGATTTGTCATAATGTCAGTACAACGATTTTGTCTTTTTTTGCAGCAACCAATCAGATCCCTATTTGGGATGAGGAGATTAGTGGTTTACAGAAGGAAGATAACATTGTTTCAAAGTTCAGCTCACAGTAAGTGATAAGGATTCTGCATTTCTGGTAGGATCAACAGGTACATAAAGTGAAAAAAAAAAAAAAAAAAAGAAACTAAAAAAACAAAAATCAAAAGCAGCCGTCACATTTATATATTACAGAAACACAAAAACTAACAATTATTTATTATATTGCAGGTTACCTATTCATAGGTGTGATGGCTGCATTTGTTTTCTATTTTTATGATTTTTTTCTTCTAATTTTATATGGTGATCCAGACAGTTTTTTTTATTTTTGTAAAAAATTGTAATATTATTTTTTTATATTTATTTATTTTTTAATATTTATTTTTTAATATTTATTTATTTATTTATTTATTTGTTTTTTTCCCCCTTTCCCTTTTTTCTTTCCTTCTTTTTACTTTTATTTTAATTCTGATTTTATTATTTTATTATGGAGTTATAAGTTATAATACAAACATTGATGGATTCGTACATACGTAGAAAGTACAATTATTTTTTTTTAATTCAATTTTTAAGACATACATACAACAGGCCACAACATGTGACCAACAGTTACCGGCCGGAACACGATCCAGACAGTTTTATTTTATTTATTTATTTTTAATATTTTTATTTTTTTATATTTATTTATTTATTTTATTTATATTTATTTTTAATATTTATTTATTTATTTATTTTTATTTGTTTTTTTTTCCCCTTTCCCTTTTTTTTCTTTCCTTCTTTTTACTTTTATTTTCATTCTGATTTTATTATTTTATTATGGAGTTATAATACAAACATTGATGGATTCGTACATACGTAGAAAGTACAATTAATTCATCTAGCCAATTTCAAATACATTTTTCACATATAAAACTCAAAAGACAAGACATACTAAAACTACTAAAATAATAAATAACAAGACGCTACAAAAACAAAGCAAAAAAAAAAAATATTTTTAATATTTATTTATTTTTAAGATAGATAGAAAAATTAATATTTATTTATTTTTAAGATAGATAGAAAAATTAATATTTATTTTTAATATCTTTTTTCTAATTATTTATTTTTAATTATATATATATATTAAAAATAAATATATATATATATATATATATATATATATATATATATATATATATATATATAAAAAAATATATATATATATATATATATATATATATTTTTTTAATATATATTTTTACATATATATATTAATATATATTTTTACATATATATATATATATATATATATATATATATATATATATATATATATATATATTTTTTTTTTTATATATATATATTTTTTATATATATATTTTTACATATTTTTTTATATTTATTTATTTTATATATATATATATATTATATATAATATATATACACTTTTTTTTAAAATATTTTTTTATATATATTTTTTTCATGTATATTTTTTTTTATATAATTTTTTTTATATTTATTTATTTTTAATATTTATTTATTTTAAATGTATTCTTATTTTTCTCAGTAAGTCTGTGTTTTTCAACAGAACAAGCTCTTTTGCAGATGTATCAGTTACAATGATGAGACAAACAATTTAACACTGGCAGGGGTGCTTACAATGATCAGCTTTTATTTATGTATGTAAAACCTTTATCCCAAAAGGGAAAAAAAAAATCCAGTTTGCTGCAACTGCTTATAAAGTATTAGCTGGAGTTTGGCTTCAATTTGTTAGTGTATTTTAATCTGCTAGTCCGTCGTTAGGTTGGACTTGATGGACTTTTTTCAATCTCACCTATTATGTAATTATGTATGCAACACCCCCCCCCCCCCCACCAGACTGACAATGCTGATGTCCAAAGTTGCTCCCTGTGCTCCTTCTTCCAGAGTGGGGGGCACGCTACTACAGGAGGTGTGTTACTGGCCAGATCACCAGGTGAAAACAGAGGGGGAAAAAAAACTAAAAAAAAGAAAAATAATGCAGCCACCACATTGGTAAGATGCAATATACTAGATTTTCGGTTTTGGGTTTAATTCCGCTTTATGTTTTTTTTTTTCCTCGGGTGTCGTCATCCTTTAACCGCTTGCCGACCGGCTCACACACTTATACGTCGGCAGAATGGCACGTCTGCGCAAAGCAACGTGTATATACACGTCGCTTTGTATTTTGTGCCTTGCGGGCGCGCACGCCCCCTCCGTGAGCGTGCCCGCAGGACCCACAGACTCGATGTCCGCCGGTGTCCCGCGATCGTGTCACGGAGCTGCAGAACGGGGAGATGCCTATGTAAACAAGACATTTCCCTGTTCTGCCTAGTGACAGGACACTGATCTACTGTTCCCTGTCATCGGGGGCAGTGATCAGTGTCATATCACTGGTAGCCCATCCCCCTCACAGTTAGAATCACTCCCTAGGACACACTTAACCCCTTCCTCGCCCCCTAGTGGTTAACCACTTCCCTGCCAGTGTCATTTACACAGTAATCAGTGCATTTTTATAGCACCGATCGCTGTATGAATGACAATGGTCCCAAAACGGTGTCAAAAGTGTCCGATGTGTCCGCCGCAATATCGCAGTCACGATAAAAATCGCAGATCGCCGCCATTACTAGTAAAAAAAATATTAATAAAGATGCCATAAAACAATTCCCTATTTTGTAGACGCTATAACTTTTGCGCAAACCAATCAATATATGCTTATTGCGTTGTTTTTTTTTTATTTACAAAAAATATGTAGAAGAATACGTATCGGCCTAAACTGAGGAAAAAAATATTTTTGGGGATATTTATTATAACAAAAAGTAAAAAATATTGAATTTTTTTCAAAATTGTCGCTCTATTTTTGTTCATAGCGCAAAAACTAAAAACCGCAGAGGTGATCAAATACCACCAAAAGAAAGCTCTATTTGTGGGGGAAAAAGGACGACAATTTTGTTTGGGAGCCACGTCGCACGACCGCGTAATTGTCTGTTAAAGCGACGCAGTGCCGAATCGCAAAGAATGGCCCGATCATTTGGCAGCCAAATCCTCCGAGGCTGAAGTGGTTAAGACCGTGCCATAGCGTGCAAGGCTCCTATCGAGGCACATCCAAGGTAACACTGCCACCTAGTGGTAAAAGCCAAGATTATTGGTCTCTTCTGTTATGTAGTAGACGAAAACCTTTCACAGCTGTGCTGTCCCTTCCCTCTGAAAAGACCAGTCGCCTGGCTGTCAAGATGACCCTTTTGCTTCCATACTTTGAGTCTCTGACCTGGGACATGTATGTGGATAGGGACTTGCTTTTTCTCCTACTTTCTTGATCTGAATATTTGTTTTTGGGACTGTGACTTCAAAATCCTGTGAGGGAGTACTTGTACTCCCACAAATGCCCCCGATGCCTGGCCGAATACACTCCCCCCCACCCCCTCCGCCGCAGCCGCTACGGCGCATCCCGCCGCATCGCCGCTGCCGCTTGGTTAATACGGGCGGGAACATTACAGCTTTCATTTGAATAGCTGTAGTGTTTCCCGCCGCGCCGCGTATAGACACTCCCCCTTGCTCGGGTGATCTGTCCAATCCCGAGCAAGGGGGAGTGTCTAAACGCAGGGCGGCGGGAAACACTACAGCTATTCAAATGAAAGCTGTAATGTTCCCCGCCCGTATTAACCAAGCGGCGGCGGCGCGGCAGCATGTAGGTAAGGGGGACTTGGCTGCATATATGGGGGGGACATGGCTGTATATGGGGGGGACATGGCTGCATATGGGGGGGACATGGCTGCATATGGGGGGGGACATGGCTGCATATGGGAGGGGACATGGCTGCATATGGGGGGGGACATGGCTCCATATGGGGGGACATGGCTGGATATGGGGGGGGACATGGTTGGATATGGGGGGGACATGGCTGCATATGGGGGGGACATGGCTGCATATGGGGGGACATGGCTGCATATGGGGGGGACATGGCTGCATATGGGGGGGACATGGCTGCATATGGGGGGACATGGCTGGATATGGGGGGGGCATGGCTGGATATGGGGGGGAAATGGCTGGATATGGGGGGGACATGGCTGCATATGGGGGGACATGGCTGCATATGGGGGGACATGGCTGCATATGGGGGGGACATGGCTGCATATGGGGGGGGGACATGGCTGCATATGGGGGGGGACATGGCTGCATATGGGGGGACATGGCTGCATATATGGGGGGGACATGGCTGCATATATGTGGGGGACATGGCTGCATCTGTGGGGGGACATGGCTGCATTTGGGGACACATTTAAAAAAAAGTATCGGTATTCGGTATCGGCGAGTACTTGAAAAAAAGTATCGGTACTCGTACTCAGTCCTAAAAAAGTGGTATTGGGACAACCCTAATTTGGATACAGTGATCCCGAAGCCCTGGGTTCCACTGTTGAAGGAAACCCTTCTGGAAGGGCCGTATTTTCCACTTTACCATGGTTGTTGCCATCATGGTGCCGATGATCTTCAGGCATTGAGAGATTCGTTGATGAGAGGACGACATTGCAAGCCGAACTCTGTCCCGAATCACTGGGATTTTTCCAGGGGTAACAAGATGGTGCTCTTGATGGCGTTGACGTGTGCCTCGAGGAATACCAGGGACTGCGTAGGATCCCGATGGCTCTTTTTCAGATTCAGAAGCCAACCGAACTCGAGTAGAGTGGAGATGACTTGGGATCTGTGGATTAGCAACTGCTCCCTGTCCCGATATATAAAAAAAGCAGGTCGTCTAGATAGTGATACAGACGGATACCTCTGGTCCTGATCAGAGCCACGACAGCCAACAAGAGTTTTGAAAACACACAAGGCAATGTCGTAAAGCCCGAAGGGGAGACAGGTGAACTGCAGATGGATTTGGTTGACAGCAAAGCAAAGGTATTTCTGGAGTTCTGACGCTATCGGAACATGGAAGTAGACGTTCTTCAGGTCTATAGACACAAGCCAATCGCCTGGTTAGATTGCTTGACTGATTATGAGTAGTTTCTCCATCTTGAACTTCTTCTTGATAAAATAATTCAAGTGGGTTAGGTCTATAACTGGCCTCCAGGAGCCATTTTTCTTCAACACCATTAAGAGGGGCGAGTAGACCCCTTGAAACCTTTCGTCGGCTGGAACTGGAATTGCAGCGCCCTGAGCCACAAGAGAGTCTGCATAGGACAGGAGAATTAGCCTTTTCTCTTGCGAGAGAGGCAAGGATACCGACTCGCTCTATCTGGACAGGCGCAATATCATAAAGACTTAGGGGATTCTTGTCCACCGGAAGATGCCCCTTTTGAAAACTTTTGGCCTGAAGGCTATTTTTTCTTCCAGGTCTTCTTGAACTCATGGCCAGGCCTGTAGTAGCGAGCATCCCTTGCTTGATCTGAACCTTGCCTGGGCTGTGTTTTCTTCTGGTTTAGCAGACAGCGATCCTGGGGAAGGAACCCCAACTTTCCCCCTTTGGCACAGGTGATGGCACTGTCCAATTTGTTCCCAAAGAGGGACGAACCTTCAAAGAAAATCCTGCACCATGCCTGCTTGGGCCCATGGGCGCAGCCACAAGGCACGCTTAGCCGTGACAGATGACAGCATGATCCGAGCCAACAGGTGAATTATGTTTAGGGAAGCCTCACCCAGAAAAGCCAGCGCCAACCTTGGCCCATGAATAGATGAGCTCCTGGCCAGTTCTTCTGAGATGCTCCTCAGAGAAGCATCTATGTCGTCCGCCCAGACTTCCATCGCTTTAGAAAGAGCTGTAAGAGCTGGTTTGCAGATCATACCCGCTGTAATGTAGATCCGCTTGAAGTCGGTCTCAATTTTCCTCTCCAGGCCATCCCTAAAGGAAACCGTATCCTCCAATGGGAGTGCGACGTGCCTCACCATCCTCATTGGGGCTGCATCAATGAGAGGAGCCGACTCCAGGTATTTTACATCCTTGCTTTTAAATGGGTACTTTTTTGACACCTTTGTTAACAGGCAATACTTCCTTTCAACACCACCACACTCATCGGTAATTATTGCGCCAAGTTCACCCAAAAAGGAGAAATGAGGGCGTTCTTTTTTGAGGCGTTTAAAATATTTCCTCTGTTTGGAGGGTGCCCCCACTGGCTCTTCCCACCTCAAAGCTTCTTTGACAGCTTTGACCAGTTGTGGTACTGGGGCAAATTCAAAACCTGCACCAGGGTCATCTACCTCCACCCCACTGTCTGAGGCTTCAATTGAGGAATGGCTCGGCTGTGAAGAACCTGGAGCCTCGAGATGGCCTCAAAATCATCCCTAATAGGGACTGACATAGTGGTGCCAGCAGGGTTGTGGGTATGACCAGAATCCGCTTTACTCAGGGACTCACGGACCACCTTTCTGACCAGTGCTTGTTGGTCTCCACCCTCTCTTTTGCGACTTTAGAAAAGCATTGCAGAGCGATTTGCCTTCAGGAACCTGGGCCCCCGCATACCCAGCAGGCTTTACTCACAGAGCGGCTGGAGTGGTGGTGAGTGTCGCCCAGAGGTGGTTTTAGACTCCTCTCTGTGGAGCTTGAAGAGGAGTGACGACGTTGAGACCTAGGACGGTCTTTGCCATGCTTTGGTGTTCAGACCTAGAAGTGCTGTGTGAAAAAGAAAGGGTTAATAGTAGGGTTGTCCCGATACCGATATCGGGACCGATACCGAGTATTTGCGGGAGTACTTGTACTCCCGCAAATGCCCCCCGATGCCTGGCCGAATACTTGTCGCGGCCGCCAACCGCAAAGCCGCCGCCGCTGCGTTAATCAGCGTGTGGGGAACATTACAGCTTTTGTTTGAATAGCTGTATCCCCGCCGCGCCGCGTATAGACACTCCCCCTTGCGCGGAATTGGACGGATGATCTGTCCAATCCCGAGCAAGGGGTAGTGTCTATACACGGCGCGGCGGGGATACAGCTATTCAAACGAAAGCTGTAATGTTCCCCGCACGCTGATTAACACGGCAGCGGCGGCATCATCCAGGTATGGGGGACATGGCTGCATTATGTGGGGGACATGGCTGCATTATGTGGGGGACATGGCTGTAATATGTGGGGGACATGGCTATAATATGTGGGGGACATGGCTGTAATATGTGGGGGACATGGCTGTAATATGTGGGGGACATGGCTGTAATATGTGGGGGGGACATGGCTGTAATATGTGGGGGGGACATGGCTGTAATATGTGGGGGGACATGGCTGGAATATGGGGGGACATGGCTGTAATATGTGGGGGACATGGCTGTAATACAGGGCCGTTTGAAGGAATTTGGGGGCCCCAAGCAAGAAGCGGGGGACAGGGTGTTGCTGAGTTGGAAGGGGGGGGGGACTTATTCTGTCATTGCTTGCAAGCAAGTTGATAAGCGGGGGGGGGGGGCCTAGGGGCGCTGTGCAAGCATTTTTTTACATTCAATTTGCTGCTAACGCCGAATGTCGGGTAGTACTTCTTCTGATAAGCTTCCCTCCCCCATGTTCTTTTTACCCCCCCCCCTCCCAGCCGCATACCGCACACCGCACGCCAGGAGATTCAGTTTTTTGTTCCCGGCCGGACTAAAAGGAAGTGAGCACTGAGTGTGTGCACTTCCTGTCAGTCCGGCCGGGAACAGGACACTGAATCTCCTGTACTGCGCGGTTACGGTACCCGGCTGGACTGCAGGAGGAACTAGGAGGAGGAGCTCGGCCACGCTACAGGCTGCAGCACTTATTGGAAGCGGCTGCACAGCGGCGCGGCAAGTCCCGTCCTGCTGGGGCCCCTGGCCAGCTGTAATATGTGGGGGACATGGCTGCAATATGTGGGGGACATGGCTGCATATGTGGGGGGACATGGCTGTAATATGTGGGGGGACATGGCTGTAATATGTGGGGGGACATGGCTGCATATGTGGGGGGACATGGCTGGAATATGTGGGGGGGACATGGCTGGAATATGTGGGGGGGACATGGCTGTAATATGTGGGGGACATGGCTGTAATATGTGGGGGACATGGCTGTAATGTGTGGGGGACATGGCTGCATATGTGGGGGGACATGGCTGTAATATGTGGGGGACATGGCTGCAATATGTGGGGGACATGGCTGGAATATGTGGGGGACATGGCTGTAATATGTGGGGGACATGGCTGTAATATGTGGGGGACATGGCTGTAATATGTGGGGGGGACATGGCTGTAATATGTGGGGGAGGACATGGCTGGAATATGTGGGGGGGGCATGGCTGGAATATGTGGGGGGGACATGGCTGTAATATGTGGGGGACATGGCTGTAATATGTGGGGGACATGGCTGTAATATGTGGGGGACATGGCTGTAATATGTGGGGGACATGGCTGCAATATGTGGGGGACATGGCTGCATTTGGGGACACATTTAAAAAAAAGTATCGATACTTGTACTCGGTCCTAAAAAAATGGTATCGGGACAACCCTAGTTAATAGCTCCTGAACCCAAGCATCACAGGCAGAAAAGAACTAAATCCTATCTGCAGCGCAAGGGTTGGCCACAGGAGGGCGGTGACAGATCCATGGCAAGGTAGTTTGAAACTGAAATGAACCATTAAAGCCTTATGAGAAACAGGAGTGACATCAGGTGTGAGAGACCACATAACAAACATAGCCAGCACCTAGGGAGCATGCAGCAAACAACTTACCTTGTAAACCAGAGACCAGTGCCTAGGGAAACCGCTGCATAAGCCTGCAAGTCATCCCAAGGAAGAGCTGCTTTGACAGCTATTTAAATCTGCTGCCGATAATGATGTCACCGCCCCACAGCGCGCCTGCGCCGAAAAAACGGTGCGACAAATCGCAACCGCCACCACCATTTTGGCAAAACCGCGTCTGCACGAACCAAGCACAGAATCTTCGTTCCTGGCTTGCAGATGCGCAGACAGGTCCTGGCGACTTCCTGAAGCGGCGAGCTGGAACGCAGCTGCGCTCCAGACGCCGTGGCCACTCACTGGAGCTTGATAGAAAATAAGGAGACAAACAAAAAACACAGAGATACGGCTGCCGTATAAAACGAATATCTTTGTACTTTACCACCACCATGGCACGATCCGGACCAGAACCTGGGACTGGGGAGCTGTTCGCTCGACCCACTGCGCGATCGGGCGTTTACAAGGCCTCCCGCTAATAGCTGGAATGTTTGGTCATATTGCCGCTTGCCTGCCAATGGCCAGGTTAGTAAGCTCTTCATGATAGCGCATCATATCGCCCATGTCCACCTGCTAATAGCTGGGATTGCTGGACTGCAGAGAGGATCGCCGCTAACCACCAACGTATCGCCGCGCACACCACCAGGCCTGGATCCCAGGAAACTTCATGAAAAGGTAAGACCATATCTTGGTCCTAGGAGGAGGACAAAAAAAGAACAGAGCACAGTTTTTTGGGGTAAAGGGTCCTATGAGGTATGAGGGGCGGGATTAACCCACACGTAGGCTGCCATGGAGTCTGTCAGGAAACTTTGTTTTAAAAAAAAAAAAAATAGTTTTATATTTTGTTATACAATTTTGCAAACAAGTAATTTTTTTCTCCTTCATTGATGTGCGTTGATGAGGCTGCATTGGTAAACACTGATAGGTGGCACTGAAGGGCACTGATAGGTGGCACTGGTGAGCACTGATGGGCGCCACTGTAGGACACTGATAGGTGGAACTGATGGGTGGCAGTGATAGACACTGATAGGCAGCACTGTTGGGTGGCACTGATGATGAGGCACTGATTGGCACCACTGGTGGACATTGGTGGCAGTGATTGACACTGATAGGCAGCACTGTTGGGTGGCACTGATTGGCACCACTGGGCATTGATAGGTGGCACTGATGGCTGGCAGTGATAGACACTGATAGGTAGCACTGATGATGAGGCACTGATTGGCACCACTGGTGGGCATTGATAGGTGGCACTGATTGGTGGCACTGATGGGTGGAAGTGATAGACACTGATAGGTGACACTGATAGGCAGCACTGTTGGGTGGCACTGATTGGTGGCAGTGATGGGCACTGGTAGGTGGCACTGATGATGAGGCACTGATTGGCACCACTGGTGGGCATTGATAGGTGGCAGTGATGGTGGCAGTGATGGGTACTGATAGGTGACACTGATAGGCAGCACTGTTAGGTGGCACTGATGAGGCACTAATGGGCACCGATTGGCACAACTGGTGGGCATTGATAGCTGGCACTTATTGGTGGTAGTGATGGGCACTGGTAGGTGACACTGATAGGCAGTACTGCTAGGTGGCACTGGTGATGAAGCCCTGATGGGCACTGATTAGCACCACTAGTGGGCATTGATAGGTGGCACTGATGGGTGGCAGTGATGGGCACTGGTAGGTGACACTGATAGGCAGCACTGTTAGGTGGCACTGAAGATGAGGCACTGATGGGCACTGGTTGGCACCACTGGTGGGTATTGATAGGTGGCACTGGTGGGTGGCAGTGATGAGCACTGATGGGCACTGGTAGGTGACACTGGCACCACTGGTGGGCATTGATTGGTGGCACTTATTTGCACTGGCAGGCGGCACTGGTGGGCACAGATAAGGTGGTTGTGGCTCTTCCTCTTCGGGACCGATGTCCCTTTCACAGAAGCCGGTGATTGGCCTTTTTAAAAAAAAAAATACTAATCTTCTGTTTACAGCACATGATCAGCTGTCATCGGCCCCCTTACTCTGATCCGTGATCGGCCGAGTCCCATGGACTCAGTGATCACAGGTCACGCAGGCAGCTCATGCACGGGAGGACGTCAATGTATAGCCACCATTTGGCTATAGCGCGGGCGGGAGGTGGTTAATGTTGTAATTTTTTTTTTTTTTTTTCCATCTGTGTCCCATTGTGGGGATTTTCCTTCACTTCCTGTCCCATACCCAAAACAGGAAGTGAGAGAAACCCCGGAAATCCTTCCAAATAGTGAGGGAATCCCTGAACGAGTGTCCCCATTGGACGATTTCCCCCTCTAGTCCTGTTCTGGTGACAACCCAAAATGTGGCATTTTCTTTCACTGATAATGGTAAACAGGAGAAATAGGGAGGGTGCATTGCCCTAACGGGGGGCACAGACAGCAATAAAAACATGACAGGGGGGGGGGGGTCTAATCCCTACACACTCTAACTCCAGTCCTCAAGGTGCCCCAACAGGTCATGTTTTCAGGATTTCCCTCAGATGAAACGCCCGTGGTAAGTACTAAGGCAGTGAAACTCATCACATCACGTGTGCAAAAAAAATGGAAAGCCTGAAAACATGACCTGTTGGGGCGCCTTGAGGACTGGAGTTGAGAAACACTGCTCTATCCATATACAGTAATAAAAAATAAAAAATGACCTTTCCTGGCCAGTCCTCCTGTCAGCACATCATGGGGATTAACCAATGATGTGCTGACGTGAGGACAGGCCAGGAAAGGAAAATTACCGTAGGTAAGAATAACAATTTTCCGTTTTAGTTATACTTTAAAGCGGGGGTTCACCCTTAGAGGGCACTTTTCCCCCTTAGATTCCTGCTCGTTTTTACTAGGGGAATCGGCTATTTGTTTTAAAATATGTGCAGTACTTACCCGTTTACGAGATGCATCCTCTCCGCCACTTCCGGGTATGGGCTGCGGGACTGGGCGTTCCTTCTTGATTGACAGTCTTCCGAGAGGCTTCCGACGGTCGCATCCATCGCGTCACGATTTTCCGAAAGAAGCCGAACGTCGGTGCGCAGGTGCAGTATAGAGCCGCACCGACGTTCGGCTTCTTTCGGCTACGAGTGACGCGATGGATGCGACCGTCGGAAGCCTCTCGGAAGGCTGTCAATCAAGAAGGAACGCCCGCTCCCGAAGACCCATACCCGGAAGCAACAGAAGAAGATGCATCTCGAAAACGGGTAAGTACTGCTCATATTTTAATACAAATAGCCGATTCCCCTAGACCGAACGAGCAGGAAGCTAAGGGGAGAAAAAAAAAAATTAACAAATGGGTGAACTCCCGCTTTAATAAGAAATTGTAAGAGTGCCACCTGCTGGTGATTAGGAAGTATTACATAACAGATAACAAATGTAACGTTTGGCACTTTTTTCGCCATGTTGACACATTGGGGTTGATTGGAGAGTGCAAAATCCGGTGCAGCTCTGCATGGTAGCCAATCAGCTTCTAACTTCAGCTTGTTCAATTCACCTTTGATAATAAACCTGGAAGCTGATTGGTTTCTATGCAGATCTGCACCAGATTTTGCACTTTCAAGTTTTAGTAAACCAACCACATTGGTGAGCAGGCCAACAAAGAGGGGGGATGGGACTGTGGGGTGGATTAGGGAACCACAGGCACCAGATCTGATCCAAAGTCAATCGATATTTTTTTTTCTATAGGTGAAAGAAAACTGCAAATCACTTTGTAGGGTGGGTTACTTGAAGCCATAGGTGTGTGCACCGGGTGTGCCTGGGCACCCCCTAATCACCCCTTGTGTGGCGCAGATTCCCCCTGTTTAGACGCCTGATATTTCACCAAAAAATTAGGGGGTGCCCAGGCACACCTGGCACACACCTACGGCTGCAAGTAACCCACCCTACAGTGAATCGCAGTTTTCCTTCGCCTATAGAAAAAATATCGATTGGATGGTGTCATTAGGGCAGAGACTGGTGTCACTGGGCTAGTGGATGGTGTCAGTATTTTTATTTTATATTTTACATTTATTTTATATATATATATATATATATATATATATATATATATATATATATATATATATATATATATATATTTTTTACAATTTTTTTATTTTATTTATTTTATACTAGCTGAATACCCGGCGTTGCCCGGTCTTCCTATCTTAACCTTTTGGGGAGGAAAATCATAGTAATATAAATATACCCATCTTTTATATAAGGGTGTAGGTAAGGGTTAATGTAACTGTCATATATTTTTATTTGGCATATAAGTAATACCGTGTTTCCCCGAAAATAAGCCTGGGTCTTATATTAATTTTGGCAACAAAAGACACAGTAGGGCTTATTTTCGGGGTAGGTCTTACCATGTAATGTGCGGTCTTCTCTCCCTCCCTGTCAGGAATCCCCAGTGTGAACTGAGTTAAAATGCTTGTAAAATCCTATAATCCACTTTATTACAGTAGTATATAATGTACAATGTGTGCGTTTCTGTAATATAATTGTGCCAAATACATTTGTTATAGAGTCGCTCTGCGCTTCTGTTACCCGCCGGAGCTCTCTTCCCCGCAATTATATTACAGAAACACACACATTGTACATTATATACTACTGTAATAGAGTGGATTATAGGATTTTACAAACATTTTTAACTAGGGCTTATTTTCGGGGTAGGGCTTATATTGCAGCCCTCCTGGAAAATAACGCTAGGTCTTATTTTTAGGGTAGGCCTTATTTTTGGGGAAACAGGGTATGTGTACCAGGTATTATTGAAATATCTCCAGGCGTACAGAAGTTATGTGGGAACATACATTTCCCATTGATTTGCATGGGACTTTAAACAAAAACCCCGACCCTCACAAATGGGGGTAGTTAAGGGATAAATTAACTATCCTATAGTTTAAGTGGACATATAAGTAACATGTGACCAAGCGTTATCGAAATATGTACAGCCGTTTGGAAGTTATGAAGTAACATGTATTTCCCATAGAGTTGAATGGGACTTTAAAGGAAAACCCCGACCATGGCAAATGGGGGTGGGTAAGGGTTAAACCACCTATCCTATGTTTGTTGCTGACATATAAGTAACATGTGTGCCAAGTTTCATGTTAATATCTTTAGCCGTTTGGACGTGATGCTGGAACATACATACATACATACACACACACACACACACACACACACACACACACACACGTTGAGTTTTATAGATAGATAGATAGATATATATGTATATTTTTTTTTTTAAATAAAAAATTGTAAAAAAAAATTATAAAATAAAAAAATTTGTAAAACAAAATAATTTTATATATTTTTTTTTTTACATTTTGTTTCATTTATTTTTTTCATTTATTTTTATTTTTTTATAGTTTTTTTCTATAGGTGAAGGAAAACTGCGATTCACTTGTAGCCATAGGTGTGTGCCTGGGCACCCCCTAATCACCCCGTACGGAGCAGATTCCCCCTGTTTAGACTCCTATTTCACCAAAAGCCCCCCCAGGGGCTCCTATTATTTTACAATTTTTTTTAAATAAAAAAAAAAAAGAAAATCATAAAATAAAATTGTAAAAATACATGTAAAAAAAATAAGTAAAAAAAAAAATACTGACACCATCCACTAGCCTAATGACACCAGTCTCTGCCCTAATGACACCGCCCGCTGCTCTTCTGACATCAATATATATATATATATATATATATATACACATAGACACACATGTTTGAGCTTTGGGGTGTACACTCTAATGCAATAGACTTGGCACACCTATGCTTGCAGCAAAGCGCTGGCTAGAACATAACTAGTACCCTTTACCACTCAAACGACTGATACCCAATGCCAACCACACCCATTCCAGGGCTCCCTGCACAACCCCTGAATATAACTGATAACAATTGCACACTGGGCCAGATTCTGATAGAATTACGTTGCTCCACGGCAGCGTAACTTATCCCATTTACGTTACACCGTCTCAGGTTTACAGCGTAAGTGCCTGATTCTCAAAAATCTTACCTGTAAACTTGCGGCGGTGTAACGTAAATCCGATCCGCGCAAGTCCGCCTAATTCAAATGGGGCGGGCACCATTTAAATTAGGCGCGTTCCCGCGCCGAACGTACTGCGCATGCTACGTCGGGTAAATTACCCGACGTGCATTGCGCTAAATGACGTCGCACGGACGTCATTTGTTTAGATGTTAACGTAAATGGCGTCCAGCGCCATTCACGGACGACTTACGCAAACAACGTTGTTTTTTAAATTTCGACGCGGGAACGACGGCCATACTTAACATGGCTTAGAACAACTAGGACTCCGCCCTAATTTTACGCGGCGTAACTCGACGGAAACGACGTAAAGTTAGATCGACGGGCAGCGCGGACGTTCGGGAATCGCCGTAACTAGTCATTTGCATATTCTACGCCGACCGCAATGGCCTCGCCACCTAGCAGCCGACCTAGAATTGCATCCTTAAGATTCGACAGTGTAAGTCAATTACACCTGTCGGATCTTTTGGCTATCTATGCGTAACCTGATTCTATGAATCAGCCGCATAGTTAGGACGGGCGGATCACAGAGATACGACGGCGTATCTCTTCTGTGAATCTAGCTAATTGTCTCTAGTAAGATTTAAATGGCCTTCTCCATAATAGTGGATGACACCGCCATCTGCTGTTGGCATATGGGAACTGCAACTAATAAATCCTGAGGCCAGCCAATCATTTTTTTTTTTTTTTTTTCTTTTGTTCACTTTTGGAAAGAGAGCTGGGGAGCAACATTTCTGTGAGTTTTCTTTATTTTCCTGTGACCCCTCCTTTTTTCTTTTACTAAATAAAATACCTTAAGCACTTGAGGACTGAGCCTCTTTCTGAGATTTGGTGTTTACAAGTTAAAACATTTTTTTTCCCTAGAAAATTACTTAGAACCCCCAAACATTTTATTTTATATATATATTTTCTAACAACCTAGAGAATAAAATGGCGATCGTTGCAATACTTTTTGTCACACCGTATTTGCACAGCGGTCTTACAAGCGCTTTTTTTTTTTTTTTTTTTTAGTTTTGAATTAAAAACTAAGACAACCGTAAAGTTAGCCCAATTTTTTTTATATTGTGAAAGATAATGTTACGCCGAGTAAGTTGATACCCAACATGTCACGCTTCAAAGTTGCGCCCGCACGTGGAATGGCGACAAACTTTTCCCCTTACAAACCTCCATAGGGGCGACATTTAAAAAATTCTACAGGTTGCATGTTTTGAGTTACAGAGGAGGCTAGAATTATCGCTCTCCCTCTTCCGATCGCGGCGATACCTCACGTGTGGCCTCCAAGCCACTGACGGAAGAGGAGCCGCTGGCTCCAGTAAGCAGCGGCGGGGGGGGCGGGAACCTCTCTAGCCGCCGATAAAAGTGATCTCACAGCGAATCCGCCGCAGAGACCACTTTTATATGAAAGAGGACAGCCCACTCTAGCTGCTGTCATAACAACGGTATTCCTCTTCAAAGTACCTCGTTACCACAAAGAAGTCCCAATCTCCCTCTTCTGGAGTCCCCCAGTAGTGCGCTTGGCTCCTCCTCTTCTCTGAGTGCCCCTATAGCAAGCTGCGATTTTTGACACGCACAGTGCAGTTTGGCCCCGCCTCCTGCTCACGAGATTGACAGCCAATGGCTCCTGCTGTTGCCCACCCTCCTGTGAGAAGAGCAGGGCTGCTGCAGATGGGCACACAGGGCTGGATGGAGTTGGGGGGCTCAGATATGTATTTCAGGGGCTGACATGGAAGGGATTTTACCTTAATGCAGAGAATTTTTTTTTTTCCAGCCTTACAGTCACTTTAAGTTGAAATCCAGATATGGATATTTTTACATAGTTACATTGTTCCAACACCTGTGGGATACCTGTGGAAGCAGCAAATCCCTGTAGTAGTCACCGCTACTGCAATGATCCTCTGTGTATTTGGGTCCAGTGCTGAGCGGCTGTCCTGCTGTATAGTAATCAATGAATGAAAAGAGAGTGGGGAGGCTGGGTGGTGACGTCACATTCCCTACCACGTCCAATCGGAGAACATCTTGTGTTTTTTTTCAATTAATTCAAAGAGAGTGGAGAGGCTGGGTGGTGACGTTGCAATCCCCACCTCGTCCAATCAGAGAACACTTTGTATTTGGCTCACTGAATTCAAAGAGAGTGGGGAGGCTGGGTGGTGACGTAATGTTTCCTACCTCGTCCAATCAGAGAACACCTTGTGGTTTTTTTTTCTCAATGAATTTAAAGAGAGTGGGGAGGATGGCTGGTGACGTCACGTTCCTTACCTCGTCTAATCAGAGAATGCCTTGTATTGATGCAGGGTGCGGCGACGGTCATGGGTGTCCGCTCCATAGGGCAATGGGGGGCAAATGACCCCCCCTGGAAAACCAAGAAGGTGTTGAAGAGTCTGGCGGCCGCGGGCTTTCTGAGCAGTCCCGGGCCGGATGTCACACAGGCACAGTGAGCAGAGTGAAGCCGCCTCCCCCTCCAATGTTTATGTGTACACAGGAGGAGGGAACCTGCTGCCTGTGCCGCGCTGATGGCTGATCTGAAGTACTGAAATGGGATGGGGGAGGGGGGTCCGTCTGTGCTGAATGGGGGGTCCATCTGTGCTGAAGGGGGGATCTGTGCTGAATGGAGGGGTCTGTGCGGAATGGGGGGGTCTGTGCATAATAGGGGGTCCATCTGTACTGTATGGTGGGGTCTGTGCAGAATGGGGGGGGGGGTCTGTACATTCTCTAGGCTATATTTATATGGGCATTGAGTTAAGCTGAATTATCTCAAGAGCTATTTCACACTACCAGCTGGCCGCGTTATCCGTAAAGCGCCGCTAAAAAGCGTAATTTTACCATCGTTTTAGCTGCGCTATTCAGCCGTTAGCGGGCACTTTTAACCCCCGCTAGTGTTTGAAGAAAGGGTTAAATGCGACTGCATCGCCGCTGCCTAAGTGCCCCCCCCCCCCCCCCTGAAAAAATTTCAGCTGATGCCCATGTGCGGCGTATGGTCTGAGCACTGACAGGCTGACCCCCCCCACCCCTTCACCCTCTGCAGCAATGCTGGCATCACTCATATGTCTATTTCCCAAAGACAACCTCTGTATATGACGCTGAGCACGTGACCTCAACTTCTTTGGTGGACCATAGCAAGGCCTGTTCTGAGTGGAACCCGTTCTGTTATACTGCTGTATGGTCTTGGCCACCGTGCTGCAGCTCAGTTTCAGTGTCTTGGCGATTTTCTTATAGCCTAGGCCATCTTTATGTAGACCCACAATTCTTTTTTTCAGATCCTCAGAGAGTTTTTTGCCATGAGGTGCCATGTTGAACTTCCAGTGACCAGCATGAGAGAGTGAGAGCGATAACACCAAATTTAACACACCTGCTCCCCATTTACACCTGAGACCTTGTAACACTAACGAGTCACATGACACGGGCACCGGGGAGGGAAAATGGCTAATTGGGCCCAATTTGGACATTTTCACTTAGGGGTGTACTCACTTTTGTTGCCAGCGGTTTAGAAATGAATGGCTGTGTTGAGTTATGTTGAGGGGACAGCAAATTTACACTGTTATACAAGCTGTACACTCACTACACAACATTGTAGCAAAGTGTCATTTCTTCAGTGTTGTCACATGAAAAGATACAAGAAAATATTTACAAAAATGTGAGGGGTGTACTTACTTTTGTGAGATATTGTATATACAGTAGCTAAATTATATATTATACAGTAATACCTCGGATTGCGAGTAATGCGGTTAACGAGCGCAATAATGGCTATTCATTCTTTTAAATTCTGACTCGTTTGTCTTGCAAAACAAGCAGAATTCAAGCCTCTGCGGTGTGCAGTACTGCATTTGACCAGAGGTGGCAGGGCGCCGTGACAGTCAGAGCCACTCGGAGCCTCTCGGATGTACTCGGAGCCCCCTCAGAAACTTTCCGTTTCCAAACCTCTCCGAGCTGTTTCCGGTGCCCTGCCACCTCTGGCCACATGCGGTACTGCATACAATAGAAGTCAATGTGGAACGAATTATAGAAGTTTCCATTGACTTCTATGGAGAAACCCACTTTGATATGTGAGTGCTTTGGATTACAAGCATTCTCCTTGAACGTATTATGCTCGTAATTCAAGGTTCCACTGTGTGTGTGTGTGTGTGTGTGTGTGTGTGTGTGTGTGTGTGTGTGTGTGTATATATATATATATATATATATATATATATATATATATATATATATATATATATATATATATATATATATATATATATATATATATATATATATATATACACACACACACACACGTATCACAGAGACCGTACTCAGTTTTTTTATATATATATATATATATATATAGCAATTTTTTTTATATATACTGTGTGTGTGTGTGTGTGTGTATATATATATATATATATATATATATATATATATATATATATATATATATATATATATATATATACACACACACAGTATTTATAAAAAAAAATGCTATATATATATATATATATATATATATATATATATATATATATATATAATAAAAAAAAAAAAACTGAGTACGGTCTCTGTGATACTTTTTTGTGTGTGTGTATATATATGTGTGTGTGTGTGTGTGTGTGTGTGTGTGTGTGTCTTCAGAATACTTCAGTAAAAAAAAAAAAGAATAAAACCCGCACAAATTTATTCAAGGGATATTCCACTTTAAATATTTATTAACGTATCTACAATTCAACTCCAAAAATATTAAAATATACAATGTCAATTCATAGGATAGGAAAGACAATTTATTTTTTTACAAAACTAAACATCTCTCCCATCGCAATCAATATACCTTGTATAAAAGCATTTTTATTTTTTACAAAAATATAATAGTTTTTTTTTTTTTTTTTTTTAAATCATTCTATTTAAATATATTAAATATTATTTTTTTTATAATTATTTGAAAAATATTTAAACATAACCTATGTATTGCTGTCACCTTGTGGGTATGTGGGCCTCTTTAAACTGTTTTTACAGTAAAACACTCCAGTGTTGTTGAGAGAAAAAATAAAGAAAAACTATTCCTCCTGGTCTGCATATATACATTACAAGGACTGTATACAATATAAGTGTAATTATTTAAAGCGGTAGTTCACCCTCAGTGTCAACATTGTACCATAAAATCAGGCATTGTAGCGCGAGCTACAGTATGCCTGTCTCGAATTTTTTATCCCCGTACTCACAGTGTACTGGTACATTATAGATTCCGACTCCCGCGGCGAATGGGCGTGCCTATGGAGAGGGAGGATGATTGACGGCCGGCTCTGGCACGTCACGCTCCCCGAAGACAGCCGAAGTTGGTCTCGGCTCTTCACGGCGCCTGCGCACAGGCTATGCGCAGGCGCCGTGAAGAGCCAAGCCTATTTTGGCTATTTCCGGAGAAGCGTGACGTGCCAGAGCCGGCCGTCAATCACCTTCCGTCTGGATAAGAACGCCCATTCCCCGTGGGCAGTCGGAATCGTCTATGTACGATTACACAGTGAGTACTGGGATAAAAAATTTGAGACAGGCATACTGTAGCTCGCGCTACGATGCCGAATTTTATGCTAGAAGGAAAAAAAAAAATGTTTTTCTTGTTTATAGGGTGAACCCCCGCTTTAATAGCTTCTGATCTGTAGATGTTGGGATATGCCATCCCAGAGCATCTGCTGTGATCTTTAGATTGACAAAGGGATAAATGCAACGATTTTCTATTATCAACACATAATGATTCTTAGACATGCCGAAAAATGTGTTTGCTTTAGTTTTTTGTTCAATTTTTTTTTTTTTTTTTCAAAAATTCGAAAATTGAAAAATCAGAAAATTCGAAAATCAGAAAAATGATTTGCCTCCTGTGTAGATTACATGAAGAACATGTTAGCTTCAACTTTTTTTGAGTGTACCCAACCAACCCCTCGACTGTGCTGGAGTAATACATCTGGTGGATTTCTTGTTGACTGTATTCAACCAACCCTTTAACTGTCCTGGATAAATACATCTAGTGGATTATTTGTTGAGCATGCCCAACCAACTCTTCGACTGTGATAGATTAATTCATTTGATGGATTCTTTGTTGAGTGTACCCAACCAATACTTCAACTGTGCTGAATTCTAGTGGATTCTTTATTGAGTATACCCGACCAACTCTTCAACTGTGCTGGATTCTAGTGGAGTCTTTGAGTATACCCGACCAACTCTTCGACTGTAATAGATTAATTCATTTGATGGATTCTTTGTTGAGTGTACCCAAACAATACTTCAACTGTGCTAGATTAATACATCTAGTGGATTCTTTGAGTGTACCCAACCACCCCTTCAACTGTGCTGAATTCTAGTGGAGTCTTTGTTGAGTATACCCGACCAACTCTTCAACTGTGCTGGATTAATACATCTGGTGGATTCTTTATTGAGTGTACCCAACCAACTCTTCAACTGTGCTGAATTTTAGTGGAGTCTTTGAGTATACCCGACCAACTCTTCAACTGTGCTGGATTAATAGACTTAGTGCATTTTGGTTGAATTTTCCAATCAAGCCTTTAGCTGTGCTGGATTCTTTGTTTAGTGTACTCGACCAACCCTTCAACTGTGCTGGATTATTATATCCAGTGGATTCTTTGAGTGTACCCAACCGCCCCTTTAACTGTGTTGAATGCTAGTGGATTTTTTGTTGAGTGTACTCGGCCAACCCTTCAACTGTGCTGGATTAATACATCTAGTGGATTTTTTTGGTTGAATTTACCCAATCAACTCTTCAACTGTGCTGGATTCTAGTGGAGAGTTTGTTGAGTGTACCCAACCTCCCCTTCAACTGTGCTGAATTCTATTTTTAGTGGATTATTTTTTGAGTACATTCAACCAACTCTTCAACTGTGCTGGATTAATAGACTTGGTGCATTCTCTGTCGAGTTTTCCAATCAAGCCTTTAGCTGTGCTGTATTCTGGTGGATTCTTTGTTGAGTGTACTCGACCAACCCTTCAACTGTGCTGGATTAATACATCTAGTGGATTTTTTGGTTGAATTTACCCGACCAACCCTTCAACTGTGTTGGATTCTAGTGGAGTCCTTGTTGGATGTACTTAACCACCCCTTTAACTGCTGGATTATTACATCTGGTAAATCTGTCCAATGAAACAATGAAGAACATTTTAAAGAACAAAGTTACTTTGAAATGTATTTATACTGAAAATATCCCTCTGTTTTCATCAGGGCTGTGGAGTCGGAGGAAATTTTGGGTGCCTGGAGTCGGAGTCAGCAAACAATGCACCGACTCCGACTCCTACTAAATTTAGATTGTCGGAACATTTAGGAGTCGAAACATTTTATCTACCGACTCCACAGCCCTGGTTTTCATTGCATGCCCACTATTCATGTGTCCAGCCCCTTGTCGGGCGCCGGGCATGTGAATTACAGCGGCCCCCGTGTGTTTTGGAAGCTCCTGATTAGAGCCATAGGCGCACTTCTGTGCATTCGCTGATTACTCAGCGGTGTTAGGGCAGAGTTTCTCAACTCCAGTCCTCAAGGCGCCCTAACAGGTCATGTTTTCAGGCTTTCCATTATTTTTCACAGGTGATTTGATCAGTTTCACTGCCTTAGTAATTACCACGGCCGTTTCATCTGAGGGAAATCCTGAAAACATGACCTGTTGGGGTGCCTTGAGTACTGGAGTTGAGAAGCACTGTGTTAGGGAACCGAATACATCGCTTCCCTAACACTGACCCGCCTCTCAGCCAATCAGATTGCTCAGGCCTGGTTACCTGTCACCTGATTGGCTGAAACAACATGTAACCGTCTATATAAAACTCTTCTTTAGCAGCCACAACCAGTTTGTGCCTGCAGGAGGTGCAGCAGACCATTATCTGTAAATGCGTAACAACGTTTTACATGTTATGGCAGCAGGAAGGGGGTTGGGTAGTGGAAAGGTGACATGCAATGAGGGTTTGGGCCCACCTAAATAAATCTGCACATAAAGGCCAGATCATCCTTAGAGCCGGTTCACACTGGGGCGACTTGTCAGGCGGCTCAGCCGCGTCGCGTCCCATTCTGTGCATTAGAACCGTTCTTATAGGAGCGACGCAAGTCGCTCCGACTTAGAAAAAGGTTCTTGTACGACTTCGGGGGCGGCTCGGGGCAATTTTGTTGCGCCCTTTTCACTTTTTATCAATTGTTTATTAGTATTCACTAATTTTGGAGCTGCACTTGGTACACAGGAGTCATTTATTCTTTTATCTTTCATTTTTTGGTTGGCGCCGACCCCTATTCTAACACATTTCACTAGATTTGGGCTTGTATTTCTTTAACTGCAGTTATGTGTTTTTTTTTGTTTTGTTTTGTTTTTTGTGCTACTGAAGGTTTTCATTTTAAACTATATATTACTTTGCATAAATAAATACAAAGTTATAGAAGGAAAGAATCTCCTAGGAAAAGAGTTAAAGAGGTTGTAAACATTTTTCCTAAATAGCTTCCTTTACCTTAGTGCAGTTTTCCTTCACTTACCTCATCCTTCCATTTTGATTTTAAATGTCCTTATTTCTTCTGAGAAATCCTCACTTCCTGTTCTTCTGTCTGTAACTACACACCGTAATGCGAGGCTTTCTCCCTGGTGTGGAGTGTCATGCTCGCCCCCTCCCTTGGAATACAGGAGAGTCAGGACGCTCTCTACGTTGCAGATAAAGAAGCTGTGTTAGTGGGTGCCCTGACTCTCCTGTATTCCAAGGGAGGGGGCGAGCACGACACTCCACACCAGGGAGAAAGCCTTTCTTTACTGTGTGTAGTTACAGACAGCAGAACAGGAAGTGAGGATTTCTCAGAAGAAATAAGGACATTTAAAAGCAAAATGGAAGGATGAGGTAAGTGAAGGAGGACTGCACTAAGGTAAAGGAAGCTATTTAGGAAATAAAATTGTACCTTTACAACCCATTTAAACTCTCCGCTTATGGAGGGGGCTATGCAGCGATTTACAACTTATAGCTCGTTATCTTATAGATGAGGGCTGTGGGAAGCTTGAGCCTGGCTCTGGAACCATGCTGAGACATTAGGTTTTTAATGAGATTTCCACCTTCGATACTCAAAGACATTAATAGTAATAGCTGGGGTCACCTTCCCGTACAACTAGGGTGACCATGTGTCCCGGATTGCCCGGGACAGTCCTGCATTTTGCAGGTCTGTCCTGGGCACCTTTATTCTGGGACAATAGAGTGTCCTGGAATGAAACTGACACAGCCACCCCCGTGCCAATCTGATGCCCCCAAAAAAGGCCGCCACATCACCGCTTTACTCACTGACAGTACTTGTCCTGGCCGGGAATGCCTGGAGGAGCACAATACCGCCCCCTGCTTGTGATTGGAGAAATCATAAATCCTGCCTCTATTGTCCAATGACTGAGCTGTGATGCGTTACAGCACAAGCTGATTTTTGGGAAGGGAGGGTGTCCCTGAATGGTAGTTTGGAAATGTGGTCACCCTACGTACAACCAACCCTGTCTTGTACTAGTTTGTCTCAGATTAGGGTTCAGACTTCAAATAACACACAGCCCCCTGATGAAGTCAACGAGTTGCAAAACACCAAACAGCCCTCTTCACGGGAGAACGTCTTTAAACAAGGAGTCAAATTTTGAAATATCCAACATTCATCATATTTCTCGGGATTCTCCTATTCACATTCACGACTAGAGGACTACAGGTCCTCATTTCCATAAAGGTCCTCAGCTCAGCCACACCAGAACTCCCAACGACAAGACAAGAGCAGCAACAGATAATCGAGGACTGCTTCCCCCTCGACTGAATATATGTAATGTTCCAGGCTCGGGATGGAAATCCCTTGCATCTTCTAAGGCGTGGTAAGCCGCATATGTCAAATTGCTATTTCCCGATGCCATCAGGTCGAACACGCAAGACTGAAAGTAAACGTCTTCTACGGTCAATTTCTCCCCGCAGAGGGACCTGGCCGTCTCCAGGTCCATGGCTGTTGTCCTACCGAGGTCCTTAGTTCTAGATATCCACTGGTTGGATGGGCAGCCGCCTACACAGAGCTGGAGGTCTTGCTCCTCCGGAAAGGCCTGTGAGATCTCCTTGGCCATACGTAAGGAGAAGGACAGCTGCCTGTCCAGCTGTCGTATGCGGATAGTGGTGCCAATATACGCCGCCTGGATTTCGATGTATTTCCCAGGCTCCCTTTCATGGATGGTTAGGCTGCTTCCACCTGCTCTCCGGCCCCCATTTACAGAGCCATCGTCAAACGCTGCAGGCATGTTGCCAACTTCTGCCTGGTAGACCTTCTGGTCGATGCATTGCTTCATGTTCTTGAAGATAATTGTTAGCTGTGAAAAGAAGGGATTCAAGAAATGCAATGAGGAACCGAGGAATAAAAATAGAATCAAACATGGGAGATGTTTTAGCAAATATAACAAAAGATACTGGGCCAGATTCTGGTAGATCCGGCGTATCTCTGCGGTGGCGTAACATATGTCATTTACGTTGCGCCGCCGCAAGTTTTACAGGCAAGTGTTTTATTCACAAAGCACTTGCCTGTAAAGTTGCGGCGGCATAGGGTAAATCACCCGGCGCAAGCCCGCCTAATTCAAATTAGGCGGGTAGGGGGCGTATAGCATTTAAATTAAGCGAGTTCCTGCTCCGAACGTAATGCGCATGCGCCATCCCTAAAATTTCCCGACGTGCATTGCGCTAAATGACGGCGCAAGGACGTCATTGGTTTCGACGTGAACGTAAATGGCGTCCAGCCCCATTCACGGACGACTTACGCAAACAACGTAAATTTTTAAATTTCGAAGCGGGAACGACGGCCATACTTGACATTGATTGCGCCTCATATAGCAGGGACAAGCCTAACGTAAACGTCGTAACTTCACTGCGTCGGCCGGGCGTACGTTCGGGAATTCGTGTATCTAGCTAATTTGCATACTCGACGGGGAAAACAACGGCGGCGACACCTAGCGGACAAAAAAAAAAAATGGTTTAGATCCGACGGCGTAAGAGCCTTACGCCTGTCGGATCTTATGGTTATCTATGCGTAACTGATTCTAAGAATCAGTCGCATAGATACGACGGCTCGGATTAGGACTTACGACGGCGTACATGGCGCTGCGCCGTCGTAAGTCCTCTGAGAATCCGGGCCACTATTGGATAATATTGGTACAAGCCCTGCGCAGCATTATTTCTGGTCAATCTTATCAGGGGTCTCCAAACTTTCTAAACAAAGGGCCAGTTTACTGTCCTTCAGATTTTAGGGGGGCCGGACTGTGGCCAGTGGGAATAGATTTTTTTTTTTTATAGCATTGACAAAAAAAAAAAAAAGAATAAAACAGCATGGGGTCCCCTCCACAATCCATACAAGACCCTTATCCAAGCATGCAGTCTGGCAGGCCAGGGAAGGGGAGGTGATGAGTGAGTTCCCCCCCCCTCCTGAACCATACCAGGCCACATGCCCTCAACATGGGTGGGTGGGTGCTTTGGGGCAGGGGGGGCTCTGTGCTTCCCACCCCAAATCACCTTGTCTCCATGTTGATGGGGTCAAGAGCCTCTTTCCAAAAACCCTGGGATGTGATTGTGGGGTCTCCAAGTAAGGGGAGCTTATCGGAATTTGGAATCCTCCCTTAAACAAGGGGCCCCTAGATCCCGCTCCCCCCCCCCCCCCACATGAATCACATCTTTGATATCAGGGGGAGGAATAGTACCCCATTCTTGGTGTCAGGGACAAGAATCATGCCCTATTATTGGTGTCAGTGGGAGGAAAAGTGTCTTGTATCAGTGGGATGAATAGTAGTCCAAGGGCCTGATAAAGGAAAGCAAAGGGCCACATCTGGCTCCCGGGCCGCAGTTTGGAGACCACTGTCCTATGTGGACAAAAACAAATGGATATCTGAAAAACATTTTTAAGTCACTACCCATTAGGGTGACCACGTGTCCCCGATTGCCTGGGACAGTCCCGCATTTTGCAGGTCTGTCCCGGGCACCTTCATTCCAGGACAATGCAGTGTCCCGGAATGAAACTGACGCAGCCACCCACCGGGCCAATCTGATGCCCCCAAAAAAGGCCGCCACGTCACCCCTATACTATCCTGGCCGGGAATGCCTGGAGGAGCACAATCCCCACCCCCTGCTTGTAATTGGAGAAATCATGAATCCCGCCTCTTGTGTCCAATCACTGTGCTGTGATTTGTTACAGCACAAGCTGATTTTTGGGAAGGAAAGGTGTCCCTGAATGGTAGTTTGGAAATTTGGTCACCCTAGTGGGGGGGGGGGGCACCTCAAGGAGATTGGGGGAGGGGATTTGTGTTGGAAGGGGGGAGGCAGGTAAGTATTGTTTTAAGAGGGGAAATGGTGGGGTTAGTGCTAAGAATGGTAATCTAAGGAGATTTGTGTTGGAAGGGGGGTGGGAGAAGATTTGTGCCTGGAAGGGGGATTTGAGGGGAATTTGTGCTGGGAGGGAGGGATTTGAAGTGGGGGGGGGGTGTTGGGAGGGAGGGATTTGAAGTGTGGGGGGGGGGGGAGTGTATCAAGAGGGGAACATTTAGGACTAGAGGCTTTGTAATAAGAGAGGGTGCGTTTTTTGTTGGAGGGGGGCAATTGACCGGGAGGCGGGCGATTTGGGGGCAAGAATTTTTGCTGGAAGGGGGGATTTCAGAGGGGGGTGGATTTGTACTGGGAGGAGGGGGGATTGTGCTTAGGGGATAAGCATGCAGATTAGTGCTCAGTGTTTTTGTGGGGGGGAACTTTCTTGATACATATTGCTCATACATCTCGGGGGGGGGGGGGGCTAAGAGTTTGGCATGTTTGCCCTGGGCTCTAAATGACCTTGTCCCGGCACTGCCCAGCCCCACCCAGAGCCTTCCAGCATTTATAAATACTCATTTGCATTCCCATACATTTATTGTGTGAGTAATGCAATGCGTTCTCTGACTGGATGAGGTGGAGAGGCGGGGCGGTGATCTCCACCTCATCCTTTCAGAGAACACTTTGTATTGTATGAGAAAATAAAAAGTGTTCTCTGGATGGTGTCTGTGCTGATTGAGTGACCCCAGCAGCATCAGGGCAAATGTTTGGTATGGAACCCGGATGCTAGTGGAGATCACTGTAGCAGTGGTGCCAACCATAGTGGTTTCCAGCTTCCACGGGGATACCGCAGGTATGCAGGGCTGTCTTAGAGAGGGCACTGCCCAGGGGCCCCAGCTGCATGGGGGGCCCCTGCACTTTCCCCAAAGCAGCTGGTCCTTGAGCCCATGCTGCCCCCGAAATTGGGGGCCCCATGATGGCACTTAGAGTGATAGATACACAGGGGAGGCAGTCTGCCTCCTACCTACTTGATGTCTGTTTACCTGCACTGTAGGGGAATTTCTTTGCCCAGGGGCCCATGATGCTATTAAGATGGCCCTGCAGGTATGGGATGGCAACATAGGTGTGCCCAGCCTGTTGCATTAGGGTGTGCACCTGAAAGCTCAGAAAAAAAACACGGTGCCGATCTCTCACTGTGTTAATTTAGAAAGGGAAGGGGTCGGTAAATGACATTACCCCTTCCCCCACTCATCCTGAAATATCATCTATGTGTGCCCACTGCAGTAGCCAATGGGAGAGGAGGGAAGACAGCCATGCTGTGGGAGGGGACACCGGGCAGCAGGGGGAATCTGCACTGCAGGGAGTGATTAGGGGGTGCCTGGGCACACCTGGCACACCCTGTGCGCACGGCTATGTATTGCAAGTATTGCCATACTTGTAATTCTTCCCCTACAGGGACATTCAGCTGTATGGGGGCCAGGGACTGATACAAAAGGTCGTGTGTAGTTTTTCCTTACCTTGCTTGTTACCGTAGCGTTGGAGAACGGAGACACCGGTAAGCTGGTGGCCTGAACAAACAGATATTCGTTGTCCAAGAGAGGCCACGACCCCTTGACACTGCAGGTTTGGAAGTCACCCCCGAAAGTCCTCACGTGTGGGTCCCCGAAGACACCGCAGTGCACATATTTGGGTTCGCTCCCATGCTTCTCCTGGTAGACCTTCTCATAATCGCAGGCTTGTTTGGTGGGTCCATCGGGAGGAGGGGGTGGAGGCTGCCTCCGCGGAGGGTTGGTGGGCCCCACCTTGGAGCAGTTGAACTGGACCATGCGGTCCTCGATGATGTGGACGGCAGAGTGGTAGACCAGGTCTCCGCGGCAGGTCCGAGCCGTGTTCCGGGTGCACTGGGAGTAGGAGCGCAAGGCGTTGCAGTTCACCGCGTTCTTGTTGGAGGTCTTTGGGTTGGATACGGCGGCAACATATTCCGTGTTACATTTCACGATCTTGCACTGTGCGTCCACTGTCCAAAGGAAAAAGACGGACATGTTGGAAAGAGTTATACTTTTTCAAATCACATAAAATATATATCTGCTAAATAATTTGCCAAAGGATTTATATTTTTGTCCATCTAGTACCAGGCAGCAGAGCCTAACTTATGACCGGACTTTTTTCGTGCTGTGGTCAAACAATACAGCTGGGTCACCTTCCTGCCCCCAGCCAGGCACAGGACAGTGAAGGAGCAATAGAAGACTGATTAATGATCACTTTGCACGCACTTGGCCCTTCACCGCGATCCGTGTTGCGCAGGGTCCCGTGAACCCGGCGAGCACGGACATTTCCGCAAGCGCGCCCCAGGGTGCGTGCGGGTAGCGCGTCCATGGATGACCTCCCAAAACAAGCCTGCATGTGGTTAAGGAGGCATGTGGTTAAGGAGGCCTGGTAGGGGGAGTGTCTTATGCCTACATACTTTTGCTATTAGGTATACCTCATTCCCATCTCCAAAAATTGGGAGGTATAGTTCCAATGACTCTGCTCTTGAAGGAACCAAGACTACAGTGAGCAGTGTAGGAGGTCCCCGCCCCTCCCCTCTGCTGTCCATTCAAAGAAGCCTTTGTATTTTGCAAATAAGTTCACATAATGCTTATGTTAATGGTCGGAATAAGGGTGGAACGGGCATAGCAGTTCCAGCGACTCTGCTCTTGAAGGAATCGAGACTACAGTGAGCAGCGTCAGAGTTCCCCGCCCCTACCCTCTGCTGCCCATTCAAAGAAGCCTTTGTATTTTGTAAATACGTTCACATAATGCTTATGTTAATGAAAAGAAGGAGGGTGGGGCGGGCATAACAGTTCCAGCGACTCTGCTCTTGAAGTAACCAAGACTACAGTGAGCAGCATCAGAGCTTCCCGCCCCTACCCTCTGCTGCCCCTTAACAGAAACCTTTGTATCTTGAGTTCACATATTACAAAGGCTTCTGTGAATGGGCAGAAGGAGGGGAGGGCGACATACTTTATGAGCAGTTGCTGAAACAGCTAACTGAGACCACAGTGAGGTTATCTTCCTGAAGCACAATAAACCTGTCAGATGTGAATAATAGAGATGAGTCTATGGGGCGACAGGCACCTCCTTGGACTTTACACATGGTATGCCTGCAGCTTTACAAGGTAGCTGAATTCCTGGAATTCAGCTTTAAATACTATTTTATGTAGTGTGAATTTAAATGCCAGGTCCACTTTAGTGCTGCGCTTTACAATAAAAGCAAGGTCATCAAGACACATTTAGAATGATTAGGTGGCAACCTTCACTGCTGATTAAGAATACCTGTCCATGCTTATTTTTTTAGGTACCCTTTAGCTTGGGGCCCAATGCAGCTCCCTATAGAGTCTTCCCTTTAAGTTGGCCCTGAAGCCTTCCCTTAGATTGCACAACATCGCACTTACCCTGATCGCAGAAAACCAGTAGAAGCGCGGTCTTGAGGAGGACACTGGGCAAAGTTCTCAGCAGAAGATACCTGGTGGTCGGTCTACCCATCACAGTCCATTCACATCGGCCACGGTGGTCACTCTTAACCGCTCATCCTCCACCTGCCAATTTAAAGTCATTGATTAGAATTTGTTTGATAAGAAAAAAAAATGTATGCTTATGTAGAAGAACTAAAGAAATATAATAAAATTGTGTCTTCAAGTCCTTTTAAAGCTGAACTCAAATCAGATAGAATGGAGCGGCACGTGGAACGTGGTGACGTCGGGTGTTAGTGTGTGAAGTGGGTAGGCTTTAAAGGGGACCTGTCACTTTGCCCTGAAAGGGCTGAATCTCTATAAAGGAGACTGTAGGTAAATTATATTGTGTTGCCATACATGGCTGATGCACTTTACACCCTACAGCCCTCTGTGCACTGTCCCCTGTGTGCCCCCCATACAGATTGCCCTATAGAGTGCTCCTTATACATTTCTTCAGTCATAAAATACCCAGCTATTTGAATAACTTTAGCTGTATTTAAGGTTTTAAAGTACATTTTGGTGTGACTTCTATTTTTATAATTTGATCTTTATTGCTATAGTTGTATTGAATATAGCGATTTGTAAATTCACCACTAGGGGGAGCTTCATGTTTCATTCAATCTCATTGTCTACATTTTCTTTTAATAATTATAATGGCAACGAACTACAATGCTTAAAAATCTCCATCTGCTATGCCTACTCCACCCCTCCTTCTGCCCATTCACAGAAGCCTTTGTAATATGTGCTTTAATTTTTTTTTTTTTTACAGGTTACCAGCTTAGGCCGCGTACACACGATCGGTCAAAACCGATGAAAACGGACTGAAGGACCTTTTCAGTGGTCCAGACCGATCGTGTGTGTGCCCCATCGGTCAGTTAACCTCCGGTCCAAAAAATTAGAATTTGCTTTAAAATTGAACCGATGGACTGGTAACCGATAGGTCAAAACCGATCGTTAGTATGGAAAACTATCGGTTAAAAACCCACGCATGCTCAGAATCAAGTCGACGCATGCTTGGAAGCATTGAACTTCGTTTTTTTCAGCACGTCGTTGTGTTTTACATCACCGCGTTCTGACACGATCAGGTTTTTAACTGATGGTGTGTAGGCACGACGGACCATCAGTCATCTTCACCGGTTAACCAATGACAACGGTCCTTCGGACCGTTCTCATATGATGGACTGATCGTGTGTATGCGGCATTAGAGTTACAGAGGCAGTTTAGCACTAGAATTATTGATCTCGCTGTAACATTCGCGGCGATACCTCACATTTGTCGGGCAAACACTGTTTACATATGCGGGCGCGACTTACGTAAGTGTTCACTTCTGCACACGATCAAAAGAGGGAAGGGGGTGCTTTCATTTTTTTTTTATTATTATTATTTATTTCTATTACAAGGAATATAAACATCTGCAAAAAATAGAACAACACTCCTAAAGCCACATCCATATAGGATCGCGTTTGTTATTTATTAATAACGAATTGCTCACAAACAGATCAAGTACAGAAAGAGTTAAAAAAACATACATAAAACTATGATGTGAACAGAAGGTTGACACCAAATAGACAGCAGTGAGGCCCTGTGAGTTAACGTGTTTCGCTATTTCGCTTCGTCAGGACACACTTGGGGATGATCAAAAAGAACAAAAAGAACAGGTCTCCCATCTCTATGATAAAACACATCAGTCAGACATTGTATACTACATTGTATACTCATAACATACAACTATAATATAATATAATAAAGAATCTAAACATCTCTTGTAATAGAAATAAGGATGACAGGTCCTCTCTACAAGACCCCAAATCTCTCCTCTACCTTTAACTGCTTGGCGACCAGCCGCCCAATAGGGGCGCGCGCTCGCCCCTGACGCCAACGCGCATGCCCGGTTGGCACGATCACCGCCGGGCACTCGCTCGTTACGGAGCAAGAACCGGGAGCTGTGAGTGTAAACACGCAGCTCCCGGTCCTGTCAGGGGGAGAAATTACGGATCGTCTGTTCATACAATGTATGAACAGGAGATCAGTCATTTCCCCAAGTCAGTCCCACCCCCCCCCCTTCAGTTAGAACACACACATGGAACATACCTAACGCCTTCCCCGCCCCCTAGTGTATAAAAATCGCAAATCGCCGCCATTACTAGTAAAAAAATAAAGAAAAGAAAATTGCCATAAAACTATCCCCTATTTTGTAAACGCTATAACTTTTGCGCAAACCAATCAAATACCACCAAAGGAAAGCTCTATTTGTGGGAAAAAAAAGGACACCAATTTTGTTTGGGAGCCACGTCGCACGACCGCGCAATTGTCAGTTAAACGACACAGTGCCGAATCGCAAAAAGTGGCCTGGTCTTTGACCAGCAATATGGTGCGGGGCTTAAGTGGTTAAAAGCAAAATATCCCCCAAAAAATTATCTTTTGTTTTTAAAAAAATGTAATAAAAAATTGCTTACTTCCACTGTGGATAGAAAGAAGTACACACTATAGAGGGATATGCGTTGTTCATATTTCATGTACAACCACTTTAAGATGGGTGGTGGGGGCTCAGTCACTGACTTTTACCACGCCTCTCTCTTCTGCACACCTTAACATCCGCTGGTGTAAAAAGCCTTAAAGCCGATGTCACATGAGCAGTCCTGTCACTGTCGACCGCCTGCGGACCACTTTGGACACCACCTTTTCCTATGGAGTCTCTTCCTTGGACCAATGAGATGTCGCTCTCTTACCAGCAAGTGAAATTTTGCAGTTGCAGTTCCAACGACTCTGCTATTAAAGGAATCGAGACTACAGTGAGCAGCGTTAGAGCTCCCCGCCCCTACCCTCTGCTGCCCATTCAAAGAAGCCTTGGTATTTTGTAAATAAGTTCACATAATGCTTATGTTAATGGGAAGAAGGAGGGTGGAGCAGGCATAGCAGTTCCAGCGACTGCTATTGAAGGAACAGAGACTACAGTGAGTCACGTCAGAGCTCCCTGCCCCTACCCTCTGCTGCCCCTTAACAAAAACCTTTGTATCTTGTGAATGAGTTCACATATTTACAAAGGCTTCTGTGAATGGGCAGAAGGCGGGGAGGGCGACATAGCAGTTCCAGCAACTGCTCATAAAGTAACTGGGACCACAGTGAGGTTATCTTAGGGCTGGGTTTATACGGTTGAGGCAGATTAACGCATGGATGTTGACACCCATTAACAGGTCCCGTGTTAAGGAAGCCTAAATGAATGGGCTTGCCAACACACCAAAGAATTGTGCATGTACCCAGGGTCGGGACAATGGGTGGGCAGGAGGGATGGCTGCCCTGGGCACTGTGGTATCACGTGAGGTGGGGGCACTAAGAGGAGATTGGAGGGAGGGGATTTGTGTTGGGGGGGGGGGAGTATGGGGAGTGGCAGGGGGTAAGAATGGTTCCAGGAGGGGAAATTTGTGTGTGTGTGAGGAGTGGTGGTTTAGGGTGGTTTGTGATTTGAGTGGGGAATGGGGGAAGAGGATTTGTGCTAGAAGAGGTGATATGGTAGAGGGGGAGGGCATTTGTGTTGGGAGGGGGCGGGAAGAATGGTTCTAGGAGGGGGGATTTGAGCTAGAAGGAGGGATTTGTGCTAGAAGAGGTGATATGGTAGAGGGGGGAGGGATTTGTTGGGATGATTGGGGGATATTCATGCTTGAAGAGAGTATTGGGGGGGGGGTTGTCCTGGGAGGGGGGATATTTGTGTTGGGGGATTTGGGAGATGGGAGGGGGCAAAGATTTGTGCTGAGGGGGATTTCAGTTTTGCATGTCGCCCCAGGCTCTGGATGACCTTCTCCCGGCACTGCACGCACCCTTTGGACAGGTCACAGTAGCATAACCCACTATAAGTGCATTATTGTACATTGCCCTGGGCTGCAACGCATGTCTGGGGGTTAGGGTTGCCACCTGTCCGTGTTTTGAAACGTGTCCAGGTTTTAGGCAGACTGAAACCTGGACACAAGTGGCAGCCCCACATCACCCAATCCTCACCTGCAGCTGTTGACTTCTCCTCCTCCTCCTCCCTATTCTTGTGCATCCCAATTGACATGAATAGAACTGGAAGCAGAGAGCACCTGTGCATCCCCATGTGTGTAAACACGGCCCTCACACGGACATACACTTTAGAACGAACCTTGGCCTTGCTAGGAATTTATCAGGAATTTTGTAGGTCATGTTGTGTTTTGTTGTGTGCTAATAATGATTTCATTGTAATTTAGTAAAAACTGTGATTTGATTAACCTAAAAAAAAAAGAAGATAAAAAATCAACTATTGCCGGGATTTTAAAAGGGGTCAGTCTGTGCCCCAGTACCATTCCCCCTGGGTCAGTCTGACTAATCTTGGGGTGGATTGTACTGGGGGACAGACTGACCTGGAAGTGGGAATTATACTGGGGAACAGATTAACCTGGGGGGGGGGGGGGGTTGTACTGGGGGACAGGCTGACCTGGGGGATTATACTAGGAGACAGATTGACCTGGAGGAAAATAATTATACCGGGGCACAGACTTTCCTGGGGGGATTATACTGGAGGACAGACTGACCTGGAGAGGGGGAAGGATTATACTAGGGGACAGATTTACCTTGGGGGGTTGTACTGGGGGACAGGCTGACCTGGGGGATTATACTAGGAGACAGATTGACCTGGAGGAAAATAATTATACCGGGGCACAGACTTTCCTGAGGGGATTATACTGGAGGACAGACTGACCTGGGGGATTATACTGGAGGACAGATTTACCTTGGGGGGGGGGGGTTGTACTGGGGGACAGGCTGACCTGGGGGATTATACTAGGAGACAGATTGACCTGGAGGAAAATAATTATACCGGGGCACAGACTTTCCTGAGGGGATTATACTGGAGGACAGACTGACCTGGGGGATTATACTGGAGGACAGATTTACCTTGGGGGGGGGGGGGGTTGTTCTGGGGGACAGGCTGACCTGGGGGATTATACTAGGAGACAGATTGACCTGGAGGAAAATAATTATATCGGGGGAAAAAACAGACTTTCCTGGGGGGATTATACAGGAGGACAGACTGACCTGGAGAGGGGACAGACTGACCTGGGGGATTATACTGGAGGACAGATTTACCTTGGGGGAGGGGGAACTATACTGGGGACAGACTGATCTGGGGGATTATACTATGATAGATTGACCTGGGGGGGGGGGGGTTGGGAATTATACTGGGGAACATACTGACCCGGGGGAATGTCCTAGGGGGATTATACTGGGGGGCAGACTGAACTGGAGAGGGGGATGAATTCTACTGGGGGACATACTGACCTGGGGGGATACAACTGGGGGGCGGATTGACCTGGGGGGGGGATTATACTGGAGAATAGATTGACCTGGGAGTAAAGGATTATACTAGGAGACAGATCGACCTTGGGGGAAAGGCTTATACTGGGGGACAGACTGGCCTGGGGGGAATTTACTGGGATACAGATTGTCCTGGGGAAATTATACCGGGGGGGGGGGACAGACTGACCTGGAGAGGGGGAAGGATTATACTGCCCCCAGTATAATTCTTCCCCCTCTCCAGGTCAGTCTGTCCCCCCCGGTATAATCCCCCCCCAGACTCACCTGGGGCGATTATACTAGGAAACAGATTGACCTGGGGGAAATGATTATACTGGGGGACAGACTGGTCGGGGGAGATGTACTGGGGTACAGACTACCCTGGGGAGATTATACTGGGAGACAAACAGACCTGGAGAGGGGACAGACTGACCTGGGGGGATTATACTGGAGGACAGATTGACCTGGGGGGAAGGACTATACTGGGGAACAGACAGACCCGGGGGACTGTACTGGGGTACAGACTGTGCTGGGGGGATTATACTGGGTGACAGACTGACCTGGAGAGGGGGGAGGATTATAATTCGGGACAGATTGACCTGGGGGGGGGGGATTATACTAGGAGACAGATTGACCTCGGGGGGGAAAAGATTTTACTGGGGGACAGACTGGCCCAGGGGGAAATTTACTGGGATACAGATTGTCCTGGGGGGATTATACGGGGGGGGACAGACTGACCTGGAGAGGGGGAAGGATTATACTGGGGGACAGACTGACCTGGGGCGATTATACTGGGGGGACAGATTTACCTTGGGGGGGGGGGCGGGGTTGTACTGGGGGACAGACTGGCCCAGGTGAGATGTACTGGGGTACAGACTACCCTGGGGAGATTATACTGGGAGACAGACTGACCTGGAGAAGGGACAGACTGACCTGGGGGGATTATACTGGAGGACAGATTTACCTTGGGGGAGAAGGGACTATACTGGGGGACAGACTGACCTGGGGGATCATAAAAGGACCGATTGATCTGGGGGGGAAGGACTATACTGGGGAACAGACAGACCCGGGGGACTGTGCTGGGGGGATTATACTGGGTGACAGACTGACCTGGAGAGGGGGGAGGATTATACTCTGGGACAGATTGACCTGGGGGGGGGTTATACTAGGAGACAGATTGACCTTGGGGAAAGGATTATACTGGGGGACAGACTGGCCTGGGGGGAGTTTACTGGAATTCAGATTGTCCTGGGGGGATTATACCAGGGGGACAGACTGACCTGGAGATGGGGAAGGATTATACTGGGGGACAGACTGACCTGGGGGGGATTATGATGGCTGGACAGATTTACCTTGGGGGGAGTTGTACTGGGGAACAGACTGATCTGGGCGATTATACTAGGAGACAGATTGACCTGGGGAAATGATTATACTGGGGGACAGACTGGCCCAGGGGGAGATGTACTGGGGGGATTATACTGGGTGACAGACTGACCTGGAGAGGGGGGAGGATTATACTGGGGGACAGATTGACCTGGGGAAGGGAAGTATTATACTGGTGGGGAGGGGGGCAGACTGATCTGGCTTTATTTAACTACACCCCTTAAGCTCCTCCCACCTTTAACACAATTTGGCCACTGTTTGCTGCATCACGCTATGTAAGCCACATTACTACTCACCTTGAGGGACCCAAAGGCGTCCCGGGTCTTTTACAATCGTATAGTCAGTGTGTAGTACAAAATGCCATGCATGGCATTTTGTACTACACACTGACTACACGATTGTAAAAGACCCGGGACTATACGATTGTAAAAGACCCGGGACGCCTTTGGGTCCCTCAAGGTGAGTAGTAATGTGGCTTACATAGCGTGATGCAGCAAACAGTGGCCAAAGTGCTCGGTTTTGGCTTGAAGACATGGAATTATGGAAACCTCTAAATTATTGAATTTTCTTTTGAATACTCGGTATAAAGGAATATTAGTGGTGGAAACAAAAGCTTGCTTGGGCTCAACCAATCAGATTTGGCAAATTAATTATTTGTGTCTGCGTAACTGGCAGGGCCCAAGGGTTTAAGCACTTTGTGCTAAAAGGTGTCATCTCAGAATTTTTGAGGGTACGCACTTGGAAGAGATGAGCCATCACTTCCTTTCATGGTGACACAACAGGAAGTCGTGGTAAATCACCCCAGCGGGGACACAGTGACAGTAAAAACCTGGCAGAGGCTCTAACCCCTCACCACATCGAAAACATTTAACTATAAAGTACCTGCATTGTATAATATATGTATTTAATTTTTCCAAACCAGCAAGGGCCAAAGTCTGAACTTCGACCCGAACGACTAACAGGGTTCCTTATTTTATCGGGCGCTCGGAGAATAAACCAGAAGTCATTCCACTCCGGGATCCATCGTAGAGGCCCCTTGTCCGGCTTCCTGAGGCTAGATATGTTATTTTAGGTTAATCTCTCTTTATTTTCACATGCTCTGGCATCAGCTGCGTCCATCTGTTGGTGGTGCAGCTGACAGAATTTTGGGGTGATCTCATCACTCTTTTCATATTTTGATGTTTCTTTTTTTTTTGTTTTTGGGAAATCTTGTGATCAGCAGTTCCCACGCAGAGCATTTTTTTTTCAGCGTAGCTTCTGGTGCAGAACTGGATAAAGTCGTAGCATGAAACTGTTACAGTGCTCTGCTATGAGCGGCCCCAGCTTGTCTCTGTACAGGTATGAGAACGTCTGTAGTTATCAGATATATAGGAGAGGCATCAGAAATACACAATGAGCGTCTATTGTGCCCTTTGTTACCGTATACACTGAGTATAAGCCGCCCCGAATATAAGCCGAGGCACCTAATTTTACCACAACAAACTGGGAAAACTTATTGACTCGAGTATAAGCCTAGGGTGTTTTTATTTTAATTTCTTTTTTACAATTCATTTTTTTATTCATTGCAATTCTTTTTATTTTTATTATTTATTTTTTAGCCCTGTTGGGGGGCTTTGGTGAGAAATCAGGGGTCTTAACAGACCACTGACAACTCCCCTTTGTGACAGAGAAAGGGACTGAGGATAGAGATTTCCCAGTCCCTTTCTCTGCAGCCTCAGCTGCACTGAGATGAATGGAGAGGAGACAGAGGCTTCTATTCAATTCATAATCTGAAGCATCGTATTTACAAGCTACAATGTTACAGTTATATGAGTGGACAGAGTCAGTAACCTACCTCCCTCCGCTCTTTATCCTGACAGATCGAGGAGAGGGGGCGGAGAGGGACGGCAGAACGGAGGGGGACACGGAGCACAGAGGAGGACAGTCATGGAGCACGGAGGGGGACAGCAGAATGGAGGAGGACAGTCACGGAGCATGGAGAGGGAGAGCAGAATGCAGGGGGGCACAGAGGGGGACAGCAGAATGGAGGGGGGCACGGAGGGGGGCAGCAGAATGGAGGAGGACAGTCACGGAGCACGGAGGAGGACAGTCATGGAGCACGGAGGGGGACAGCAGAAGGGAGGAGGACAGTCACGGAGCACGGAGGAGGTCAGTCATGGAGCACGGAGGGGGACAGCAGAATGAAGGAGGACAGTCACGGAGCACGGAGGGGGACAGCAGAATGGAGGGGGGCACAGAGGGGGACAGCAGAATGGAGGGGGGCACGGAGGGGGGCAGCAGAACGGAGGAGGACAGGCACGGAGGAGGACAGTCATGGAGCACGGAGGGGGACAGCAGAATAGAGGAGGACAGGCACGGAGGGGGACAGCAGAATGGAGGACAGTCACGGAGCACAGAGGAGGACAGTCACGGAGCACAGAGGAGGACAGTCACGGAGCACAGAGGAGGACAGTCACGGAGCACAGAGGAGGACAGTCACGGAGCACAGAGGAGGACAGTCACGGAGCACAGAGGAGGACAGTCACGGAGCACAGAGGAGGACAGTCACGGAGCACGGAGGAGGACAGTCACGGAGCATGGAGACGGAGAGCAGAATGGAGGGGGGCACGGAGGGGGACAGCAGAATGGAGGGGGGCACGGAGGGGGACAGCAGAATGGAGGAGGACAGTCATGGAGCACAGAGGAGGACAGTCATGGAGCACGGAGGGGGACCGCAGAATGGAGGAGGACAGTCACAGAGCACGGAGGAGGAGAGTCATGGAGCACGGAGGGGGACAGCAGAATGAAGGACAGTCACGGAGCACGGAGGGGGACAGCAGAATGGAGGGGGGCACGGAGGGGGACAGCAGAATGGAGGGGGGCACGGAGGGGGACAGCAGAACGGAGGAGGACAGGCACGGAGGAGGACAGTCACAGAGCACGGAGGAGGACAGTCATGGAGCACGGAGGGGGACAGCAGAATAGAGGAGGACAGGCACGGAGGGGGACAGCAGAATGGAGGAGGACACCGGCGGCCCGCGATCGTGTCGCCGAGAGGCAGAACGGGGAGATGCCTTTGTAAACTATGCATTTCCCTATTCTGCCTAGTGATGGAACAGAGATCTACTGCTCCCTGTCGGCCGGGCGTACGTTCGGGAATTCGCGTATCTACCTAATTTGCATACTTAACGTGGAATTCGACGGAAGCGCCACCTAGCTGCCAGCGTAAAAATGCAGTTACGATCCGACGGCGTAAGAGACTTACGCCTGTCGGATCTAACAAGCTATCTATGTGTAACTGATTCTAAGAATCAGGCGCATAGATACGATGGCGCAACGCAGAGATACGACGGCGTATCTGGAGATACGCCGTCGTATCTCGGTTGTGAATCTGGGCCTTAGTCGACTAAATATGACTAAAACTAAACAATTGCAGAAGACTAAAATGGAACTAAAACTAAAATGCCATTTTAGTCCATGACCGGTTTTCTCGACGAAAAAACTGCCCGAAAAAAAATTGAAACCAGCTCTCTTTTTTCTCGTCGTGTTTCCCGTCTGTAGTTTTTCTGGTCGCGAAAAACGGTCGTGTGTATGCTTTTCCGAGGGGGAAAAAAACGTGCATGCTCAGAATCAAGTATGCAGCCCAAAGGGTGGCGCCACTTCTACTAACACGACTGGTATTGAACTTCCCCTTTATAGTCCCGTCGTACATGTTGTACGTCACCGCGCTTTGGTCGGACGTTTTTTTTGCATGAGCACTTTTTCCCTCGTTCCTAAATGTCGGTGGTTGCGGGAATAATATGCCAGTAAAAGTAGCCTAGATTGGTTCGGCTTGGAACTGCGCATGGATATTGGAGGCAGGGGGTGATTGAAGTCAGGGGGTGATGGTGGCTGCGGTGGCACCGCAGAAGGGGATGGAGGCAGGGGGTGATTGGAGGCAGGGGGTGTTGGTAGCACCACAGAGGGGGATGATGGCCCTGTAGAGGGTGGAGGATGGAGACATGGGTTATTGGTGGCACCACAGAGGGGGATGGAGGCAGGGGAGATGGTGGCAGAGGGGGATGGAGGCAGGGGGTGATGTGATTAAATAGTTTGCCCTTATTATATCGAAAATAACAAAAAAATTGTTTTTTTACCTTAATATCTACCTTATATCACATTGCTATTTGCCTAGCGTACTTGTTTGTAGCCTAAATACAGAAATTTGCACCTAAAATGTAATTTAGTAACTTTTGTGAAATGCCAGTAAAAATGTGGCTGCGCCAGTAAATTTCGGGTGTCGTGCCAGTAAATTTCAATCTGGTAGGTTGGCAACACTGGGTCCTGATCACCTTCATTCCGGGACAATACAATGTCCCGGAATGAAATAGAGGACACAGCCACCCCCTACTAACTAATAACTACATTTCTAGAACTGGTTGCTAGGGCCAGCGCTACCTGGCATCTTGCAACCAGTGACAATTTACTCTCAGCAGACAGTGAGACCGGGAGCGAGGCCTGCGCCTAGTGCAGCACTGCTGTCCCCACCCACCTCGGGAACCTCCTCCTTCTCCGGCACCCAGCGGCAAGCAGCAGGGACTGGTGTGATCTTCATTTCCCAGATAGTGACGCCAGTCCTTTTCTTCTACGCACGTGGCTCATGCAGAGGGAGTGACAGCGGCACTGCATCTGGTGGCAGGCTATGGGTGGCAAGCGGCACTGCATCTGGTGGCAAGTCGCACATTCACCTGACAAATAACCCGCCGCCAAATTCCCCATCAACCCCGAGACTACATTACCCCCCCGCCCCCCCCCCCCCCCCCCCCCCTCATTTTTTTTTTGCGGGGAAGGTGAGAAAGGGGGTTTGTCCCTGAATGGTAGTTTGGAAATGTGGTCACCCAAGCGAGCGGAGCTGAATGGGCATGCACCCGAAACTGAGGAAATATTCCCTCCACTCCGAACAGCACATGAAGGGGCACAGATCATGGAAAAAATACACCACCAAAGCTAGTAGGAGCAGGGGTGTGCAATTAAATATTTTTTGTTTTGGCACTGACTGTCTTTGAAATTGCCCCAGCGCCTGTTCAAATCCAATTCGGGGACAGACTTGGTCCGGGGACAGTGGGCCAGATTCACAAAAGAGATACGACGGCGTATCTCCTGATACGCCGTCGTATCTCTGTGATCCGCCCGTCCTAACTATGCGGCTGATTCATAAAATCAGTTACGCATAGATAGCCCTAAGATCCGACAGGTGTAATTGACTTACACTGTCGGATCTTAAGGATGCAATTCTAGGCTGGCCGCTAGGTGGCGATTCCATTGCGGTCGGCGTAGAATATGCGAATGACTAGTTACGGCGATCCCTGAACGTCCGCGCTGCCCGTCGATCTAACTTTACGTTGTTTCCGTCGAGTTACGCCGCGTAAAATTAGGGCTGAGCCCTAGTTGTTCTAAGCCATGTTAAGTATGGCCGTCGTTCCCGCGTCGAAATTTAAAAAACCACGTCGTTTGCGTAAGTCGTCCGTGAATGGCGCTGGACGCCATTTACCTTACCGTCGAAACAAATGACGTCCGTGCGACGTCATTTAGCGCAATGCACGTCGGGTAATTTACCCGACGGAGCATGCGCAGTACGTTTCGGCGCGGGAACGCGCCTAATTTAAATGGTGCCCGCCCCATTTGAATTGGGCGGGCTTGCGCCGGGCGCATTTACGTTACACCGCCACAAGTTTACAGTTAAGAGTTTTGAGAATCGGGCACTTACGCTGTAAACCTGCGGCGGTGTAACGTAAATCAGATACGTTACGCTGCCGCGGAGCCAGGCCCGGACTGGGACAAAAAATAGGCCCGGGCATTTTAGACTGAGCAGCCCGGGGGGGGGGGGGGGGGGGGGTCACGCGGCGGGGGTTAATGATGGAATGCCCGCACAGAGAGAGAGACTGCTCCACATTTGTGGCACAGAGAGAAATCACTCCACATTGCTGGAACAGAGAGAAATCGTTCGACATTTCCCATTGTTGTACTGAAGTCAGTTGATAGATCGGAGTCTGTATAACCAGTCTGCACATTGATAGATTGAAATTTCTGCTGAACTGGCAGATTTTCAATCTATTTATGATGGCCTAAGTCCACCAGTCTCTGAGTTTAATAATATCCTCAAATCTTCAGAAAGGGGTTCTCAACTTAGGTTTAGAAATTCACTTTGAACTTCACCTTATTTCCAGAACTCTCATTATGTATTAGATGTGCAAAGAATAAGGTGAGAGAACATCTAATACCTATAAAGAGTAATGAAAATAAGGTGGAGTACAAAGTGAAATATCTGGAGGGACTGGCTGAGGTTAAAACAGGCAGGGAGGAAATTGGGCATCACCTCCTTACTGTCTGTCAAATGCCTCTGAAAAGTGAAATGAGAATTGATAACTTTTCAGTGGAGTATCTGTGAGTGCAAGCCTTTTGGCTCACACTGTTCAACATTTTTTTGGGGGGAAGCAATCGAACTGAACAAAAACATCAAATGCAGCCACTGTGCCCCATTATATGCAGCCACTGTGCCCCATTATATGCAGCCACTGTGCCCCATTATATGCAGCCACTGTGCCCCATTATATGCAGCCACTGTGCCCCATTATATGCAGCCACTGTGCCCCATTATATGCAGGCACTGTGCTAATCAAATGCAGCCACTTTGCCCCATCAAATGCAGCCACTGTGCCCCATCAAATGCAGCCACTGTGCCCCATCAAATGCAGCCACTGTGCCCCATCAAATGCAGCCACTGTGCTACATCAAATGCAGCCACTGTGCCCCATCAAATGCAGCCACTGTGCCCCATCAAATGCAGCCACTTTGTCCCATCAAATGCAGGCCAGCAGGCCATTTGGGCATTTTTTTCAACTGCCCCTGAACACATTTAATGTTATCCTATGTGTCCATGCACACATTCGTTTTTTTTTTTTGCGTTTTAAAGCAGTTGGGTTTAGGCTCGTTTTTTTCAGAAGCAAAATTTTGGGTTCAGACGCAAAAGTTTTCGCGTTTCAGACGCAAATCGCGGCAAATCGCTGCTAAACGCGGCAAAACGTGGTACCGGCGTTTTGCCGCGATTTCGTTTATAGGCGTTTTTTAAGGTGACCTTTTTTTTACATTAGAAATCTCAAAAATTATGGCAAATTATGAAAAACCATAAAAAAAACATTAAAAATGTAATTGTTTGCATTGCATTGTGGACAATCCACAACTTGTGGCAGGTGACGTGGCCAGGTGACGTGGCCAGTGGACAATCCACAACTTGTGGCAGGTGGCGTGGCCAGGTGACATGGCAGATGACGTGGCAAGTGGACAATACACAACTTGAGGCAGGTGACGTGGCAAGTGGACAATCCACAACTTGTGGCAGGTGACGTGGTCAGTTGACGTGGCAGGTAACGTGGCCAGTGGACATTCCACAACTTGTGGCAGGTGACGTATCCAGGTGATGTGGCAGGTGACGTGGCCAGGTGACGTGGCAGGTGACGTGGCCAGGTGATTTGGCAAGTGGATAATCCACTTGTGGCAGGTGACATGACAAGTGTACAATCCACAACTTGTGGCAGGTGTCGTGGTCAGGTGACGTGGCAAGTGGACAATCCACAACTTGTGGCAGGTGACATGGCCAGTTGACGTGGCAGGTGACGTGGCCAGGTGATGTGGCAGGTGACGTGGCCAGGTGATGTGGCAGGTGACATTGCAAGTGGACAATCCACAACTTGTGGCAGGTGACGTGGCCAGGTGACGTGGCCAGTGGACAATCCACAACTTGTGGCAGGTGACGTGGCCAGGTGATTTGGCAAGTGGATAATCCACTTGTGGCAGGTGACGTGACAAGTGGACAATCCACAACTTGTGGCAGGTGTCGTGGTCAGATGACGTGGCAAGTGGACAATCCACAACTTGTGGCAGGTGACATGGCCAGTTGACATGGCAGGTGACATGGCCAGTTGACGTGGCAGGTGGCGTGGCCAAATGACATGGCAGATGACGTGGCAAGTGGACAATACACAACTTGAGGCAGGTGACGTGGCAAGTGGACAATCCACAACTTGTGGCAGGTGACATGGCCAGTTGACGTGGCAGGTGACGTGGCCAGTGGACATTCCACAACTTGTGGCAGGTGACGTGGCCAGGTGATGTGGCAGGTGACGTGGCCAGGTGACATAGCAAGTGGACAATCCACAACTTGTGGCAGGTGACGTGGCCAGGTGACGTGGCCAGTGGACAATCCACAACTTGTGGCAGGTGGCGTGGCCAGGTGACATGGCAGATGACGTGGCAAGTGGACAATCCACAACTTGTGGCAGGTGACGTGGCCAGGTGACGTGGCCAGTGGACAATCCACAACTTGTGGCAGGTGGCGTGGCCAGGTGACATGGCAGATGACGTGGCAAGTGGACAATACACAACTTGAGGCAGGTGACGTGGCAAGTGGACAATCCACAACTTGTGGCAGGTGACGTGGCCAGTGGACATTCCACAACTTGTGGCAGGTGACGTGGCCAGGTGATGTGGCAGGTGACGTGGCCAGGTGACGTGGCCAGTGGACAATCCACAACTTGTGGCAGGTGACGTGGCCAGTGGACAATCCACAACTTGTGGCAGGTGGCGTGGCCAGGTGACATGGCAGATGACATGGCAAGTGGACAATACACAACTTGAAGCAGGTGACGTGGCAAGTGGACAATCCACAACTTGTGGTAAGTGACGTGGCCAGGTGATGTGGCAGGTGACGTGGCCAGGTCACGTGGCCAGTGGACAATCCACAACTTGTGGCAATTGACATGGCCAGTTGACGTGGCAGGTGATGTGGCCAGTGGACAATCCACAACTTGTGGCAGGTGATGTGGCCAGGTGACATGGCAGGTGACGTGGCCAGGTGACATGGCAAGTGGACAATCCACAACTTGTGGCAGGTAACGTGGCCAGGTGACATGGCAGGTGACGTGGCCAGGTGACGTGGCCAGTGGACAATCCACAACTTGTGGCAGGTGACGTGGCCAGGTGATTTGGCAAGTGCATAATCCACTTGTGGCAGGTGACATGGCAAGTGGACAATCCACAACTTGTGGCAGGTGTCGTGGTCAGGTGACGTGGCAAGTGGACAATCCACAACTTGTGGCAGGTGATGTGGCCAGTTGACGTGGCAGGTGACGTGGCCAGTGGACAATCCACAACTTGTGGCAGGTGATGTGGCCAGGTGACGTGGCAGGTGACGTGGCCAGGTGACATGGCAAGTGGACAATCCACAACTTGTGGCAGGTGACGTGGCCAGGTGACATGGCAGGTGACGTCCACAACTTGTGGCAGGTGGCGCACTCGGCCAGCTCAGTGGCCTTTTTGCAGGACATTAGAGCAGCCCAGGGGGCAAATGCATTCTTGCAACCCAGCCCAGTCCGCCCCCAAGGGCCTTGGTACACCTCTGGGTAGAAGTGACATGCGGGCCGCCTAGGGCCGTTCGAGGGCAGTTCGCGGGCCGCGATCGGCCCGCGGGCCGCCAATGGCCGTTCGCGGGCCACTACCGGCCCGCGGGCCGCCGCGGCCCACCGGGCATATGCCCGGTATGCCCTATGGCCAGTCCGGGCCTGCGCGGAGCAACGTAATTGTATCTGAATCTGGCCCAGTGTCCTCAATCCGGGGACTGTTCCCGGAAATCGGGGACGTCTGGTCACCCTACCATTTGCGCACCCAGACAGCTACACATCCAAGTTCTAACTGAGATGTTCCATCCCAGACTGAGCAGAAAAGTAAAAATTACTCCACGCTTGTCCATAGGAAACATCTGCTTTTTTACGTCCCCCCCCCCCCTCTCCCTCCTTTCTCCAAAAAAACAATATATCTTGTTCCACCTGCACCAGGGACTGGGAAGTTTAAGTTCGCCTGCCACAGTGTTGTATTGACCCCGCGCTAATATAAACCATTTGTTGCCATCATTTTCTGGGCCTTCAAAGAGCACATTTGGAGAGAGGATGGAGATCCGTATGTAGAACATGAAGACGTGGGGCACCCTCCTCTTCCACCTGCTGCATGAGAGACTGTCCGCAGCTGGGAAGGGGCCGGACTTGGACTATCAAGCCCTTTGCTGTCGAGCTAATTGCTCTCTGAAGGGTTGGAAGCTATTTCCTTCCAGATCAACATGTGTCCAGATGTCACGGGACGGGGGGGGGGGCGATACAGATGTACAGCATTACCACAGCACTCCAGAGCTCGGTTTAGAGCCGGGTCTCCCAACTTTCTAAAAAAAGGGACAGTTTACTTTAGCATACCTCCCAACTTTTCAACTTCAGAATGAGGGACAAATGAGCATACCCCCCAAACGTTGAGTGGGGGGGGGTCCGCGGATCAAAGTTGTTTTCGGGTCCACGGATGAAATTTGTGGAGAGCGGGGGGGGGGGGTGGTCCGCGGATCAAAGTTGTTTTCGGGTCCACGGATGAAATTTGTGGAGAGCGGGGGGGGGGGGGGGGTCCGCGGATCAAAGTTGTTTTCGGGTCCGCGGATGAAATTTGTGGAGAGCGGGGGGGGGGGGGGGGGTCCGCGGATCAAAGTTGTTTTCGGGTCCACGGATGAAATTTGTGGAGAGCGGGGGGGGGGGGGTCCGCGGATCAAAGTTGTTTTCGGGTCCGCGGATGAAATTTGTGGAGAGCGGGGGGGGGGGGGGCCGCGGATCAAAGTTGTTTTCGGGTCCGCGGATGAAATTTGTGGAGAGCGGGGGGGGTCCGCGGGTCAAAGTTGTTTTCGGGTCCGCGGATCAAATTTGTGGAGAGCGGGGGGGGGGGGGTCCGCGGATCAGAGTGGTTGAGCGGGGGGGGGGGGTTACGTGGATCAAAGTTGTTGAGCGGGGGGGCAGATCAAAGTTGTTGAGCGGGGGTGGTAGCCATTTGCGGGACGACGGGATTTACCACGATTCTCGGTAATCGTGCGGGGGGGGGTGGTGCCGTGAATTCGCGGGAAAAATAACAGTGCTCGCAGGAACGCGGGATTTATCCGGGACGGTTGGGAGGTATGCTTTAGGGGGGCCGGACTGTGGCCCTTGGGAGTAGAAAAAGTCCCGACATCAGTGGAGGAAAAAAAAATGCCCTAGCGTTTGTTTTAGTGGAAGTAATTGTGCCTAAACCTTGGTGTCAGTGAGGGTAGTTATGCCCTATTCTTGGTGTCGCTGGGAAAAATTGTGACCCATCATTGGTGTCATTGGGCCCAATTGTTTGTGTCATTGGGAGGAATTGTGACCCATCAATAGTGTCATTGGGCCCAATTGTTTGTGTCATTGGGAGGAATTGTGACCCATCATTGGTGTCATTGGGCCCAACTGTTTGTGTCATTGGGAGGAATTGTGACCCATCATTGGTGTCATTGGGCCCAACTGTTTGTGTCATTGGGAGAAATTGTGACCCATCATTGGTGTCATTGGGCCCAATTTTATGTGTCATTGGGAGAAATTGTGACCCATCATTGGTGTCATTGGGCCCAACTGTTTGTGTCATTGGGAGAAATTGTGACCCATCATCGGTGTCATTGGGCCCAACTGTTTGTGTCATTGGGAGGAATTGTGACCCATCATTGGTGTCATTGGGCCCAATTTTATGTGTCATTGGGAGAAATTGTGACCCATCATTGGTGTCATTGGGCCCAACTGTTTGTGTCATTGGGAGAAATTGTGACCCATCATTGGTGTCATTGGGCCCAATTTGTTGTGTCATTGGGAGAAATTGTGACGCATCATTGGTGTCATTGGGCCCAACTGTTTGTGTCATTGGGAGAAATTGTGACCCATCATTGGTGTCATTGGGCCCAATTTGTTGTGTCATTGGGAGAAATTGTGACCCATCATTGGTGTCATTGGGAGAAATTGTGACCCATCATCGGTGTCATTGGGCCCAATTGTTTGTGTCATTGGGAGAAATTGTGACCCATCAATGGTGTCATTGGTCCCCATTGTTGATCTCATTGGGAGAAATTGTGACCCATCATTGGTGTCATTGGGCCCCATTGTTGATCTCATTGGGAGAAATTGTGACCCATCATTGGGGTCATTGGGCCCAATTGTTTGTGCCATTGGGAGAAATTGTGACCCATCATTGGTGTCATTGGGCCCAATTGTTTGTGCCATTGGGAGAAATTGTGACCCATCATTGGTGTCTTTGGGCCTAATTGTTTGTGTCATTGGGAGAAATTGTGACCCATCATTGGTGTCATTGGGCCCAATTGTTTGTGCCATTGGGAGAAATTGTGACCCATCATTGGTGTCATTGGGCCCAATTGTTTGTGTCATTGGGAGAAATTGTGACCCATCATCGGTGTCATTGGGAGAAATTGTGACCCATCATCGGTGTCATTGGTCCCCATGGTTGGTCTCATTGGGAGGAATTATGGCTCCAAGGGCCGAGCAAAAGCAAGCAAAGGGCCGCATCTGGCCCCCGGCCATAGTTTGGAGACCACTGGTTTAGAGTATGGACGCTTATAGAACTGGCTAAGATTCTGATCGAGCTGTACAAATTAAAGGGGAGCTCCTCGTAAGTTTTTTCTGAAGCTTGATTTGATGATTTAGTGTGGCCTGTAGCCAGGACCTCCCCTTTTGGTGGATCTTGACAATGTAATTCCGGTGCCGCACAAGCATCTTGTTTCTTTACCCACTTAAGACCCGGACCAAAATGCAGCTAAAGGACCTTGCCCCTTTTCGCGATTCGGCACTGCGTCGCTTTAACTGACAATTGCGCGGTCGTGCGACGTGGCTCCCAAACAAAATTGGTGTCCTTTTTTTCCCACAAATAGAGCTTTATTTTGGTGGTATTTGATCACCTCTGCGTTTTTTTTATTTTTTGCGCTATAAGCAAAAATAGAGCGACAATTTTGAAAAAAAATCAATATTTTTTACTTTTTTGCTATAATAAATATCCCCCAAAAACATATCTAAAAAAAAAATTTCCTCAGTTTAGGGCGATACGTATTCTTCTACCTATTTTTGGTAAAAAAAAAATCGCAATAAGCGTTTATTAATTGGTTTGCGCAAAATTTATAGCGTTTACAAAATAGGGGACAGTTTTATTGCATTTTTATTAATTTTTTTTTTACTACTAATGGTGGCGATCAGCGATTTTTTTCGTGACTGCGACATTATGACGGACACTTCAGACAATTTTGACACATTTTTGGGACCATTGTCATTTTCACAGCAAAAAATGCATTTAAATTGCATTGTTTATTGTGAAAATGACAGTTGCAGTTTGGGAGTTAACCACAGGGGGCGCTGTAGGAGTTAGGGTTCACCTAGTGTGTGTTTACAACTGTAGGGGGGTGTGGCTGTAGGACTGACATCATCGATCGAGTCTCCCTATAAAAGGGATCACTCGATCGATGCAGCTGCCACAGTGAAGCACGGGGAAGCCGTGTTTACATACGGCTCTCGCCGTTCTTCAGCACTGGGGAGCGATCGCGACGGGGCGGCTGTAAACGAATAGCCGCGCCGTTGTCCCGGATTGCTCCTGAAGCCACGGGGACCGCTGCATGTACCGGGGGGTTCCCGATTGGACCCCTGACCCACGTCAAGCAGAGCACGTACAGGTACGTACATGTGCCTGTCCGTGCCATTCTGCCGACGTATATGTACATACGGCGGTCCGGAAGTGGTTAATGGTTTATTTAGTGTTAGGGGTTTGGTTGGGCTTGGCATTAGGAGGCGCCTGGTTGGAGAGAGATATGGAAGCGATCGTACGGTAATCTGAGCGTTCGTACAGAGCTTTCGAAAGCCGATCAGGACAGTTCATCCAATAATATTTTATCGGACATGCACGAAAATTTTCTTTCTGTCGTACGTTATTTAGTGTGGCCTGTAGCCCGGATCTCACCTTTGGTGGATCTTGCCAATGTAATTCTGGCGCCGCACAAGCATCTTGTTTCTTTAATGGTTTATTTAGTGTTAGGGGTTCGGTTTGGTTTGGCGTTAGGAGACGCCTGGATGGAGAGAGATATGGATGGATGGATGGATTTCTGCACAAATTGGTCATAAAATGTGATCTGATCTTCATCTAAGTCACAACAATAGACAATCACAGTCTGCTTAAACTAATAACACACAAAGAATTAAATGTTACCATGTTTTATTGAACACACCGTGTAAACATTCACAGTGCAGATGGAAAAAGTATGTGAACCCCATAGACTAATGACATCTACAAGAGCTAATTGGAGTGAGGTGTCAGCCAACTGGAGTCCAATCAATGAGATGAGATTGGAGGTGTTGGTTACAGCTGCCCTGCCCTATAAAAAACACACACCAGTGCTGAGTTTGCGTTTCACAAGAAGCATTGCCTGATGTGAATGATGCCTCGCACAAAAGAGCTCTCAGAAGACCTACGATTACGAATTGTTGACTTGCATAAAGCTGGACAGGGTTATAAAAGTATCTCCAAAAGCCTTGCTGTTCATCAGTCCATGGTAAGACAAATTTTCTATAAATGGAGAAAGTTCAGCACTGCTGCTACTCTCCCTAGGAGTGGCCGTCCTGTAAAGATGACTGCAAGAGCACAGTGCAGACTGCTCAATGAGGTGAAGAAGAATCCTAGATAGGGTCACCACATTTCCAAACTACCATTCAGGGACACCCTCCTTTCCCAAAAATCATCTTGGGCTGTAACGAATCACAGCACAGTGATTGGACACAAAAGGCAAGATTTATGATTTCTCCAATCACAAGCAGGGGGCGGGGATTGTGCTCCTCCAGACATTTCCGGCCTGGACAAGTACTGTCAGTGAGTAAAAGCGGTGATGTGGCGGCCTTTTTTGGGGGCATCAGATTGGCCCTGGGGGTGGCTGTGTCAGTTTCATTCCGGGACACTGTATTGTCCTGAAATGAAGGTGCCCGGGACAGACCTGCAAAATGTGGGACTGTCCCGGGCAATTCGGGACACGTGGTCACCCTACTCCTAGAGTGTCAGCTAAAGACTTACAAAAGTCTCTGGCATATGCTAACATCCCTGTTAGCGAATCTACGATATGTAAAAGACTAATCAAGAATGGATTTCATGGCAGCATAGCACAGAGGAAGCCATTGCTGTACATTTACAGTTTGCACAAGAGCACCTGGATGCTCCACAGCAGTACTGGCAAAATTTACACTCACACGAGGGGTGCACATGCACATAGTAGCCAGAGGTGTCAGTAAAGAGCTCGATGTCTGAGCTCAATGACGCAGAAGCTGCAAGATCGTTTCTATAGTGCACAACACGGCCCCCCTTCATCTGTCCTGCCTTCTTCTGGCCCAGGAGGGCCCCTCTGGCCCCAGGGGCCCCTTACAGTTTGTATCGGCTGTACCCCCCTGATGGTGGCCCTGGTCAGGAGTACTGCTTTACAGATCAGCATGAGAGTCATGGAGCATTGGTGGCATACCTCCCAACTTTCTGAGATGGGAATGAGGGACACCTATCAGCAAAAGTATGCAGGCATAGGACACACCCCTTGCCACGCCCCCTTAAAGGAGAATTGTACAACAAAATAAGATTGATTAAACCCACAAGTTCTTTTTTTTCCCACTACTATTCCTTTTATATTGGCTTTTGGAATTTACAAATGCAGCAATTTAGAAATCGGGTGAAAGGTTTAGCACTGGGAAACACTTTTTGATAGTGCATTTTATATACAACTATAGAGATCAGACCAAAATGAGGGACAAATGAGGATAATGAGGGACAGAGGGACATTGCTCCAAATCAGGGACAGTCCCTTGAAATCAAGGACAGTTGGGAGAGGTATGTTGGTGGTGGTGTGGTGGTGGGTGGTTGGTGGGGCGGAGTGGAGGGTGATTGTTCCTTTAAGTGGGGTTAAGTTTTAGGATCAAGGGCAAGTGTCAAGGGTTAATTTGAGGTTCAAGCAGAACTTCTAGTTCAGATAGCTGAAGTTTTACAGCTTACGGGTTCCTTTTTTCTGGGTTGGGTTAAGTTTAAAAGTTGGAGGAAGGTTGAAGTTAACTCTAGGGGGGTGAGAGTAGGATTAAAGCTTGACTCCAGCCAAAACTTTTCTTTTTAGTTCTGGATAAGAATGAGCATAGGGCTAGAACCTCTCTTATTATTTCATATGCACTGCATGTCCCATTGGAGAGATTTCCCTTCTCTTGTAGTCAGGGCAGTCCGGTGACATCATTGCTTTTTGATACCAAAGTCAAATTTTATAGCCATGAAGTCATCACTCCCTAAAGATCCTTTACAAGACAAGCTTAATTACTCCTCCAGTAAATGCTGTATATTAAAGAGGTGAACCATTTAAGTTCTAGTTTAGCTGGGACATTGCCACTCTCCAGACACAAGTTATGCCCCGTACACACGATCATGAAAATCGTACGAAAAATTACGATTTCGGAGCGATCGTACGCTAATCTGATCGTTAGTAGGCATGTGCAAAAGGGAAAAATTTGTTTCGTTTTAATTCATCATTTAATTAATTTTGTTAAGTTAGATTCGTTACATGTGTTAAATTTGTTTTCGGAATTCCTTCGCTTTCGACCGAATTCGAAAAATCCGTTCGATTACGAAAATATTTAGACCGGATTCGATAATATATTTCAATCGGATTCGAAAACAAATTCTATTCTAATCAAATTCGAAAACAATTCGAATGAAAATTGAAAGCAAATTTGAATCGAAATCTAAAAAATATAAATCGATTTCTAAAAAAGAATGCAATAAAATAGAATATAAAATAATAAAACAATAGAATGAAAATCAAAGAATAGTAAAGAACAGAATGGAATTTAATAGAATGTAATGAAATACAATAGAATATGACCTGGCTTCTTCTATCTATCTTCCATTTTCTGAAATTGGAAATTCATATAGAATGAACACAAATTCGAATAGAAAAATATTAGAATAGAGCAGAATAATATATATATATTTTATAATTCTACTCTTCTAATATTTTTCTATTCGAATTTGAGTTCATTCTATATGAATTTCCAATTTCAGAAAATGGAAGATGGATAGAAGATAAATAGAAGAAGCCAGGTCATATTCTATTGTATTTGATTACATTTTATTAAATTCCATTCTGTTCTTTACTATTCTTTGATTTTCATCCTATTGTTTTATTATTTTATATTCTATTTTAATGTATTCTTTTTTAGGAATCGATTTATATTTTTTAGATTTTGATTCAAATTTGCTTTGAATTTTCATTCAAATTTGTTTTTGAATCGAATTGTTTTCGAATTTGATTCGAATAGAATTTGTTTTCGAATTCGATCGAATTTCGTCTGCGGGTTTTCGATTTGAAAACGTTCATTTGGATTCGGTTAAATTTGTTAATATTACAATTCGGGAATTCGTATGCATCCAAATAATGACAAATTTGTCCGAATTTCGATTCGGAACGAAACGAAATGCACATGCCTAATCGTTAGTACAAAGCTTCCGAGAGCTGATCAGGACAGTTCATTTAATATTATTTTATCGGACATGCACGAAAATGTTCTTTCTGTCGTACGAGAATTTTCACGCCAGATTCTGTGTGGACCAGTTTTAGTAAGTCTTGCCCCCAAGGGTCAGCAGTTGTAAGTTCTCTGATACTGCAGTGACTTCACCACTCTCCAAAGAAATTCATAGGACGTCAGTACGATATCCTCCAGATATATTTTATATTCTCTAGGTGTGACATCACTACCCACTATGTGATGTCACTCCTACAAAAATATACAATATAAACTGTTTTATATTCTCTAGGTGTGATATCACTACCCTCTAAATATCTTAAATTATCGAGGTGTGACATCACTAGTCAAATTATTTTGTATTCTATAGGTGTGATATCAGTACCCTCTATATATCTTATATTATCTAGGTGTGACAACGCTACTCTTTATAAATCTTATATTCTCTACATGTGTCACCATTACTCGCCGTATATTTGATATTCTCTAAACGTGACATCATTACCCCCCTATATATTCAATATACTTCACTACTCTCCAAATATTTATTTTTTCTCTCTAGATGTGACATCAACTACTCTTTATGTCTTTTTTAATCTCTAGGTGTGACATCGCTACTCTAATTAATTATTCAATATTTTCTAGAGGTGACATCACTAATCCCTCCATATATTTGATATTCTCCAAATGTGACCTCACTGCCACATATATATATATATTCTCTAGGTGTGACATCACCATTTAGATTACTTTATATTCAATAGATAGGACATCACTACTCTCCATATATTTGATATTCTCTAGGTGTGACATCACTACTCTAATTATTAAAAATGTTCTAGATGTTGGATCACAAATCCCTCATGTTTCATATTCTCCAAATGTGACATCACTAAACTCTATATATCTTATAGTGTCTCTAGGTTGACATCACTATTCTAATTACTGTATATTCTCTATATGTGACATCACTACTCTCCATATATTTAATTTTTCTCTAGATGTGATATCAACTACCCTCTTTGTTTTTATATTCTTCGAAGTGTGATATCACTACCCTCTATATATTTCATATTCTCTATATGTGACATCACTACTCGAATTATTCAATATATTCTAGAGGTGACATCACTAATCACTCTGTATACTTGATATTCTCCAAATGTGACCTCACTCCACTATATATATATATATATATATATATATATATATATATATATATATATATATATATATATATGTATATTGTATATTCTTTAGGTGTGACATCACTATTCTAATTACTTTATATTCTTTAGGTGTGACATCACTAGTCCCCATATATTTGACATTCTCTAAACATGACATCAATACCCCCTATATATTTGATATTCTGTAGCTGTGACATCACTACTCTCCATATATTTTATTTTTCTCTAGAGGAGACATCAACTCCACCATTTTTTTTTATATTCTCTAGGTGTGATATCAACAACCTCTATATATGTTATATTCTCTAGGTGTGACCTCACTGCCCTCTATATATTTTATATTCCCTAGGTGTGACCTCACTGCCCTCTATATATATTTTATATTCTCTAGGTGTGACATCACTCCGCTCTATATATTTTATATTCTCTAGGTGTGACATCACTCCCCTCTATATATTTTATATTCTCTAGGTGTGACATCACTAGTCTCCAAGTATGTCTTTCAAGATTTGTTTCAGTACTCTCCAGCCATCAGTTGTATTTTATAAGGTTAATATCTTTACTCTCTACAGCAAAGTTATGTATGTCACATCACTGAAATCCATATTTTCCTTCCAGACATAATAACCATTCAGATAAATATTACAGAAGTGATATCTGCCCAATATTATTATTATTATTATTATTATTATTATTATTATTTAGGTACTTGTATAGCGCCGTCATTTTCCCAGCACTTTACAGACATCGCTCCTCTTCCTATATAATACTGTATATATTTGACCACCAGTACAAGGACAGACTTGTTGGACCTGAAGTAGGAGGGATGAGTCTTTGAGACCCCTCTGTCAGCTGGGGTTTCCTTGGGGGTCCCCAGAGTGGTCTGAAGAATGTGAAAAGGAAGAGAACCCCACAGACACAATGTGAGTCCAGAAACTCTTTATTGCACATGACAGGAGGTCAGAAGGGAAAGCCCACGTCGGGCCTGACAGACGACCTCTAATTTTGCAATCTGTTGTCTAATATATTTCCTTTATTACAGCGGACATCCAAGCCCTGATGAAGGGGAACACTGAGACCCTGAAACGTGTTGGGTTTCCCCTCTGATCTCCTGTCATGTGAAATAAATGTTTACCGGACTCACATTAAAACTGCGGTGCTCTCATTCCTTTTACATGTATATTCACCGGGATCCGGTGGCGGTGCGCCCATAGTGGGAGCAGGAGCGCCGTCCCCACTCTCCTGCACCCATCAATCAACAATACATAGATTCATGTAGTGCATGAATCTATCTATTGTCACCGCTGCCGCCCACTATTCAGGTGTCCGGTCCCCTGTTGAGCGCCGGCCATCTGAATTGCAGCGGTGGGCTTGTTCTGGAAGTGCCTGATTAGAGCGAGAGGCTCTGATAGGCTTCCCGATTACAGCCTGTGAGCTCTAACCGCCTTCCAAATGGTTAACCAGAGGGCGCACAGGCCGTGCATTACCTGGTTAACAGTGCTGTGTTAGGGAAGCGATTCCCTAACACTGACCTGCCTCTCAGCCACTCAGGTACACCGGGTCAGTTTACCGGTCACCTGATTGGCTGAAGCAGCAGGCTTGGAAGGACGAGAGGAGGAGTGGGCGGGAGAAGAGTCTTCCTCATCGAGAAACGCTGCCGACCCGAGACGAGGTAAGGGCCGGGCAGACGGCGGGCACGCGAGCACTGTGGCAACACTTGAGGTACAGTGACAGCATTGGAAACACTGGCAGCCTTGGGCATACTGGCAGCATTGGGCACATGGCACACTGGCAGCATTTGGTGGTCACAGTGGCAGAATTTGGTGGTCACAGTGGCAGAATTTGGTGGTCACAGTGGCAGCATTTGGTGGTCACAGTGGCAGCATTTGGTGGTCACAGTAGCAGCATTTGGTGGTCACAGTGGCAGCATTTTGTGGTCACGGTGGCAGCATTTGGTGTTCACAGTGGCAGCATTTGGTGTTCACAGTGGCAGCATTTGGTGTTCACAGTGGCAGCATTTGGTGTTCACAGTGGCAGCATTTGGTGTTCACAGTGGCAGCATTTGGTGTTCACAGTGGCAGCATTTGGTGTTCACAGTGGCAGCATTTGGTGTTCACAGTGGCAGCATTTGGTGTTCACAGTGGCAGCATTTGGTGTTCACAGTGGCAGCGTTTTGATTTTTTTTTTTTTCAAATTCTTTTCAGTTTATTTGCACCCACCCAAAAAACTTTAGCACCAGCCGCCACTGCCGGGATCACCATTAATCTCTAGATTTAGTTACGGTTATTGTGACTGCTGTGTCACACATCATACATAAGTTATAATGGACACGGGCAGGGGCGGACTGACCATTGAGTCACTCGAGCACTGCCCGAGGGCCCCATGTCACTAGGGGGCCCCATCTGGGTTGCCAGGCTCAGTAAAACCAGGGACAGTATGTAAAAATCTGTGTTTTTTTTTTTTACATCTGTCCCTGATATGTCTGAAACCAACATGATTCTGATGTGAAAATCCCGAGATTTTAGCTGCCCCGCCTCTGCACTGCCTCCTGGCTTGGTGGCCATCTGTAAGCCCAGGGGCCCCATAGTCTTCTATTGCCCGGGGGCCCCATGAGTTGTCAGTCCGCCCCTGGACACGGGATAACTTCACTGTTCTCTGTATATAATAAAGCGATTCTGCTGCAATTTGTTTTATAAAAAAAAAAAAAAAAAACACCACTCTGGCCACTAAATCTGGCCCCCAAAAAGTCTGTTGGGAAATTGACACTTCTGGGAGTGTCGACCTCCTGGGTACCACTGCAGGAGAGAGTGGTGAACCGGGGTTAGAGGGCTGACCAGTGAGAGCTGTGGAGGTCCCAGAAGCGACTGTTTCCCAGTGGACTTTGGGGGATCAGCTCTGTTCACTAAATCTGGGTCCCCAAAGTCCACTGGGAAATGAACACTTTCAGAAGTGTCAACCTCCATCGCTCTCACTAGCTCCTCCCTCATCATTGCAGGAGATAGTGGGGTAGATTCAGGTACAGCTGCGCGCTCCTTACGGAGGCGCAGTGTACCCTTTTTACCCTGTGCCTACGCAAATTATTTGCGCTACGCTTCATTCATGAAGCAGTAGCCACGTAATTTGCGCGGGCGCTCCGCAAAAATGCCCTGCGTAAGGGCGCCTAATGTAAATGATCCCGTAGGGGGCGGGAATCATTTAAATTAGGCACGTTCTCGCACCGAGCGTAGAGCGCATGCTCCGTCGGGAAACTTTCCCGACGTGCATTGCGGTAAATGAAGTCGCAAGGACGTCATTTGCTTCAAAGTGAACGTGAATGGCGTCCAGCGCCATTCATGATTCACTTACGTAAACTACGTAAAATGTAAACCTCGCGACGCGGGAACGACGGGTATCCTTAGCATTAGCTATTAGCAGGAGCAGCCTTACGCTAAACACGACGTACGCAAACGACGTAAACTGCGTACGCAGGGCGCGCGTACGGTAGTGAATCGGCGTTAGTATGCAATTTGCATACTCTACGCTGACCACAACGGGAACGCCACCTAGTGGCCTGCGTAAGAATGCAGCCTAAGATATGAGGGCATAAGAGCCTTATGCTACGCATATCTTAGGCTGCAGTCGGCGTAACGAGCTCTCTGAATCAGGAGAAGTCGTTACGCCGGCGCAAGTAAGCAATTGCGCTGCGTAACTATGGTTACGCAGACGCAATTGCTTTTTGAATCTACCCCAGTGGTGACAACTGTTTAGAGGGCGGAAACAGTGAGAGGTGTGGAAGACCCAGGAGGTCAACAATCCCGGAAGTGTTGGTTTCCCATTGGATTTCGGTGGGTCAGTTCTGTTCACTAAACTGGTCCCCTGAAGCCAGTCAAGAAATTGACACCACGAGCAGGGCCACCATCAGGGGGGTACAGGCAGTACACCTGTAAGAGGGCAGAGGTCCCCAGGGGCCCGGATGGCAACCCCCTTTTTTTTATATATATATATTTTTTTTATAAAATATTACTTTTTTTATTCATTTTTTATATTTTATTTGTTTTTATTAAAGGGCCCAGAGGTCCTCAAGGCCCCCGGATGGCAACCCCCCCTTTTTTTTATGAAAACATTTTTTTTTCTTTTTATTAAAGGGCGAAGGTCCCCAGGGCCCTGAATGGCTGCCCCTTATTTATTTTTATTTGTAAGGGGCCCATAGGTCCCCGGGGCACCCCCTCTTTTTACTTCTTTTGTTCGTCCGCACCCAAAGCCACCCGACCTCATTTCGCGGCGGCAGCCCCCCCCCCCCCGCCTCTCAATTCGTGGCAACCCCCCGCTTCTCAATTTGAGGCGGCAGCACCCCCCCGGTTCTCTGCTCCAGGGGGCCCATGCCTGAAGCTGTGTAAGGGGCCCCATAATTCCTGGCCCTGACCATGAGTGTTGATCTCCTGGGTACCCTACTGCTCTCACTGGCTCCTCCCTCATCACTGCAGGACTAGTGGCATGGGGTTAGAGGGTCATACCAGTAAATGCAGTGGGGGACACCCCAGACGATTCACACACCTGAAGTGTCGGTTTCCCATCAGACTTTGGCAAATCGGCAACTTTTTAAATCCTCTGGGTGGATGGAACAAGGGCGCGGGCCACCGCACATTTGACCTGAAAGACTTTGGGAAATCAGTTCAGTTGATTAAACTGGTCAACTGAAGTCTCTTGAGAAATCGGCACTTCTGGGAGTGTCAATCTCCTCTCATTGGCTCCTCCCTCATTATTGCGGGGGAGAGTGGTGACATGGGGTCAGAGCAGTGGTCTCCAAACTGCAGGTCTTTGTTGCCTTATGCCGCGGACACACGGTCGGACTTTTGACCTGGCAAAAAAACTCAGTCGGAATTTCCGACGGAAAAATAGAGAACCTGCTCTCTTTCTAAAGTCCGTCGGAAAAAGTCAGGTGGCGTATACACGGTCGGAATATCCGATGAAAAGCTCCCATCTGACTTTTTCCATTGGATATTCCGACCGTGTGTATGCCGCATTAATCTGGCCCTCGGGGCACTATTCCCACTGACACCAACAAGGGGACACCATTCCTCCCACTGATACCAACAAGGCGGCACCATTCCTTCCACTGACTCCACCAAAGGGGGCACCATTCCTTCCACTGACACCAACAAGGGGGCACCATTCCTTTCACTTTACACCAACAAGGGGACACCATTCCTCCCACTGACACCAACAAGGGGACACCATTCCTCCCACTGACACCAACAAGGGGGCACCATTCCTTCCACTGATACCAACAAGGCGGCACCATTCCTTCCACTGACTCCACCAAAGGGGGCACCATTCCTTCCACTGACACCAACAAGGGGGCACCATTCCTTTCACTTTACACCAACAAGGGGCACCATTCCTTCCACTAACACCAACAAGGGGGCACCATTCCTTCCACTGAAACCAACAAGGGGGCACCATTCCTTCCACTGACACCAACAAGGGGGCACCATTCCTTCCACTGACACCAACAAGGGGGCACCATTCCTTCCACTGACGCCAACAAGGGGGCACCATTCCTTCCACTGATGCCAACAAGGGGGCACCATTCCTTCCACTGATGCCAACAAGGGGGCACCATTCCTTCCACTGACGCCAACAAGGGGGCACCATTCCTTTCACTGACACCAACAAGGGGGCACCATTCCTTTCACTGACACCAACAAGGGGGCAACATTCCTTTCACTTTACACCAACAAGGGGGCACCATTACTCCCACTGACGCTGGGGCATTTTCTACTTCCACTGGCCTCTCTGCCCCCCCTAATGTCTGAAGGACAAGGAACCGGCCCTTTGTTTAGAAAGTTTGGAGACTCCTGGGTTAGAGGGTCGAAACAAAAGAGAGCCCTAGGGGACCCAGGAGATCAACAGTCTCAAAAGTGGTGGTTTCCCAGTGGACTTCAGGGGATTGTTTTTCTGTTGGCTAAAACTTCTCTCCCAAAGTCCTTTGGGAAATCTACACTTTTAGACGTGTCGACCTCCTAGGTACCCGCTGCTGCCCTCACTGGCTTCTCTCTAATCCATTGAGAGGTGACGTGAGGTTATAGGGGGCGGAACCAGCGAGAGCTGCGGGGGACCCAGGAAATCAACACTCTCAAATGTGTCGGTTGTCCAACGGACTTCAGGGGATCAAAGCAACATTCACTGATGTGGGCATTAGGAAAGATGAGTATTTACTACCTTCTCTTATAACCAACAGCGGTTTAGAAGTGTAGAGTTCATACGGAAAAGAGTGGAGCACTATTTTCACATACGATTTATTGGTCACGTGCTTTGTTTAGATAAGACACAACCAACGCGTTTCAAGGGTTCTAAAGCATAGGAACATATGTTGCCAGAACACCACAGATCTGTAATCAATAGTCCAAATGTTTTATTGAAGCAATCCCATCCGAGTGTCAAGGCAACATTTGGAGGCCACACAGGACTTCTTCGCAGGCATGGGCTCACACATGCTTATCACATGCCTCCCAACATGGTCCTTCATGGCCTTGAAATGTTGCATCAACACTGTTCAGTAAATCAGTGGGGGCGGCAGTTCTCAGCAATCTCCACCTGCTGTTGCGCGTTTGTTCTCCACTGCGCGGATCCAACCCACACCTTTTCCCCAGCTCCAGATCTCCTAACTTCTCACAGCTCCCCCCAGCCCTCTTCAGTGCCCCTTATCTTGCCACAGAGCCTTCCGCTACCCATAGTGCTCCCAAACTCAGCCCCCACAGTACCCCCAGACCCCTTCAGTGCCCCTTAGCTTGCCACAGAGCCTCCCGCCACCACAGTGCTCCCAAACATAGCACTCAGCCCCCACAGTTCCCCCAGACCCCTTCAGTGCCCCTTAGCTTGCCACAGAGCCTCCAGCCACCCATAGTGCTCCCAAACTTGGCCCCCACAGTTCCCCCAGATCCCTTCAGTGTTCCTTAGCTTGCCACAGAGCCTCCAGCCACCCATAGTGCTCCCAAACTCAGCCCCTACAGTAACCCCAGACCCCTTCAGTGACCCTTAGCTTGCCACAGAGCCTCCCGCCACCACAGTGCTCCCAAACTTAGCCCCCACACTTCCCCCAGACCCCTTCAGTGATCCTTAGCTTGCCACAGAGCCTCCCGGCACCACAGTGCTCCCAAACATAGCACTCAGCCCCCACAGTTCCCCCAGACCCCTTCAGTGCCCCTTGGCTTGCCACAGAGCCTCCAGCCACCCACAGTGCTCCCAAACTCAGCCCCCACAGTTCCCCCAGATCCCTTCAGTGTTCCTTAGCTTGCCACAGAGCCTCCAGCCACCCATAGTGCTCCCAAACTCAGCCCCTACAGTAACCCCAGACCCCTTCAGTGTTCCTTAGCTTGCCACAGAACCTCCAGCCACCCATAGTGCTCCCAAACTCAGCCCCTACAGTAACCCCAGACCCCTTCAGTGATCCTTAGCTTACCACAGAGCCTCCCGCCACCAACAGTGCTCCCAAATTTAGCCCTTAGCCCCCACAGTTCCCCCAGATCCCTTTAGTGCCCCTTAGCTTGCCACAGAGCCTCCAGCCACCCATAGTGCTCCCAAACTCAGCCCCGGCAGTAACCCCAGACCCCTTCAGTGACCCTTAGCTTGCCACAGAGCCTCTAGCCACCTATAGTGCTCCCAAACTCAAACAGAGCCCCTCTTGGTCCAGCCAGTCATCCACATTGCACCTGCAAGGCAACCAACATTCTGGAAAGGCTTCCACCCCTTCCAGAAACCCCAACCCCTACCGTTGACCCCAACCCCCTACAGAAACCTCATCATGTTTGGAGTAGAGTTCTCTAACCCCCTCCAGAACCCCCATCTTACTGCAGTGACATCTAGCTTCATCCAGAGCCTTCCAGCTTTAATAATATATATTTTGTATCCCTATACTTTTTTTTTTCACTAGGGCATTGAGGGTTTTGGAAGGATTTACCGGACCCCGGTCTCAAGGTTGAAGACCACTGACATAAATAGATTAACACATTCACACCAAGGAAAAACAAAACAATATAAACTTTACAGTGCTTCAAAGTGCAGACTTACTACTCGGCGCAGTGTTCCGTCGCCATGCATTTAATCCCCGCAACGTGTCCCCTCGGGGGTTAAGATGATGCAGATTTTGTGTCCTGTAGTTCACCTGTAATTTATTTTAGAGAAAGCTGGCGTTCCAGGCAGAGCGAGCCAATTTTTTTTTCCATCCTGTCCTGCTCCGTAAGAGTGATAATCTGGGGCTCTCGGCTGCAGCTGTCTTTCTGTATCCAAAAGGATTCCGTCCTCTTCTGTAGCTGTCAGTTACATGACTCCTCGAGCCGCTCTGCCCTTCATAGTGAACGGATAAGGACAGAGGGGTCTGGTGTGAAGTTGTAGCATCACAAGAGTCTGAAAGCCCACCCCCCCCCCCTCCTTTAGATAAATTTAGCGGAATTCATTTTTGGAAGACTGTGGCGATCACAAACCGTTCTACAAGATGAGTTGGGAAATTTTGAATCTGGAAGTAAAGTCCTCCTAGATGACAACTGATGGTCTACACAAAAAAAGATGTCAGCTCATGGCATTCTGGGTCGCTTTGTCCTCGACTAACTTTTACCGGTCTTGCGTAGGTGATCGACTTCATGCCGGGAAATGCAACACCATAACAGCTCTGCTAAGTTTTATAAATCCTTTCTTTGCCCTGTGCGACTTGATGAGGCAATAATCACAATGTGCATCCTCCAAAAAAAACAAAAAGCTAATCATCAACTTGTTCCCGAGAGGTTCAGCATAGGCCTTGATCTTTGGCAGTCGTCATTCATGCCAACTCTGAGGCCCCGTACACACGACCGAGTTTCTCGGCAGAATTCAGCCAGAAACTAGATCGGAGCTGGATTCTGCCGAGAAACTCGGTCGTGTGTACACTTTTCAGCGAGGAACCCGACGAAGAACTCGACGGGCCAAACAGAGAACATGTTCTCTATTTCCTCGTTGTTCAATGAGGAAAGTCGGCCCGCCGAGATCCTCGGCGGCTTCCACACTGAACTCGACGAGGAACTCGATGTGTTTGGCACGTCGAGTTCCTCGGACGTGTGTACGGGGCCTAAGAGGAGGAAGTTTATTGTCACTTCTGATACCATTCAACTCACGTTTTGATATCATTTGAAGCTGAACTTCAACCAAGTGGTTAACCACTTCAATACCGGGCTTTTATACCCACCTCCATACCGCGCCTATTCTGGCACTTCTCTCCTACATGTACAAATCATCATTCTTTTACTAGAAAATTACGCAGAACCCCCAAACATTATCTATGTTTTTTTTAGCAGACATACCTAGGGAATAAAACGACGGTCATTGCAACATTTTATCTTGCACGGTATTTGCGCAATCATTTTTCAAACGCCTTTTTTTTGGAAAAAAATGTTTTCATGAATTAAAAAAAATAACAAAACAGTAAAGTTAGCCCAATTTTTTTGTAAAATATGAAATATTATGTTACACCGAGTAAATAGATACCTAACATTTCACGCTTTAAAATTGCGCACACTCATGGAATGGCGCTAAACTTCGGTACTTAAAGTGGAGGTTCACCTAAAAATAAACTTTTAACATTGCATTTATGAGATTAATGACAATTAGAATCGGCTGTTTTTTTTTTTTTTTTTAAATACGTCCGTACATACCGTTTCCTATATGTGTTCTCACCGCCGCTTCCGGGTATGATGGTCGGGGCTGGGCGTTCCCAATTGATTGACAGGCATCCGACCGTCGCATACAGCGCGTCACGAGATGCCGAAAGAAGCCGAACGTCGGTGCGCAGGCGCCGTATAGAGCCGCACTGACACTCGGCTTCTTTCGGCATCTCGTGACGCGCTGTATGCGTCACGAGATGCCTGTCAATCAATTAGGAATGCCCAGCCCCGACCATCATACCCGGAAGCGGCGGTGAGAACACATATAGGAAACGGTATGTACGGACGTATTTTTTAAAAAAAAACAGCCGATTCGAATTGTCATTAATCTCATAAATGCAATGTTAAAATGTTATATTTAGGTGAACCTCCACTTTAAAAATCTCCATAGGCAACGCTTTGAAATTTTTTACAGGTTACCAGTTTAGATTTACAGAGGAGTTCTAATGCTAGAATTATTGCTGGCCCTCTAATGCACGCGGCGATACCTCACATGTGTGGTTTAAACAGCGTTTACATATGTCGGCGGGACTTGCGTGTGCGTTCGCTTCTGCGCGCGAGATAACGGGGACAGGGGCGTTTTATTTTTTTTTTACTTATTTATTTATTTTGTTACACTTCTTCTTTTTTTTTTTTTTTTTTTATTTATTTTATTCCTATTACAAGGAATGTAAACATCCCTTGTAATAGGAAATGTGTGTGACAGGTCCTCTTTATGGAGAGATGCGGGGTCAATAAGACCCCGCATTTCTCCTCCAGGCTGGAAAGCATGAGATCGGTGAAAAAAAAATCACCGATCTCATGATTACTGTTGCTTACTAGCCGCAATCGCGGCTTTGTTTACTTCCGGGTACCCGGGCGTGACGTCATCACATCGCGCCCGGGCCTCCGACGGTCATAGAGATGACTGGTGACTAGGGTGCAGGAGCGCTGCCCCCTTTTTCCTGTCACTAGGGTGACCACATTTTTAAACTGACATTCAGGGACACCACCCCCCCCCCCACCCCCCAATAAAAAGATGATTTTTGATACTTTTTTTGCAAATTTTTGGGGCGGGGAATTCATACTGGGACCTGTAGTCCTTCACTTTTTGGGGGGTCACATCTGCCAAAAAATGGGGGACTACAAGTCCCGGCATGAACCCCTGAGATCTAAGGATGTGACCCCATAGATTTCACAGGTTCATTCTGGGACCTTTAGTTCTTCACTAGTTGAGGGAGGGGGGATCACATTTTAAGCTCTGAGGTGTTCATGCTGGGGCCTGTAGTTCTTCACTTTTGGGGGGGTCACATTCCCCGGAGTCTACACCCATTTCAGGAAGCCCCTTGGAAACGGAGGGCTCGGCTGTGCTGCACAGACACACACACCAGGGTGGAGGGCACCAGAGCCTGGCAGGCCGTAGATGAGAACAACGGGCTTTGAGGTGTCATAAAGTGGGACGGCCAGAGTGGGTGTGTGAGTGGAGGGCGTGTCCTGGGCGGGGCTGTGCGGCTGCTCGATGTAAGTTACATGTATTGTGTAGAGAAATAATGGTTCCAACGCAGGCTGGCACACAGCGGGTGGCCCTTCAGCCTCATCTCCAGTGACAACACGGATACCCACTGTATTCAGGGACACTGCATTGTCCTGAAATGAATTTACCTGGGACAGACCCGCAAAATCTGGGACTGTCCCGGGCAATCCGGGACACGTGGTCACTCTACCTGTCACGTCTCTCACCATAGATAGATTCATGCATTGCACCCTTGTCGGGCGTCACGCACCTGAATTACAGCGGCGGGAGTGTTTTTGGAAACGCCGTGGGCTCTAATAGATTTTCAAAATGGTAAACCACGGGCGTACTGCTGTGCATTCGCTGTTTACTCAGTGTTGTGTTCGCTTTCCTAATACTGACCCGCCTCTCAGCCAATCACGTGCTCGGGTCTGGTTACCTGTCGCCTGATTTGCCGAAACAGGCGCTGTGATTGCACGCCTGATAGAGAGGACCAGAGACATCGAGGACGCCACCGTGACCCGCTGTTAGACAGGATATATATATATATATAAAAACTTATATAAAAGATATAATATTATATATGAAAAGCACTAATAAAATAAGAGGCAGCATTATCTTTGCAATGGATTATAAACGGAAAAGAAAAATATGTACAAAAATATGTAAAAAAAAAAAAAAAAAACAGAAGAAAGAATCAACACATTTCGGCGGCTTAGGACTCCCCTTTATCAGAATTGGGGATCAAGACCTTATAAATAAGAGGAGTATCTGAAAGAACAATTAGGTGTCCTGACTGACAGATAAATGATACGATATATCAAATGTGAGATATATATATATATATATAATCACACACACTGTGTATTTTTTATTTTTATATATATATTCAATAAAAGATATATTATATATGAAAAGCACTAATAAAATAAGAGGCAGCATTATCTTTGCAATGGATTATAAACAAAAAAGAAGAATATGTACAAAAATATGTAAAAAAAAAACAAAAACAGAAGAATGAACCAAAACATTTCGGGGGCTTAGGACTCCCCTTCATCAGATTTAGAGATCAAGACATTATAAATAAGAGGAGTATCTGAAAGAACAATTAGGTGTCCTGACTGATAGATAAAATTTACTATATAGCAAATGTGAGATATCTATATATTTATAGATAGATATATATCTATCTATAGATTTTATTTATATATATATATATATATATATATATATATATATATATATATATATATATATATATATATTACACTGTGTGTGTGTGTGTGTATATATGTATATATATGTATGTGTATATATGTATGTGTATATATATATATATATATATATATATGTGTATATATATATATATATATATATATATATATATATATATATATATATATATATATATATATATATATATATATATACATATATACACACACACACAGTGTATTTTTATATATATATATATATATATATATATATATTTTCAATAAAAGATATAATATTTATATATGAAAAGCACTAATAAAATAAGTGGCAGCATTATCTTTGCAATGGATTATAAACGAAAAATATGTACAAACATATGTAAAAAAAAAAACAACAGAAGAATGAACCAACATATTTCGGGGGCTTTGGACTCCCCTTCATCAGAATTAGAGATCAAGACATTATAAATAGAGGATTATCTGAAAGAATAATTAGGTGTCCTAAGAGATAGATAAATTATACTATATATCAAATGTGATATACACACATTATATATATAAAAAAACTTTTTATATAAAAGAAAGATATAATATTATATTAAAAAGCACTAATAAAATCAGAAGCAGCATTATCTTTGCAATGGATTATAAACTAAAAAGAAAAATATGTACAAAACCACAAAACACTATGACCCCCCTGGTAGGACCCTTGTAAAAAAAAAAAAACGTCTGCCCTATTGCCCATATTTATCTTGGTAAGCCAACTAGCACAAAGCTAAATTTATCCCTCCCGCTCCTGACACGGCCCATTCACCCGTGCACCTGCCATGCGGTAGTTGAAATAGCTTATATAGGACGGCAGTCGGGGGCCCCCCACCTACTCTCTGGATCTACTGCAGCGGAGCATGTAAGAAGGCTTTGCTGGATAATCGGCCCCATTGGAATCCGGTACGCCTTCCACCACGCGGGATCTCCCAGCTCGTCTGTCTTATTTTTAGCAGGGAAAACATTTTAGGAGCCTATTTCTGCATTTCCCTAAAACGGGATCCTTTAAAAGTAGTGTTCTCTTCACAAGCAAAATGTTTTTGGCGAGGAACCAAGACGTACGAGGCCTGAAGATTGCGGGCCAGATTCACAAACAATTACGGCGGCGTAACGTATCCCCTTTACGTTACTCCACCGCAAGTTTTCGTCGTAAGTGTTTGATTCACAAAGCACTTGCCTGTAAACTTGCGGCGGCGTAGCGTAAAGCCGTCCGGCGCACGCCCGCCTAATTCAAATGGGGCGTGTACCATTTAAATTAGGCGTGTTCCCGCGCCGAACGTTCTGCGCATGCTCCGTTAGGAAATTTCCCGCCGTGCTTTGCACGAAATTAAGGCGCCCAGACATATTTTTTGAACGGCGACGTGCGTTACGCCGTTTCGTATTCCCGGACGTCTTACGCAAAAAAAAAAAATTTTTTAAATTTGACGCGGAAACGACGGCCATACTTTAACATTGATGGTGCAATTTTACACCACCTAAAGAGGACTCGTAACTTTGCGACGGGAAAAACCGACTAGCGACGACGACGAACACGCGTACCTCGTGGATCGCCGTAAACATCTAATTTGCATACCCGACGCAGGAAAACGACGCGAACTCCACCCAGCGGGCGCCGGAGAATTACACCTACGATCCGAAGGCGTACGAAGCCGTACGCCTGTCGGATCAAAGCCTAAAGCCGTCGTAACTTGTTTTGAGGATTCAAAAACAACGCTACGACGCGGCAAATTTGAAAATACGCCGGCGTATCAACTGTGAATCTGGCCCTGAGTGTCTGAGAAAAGGACTGTGGCCCAGATTCAGTAAGCAATTGCGCCTGCGTAACCATAGGTTACACAGCGCAATTGCTTACTTGCTCCGGCATTGCGAATGCTCCTGATTCAGGAACATCGTAACGCCGACTGCAGCCTAAAATCTGCGTGGCAGAAGGCTCTTATGCCACGCTGATTTTAGTCTGCATTCTTGAGTTGACCGCTAGGGGGCGCTCCCATTATAGTATAGTATGCAAATTGCATACTGACACCGATTCACAAAGTTGCGTGGGCCCTGCATACGCAAGGTACGGAGTTTCCGTACGGCGTCTTTAGCGTAAGGCTGCCCCTTCTAATAGTAGGGGCAGCCAATGCTAAAGTATACCCGCCCTTCCCGCGTCGCGACGTTCAAATTTTACGTCGTTTGCGTATGTGATTCGTGAATGCCGCTGGACGCCATTCACGTTCACTTTGAAGCAAATGACGTCCTTGCGACGTCATTTGCCGCAAAGCACGTCGGGAAAGTTTCCCGACGGAGCATGCGCTCTACGCTCAGCGTGGGAGCGCGCCTAATTTAAATGATTCCCGCCCCCGGCGGGATCATTTACATTGCGCGCGCTTACGCCGGGCAATTTTTCCGGCGCGCCCTCGCAATTTACGGAGCTACTGCTCCGTGAATCGAGGGCAGCGGCGCAAATTTGCGGGGGCGCAGGGCAAAATCGTTGCCCTGTGCCTCCGCAAAAAAAGAGCAAATCTCTTTGAATCTGGGCCTGTGTTTTTGTACGTGGCGATCACAATGATCGGTTCTGCGCTACTCCAACTGGTCCAGGAATGTGTGGCTAAAGGCCCGTACACACGATCGGATATTCCGACACCAATCGTCCGACGGACGTGTTTCGTCGGACAATCCCGACCGTCTGTACGCTCCATCGGACAATTGTTGTCGGAATTTGTCTGGTTAAGGTCCAGTAAATCTTTATATGGCATGAGCTTAAAAAAAAAAATCTGAATACCGACGTGTTTCGGGTTCAGAAATCCCCCTTCATCAGGGCTTGGATTCTGAAACAGATATTGATAACCTTCCAAAGACTTGTATTTCAAGCCATCCAGTCCCGAGATCTATAAAGTTCAGATTTTTTTTAGCTCATTCCATATAAAGACTTACTGGACCTTAACCAGACAAGTGCCACACTCATCCTTATTACCTTGTTCAGAGTTGTGCTGTAGGGTTGTTTTGTGTATTTATGAGCCTGAAACATGTTGGTTATTTAGATTTTTTTTTGGTGCAATGAAGACTTACTAGACTTCTTATTACCTTCTTCAGGGTTGTCCTGTGTAATCTCAGGACTTGATGAACAAATACAACCCTTTGGCAGGTAAAGTATATGTGTTTCAGAATCCAAGCCCTGATGAAGGGGATTTGTGACCTGAAACATGTTGGTTATTAATATTTAAATATTTTTTTTCGGTGCAATGAAGACTTACTGGAGTTCTTACTATTCGTATTACCTTCTTCAGGGTTGTCCTGTGTAATCTCAGGACTTGATGGACAAATACAAGCCTTTGGCAGATAAAATATATCTGTTTCAGAATTAAAACCCTGATGAGGGGGGATTTCTGACCCGAAACATGTTGGTATTCAGTTTTTTTTTAGCTAATGCCATATAAAGACTTACTGGACCTTAACCAGACAAGTGACGCACTCATCCTTATTACCTTGTTTAGGGTTGTGCTGTAGGGTTGTTTTGTGTAAATCTCAAGTCCTGATGAAGGGGATTTCTGAGCCTGAAACACGTTGGTTATTTTGATTTTTTTTTTTGGTGCAATGAAGACTCACTGGATGTCTTACTTTTCTTATTACCTTCTTCAGGGTTGTCCTGTGTAATCTCAGGACTTGATGGACAAATACAAGCCTTTGGCAGGTAAAGTACCGTATTTATCGGCGTATACCGCGCACTATTTTGCCCTGAAAATCAGGGCAAAATCGTGGGTGCGCGATATACGCCGATACCCGCTTTCCCGCCATGAGTTTGAATACTGCGCCCGCATATAGCGAGCGCAGTACACTCGTGAATCTTCGGGCAGTCTCGGCGCCTCTCGTACTGACGTCCTGAGCGTACAGGACGTCAGTGCGAGAGGCGCCCGAGCCTGCCCGAAGATTCACGAGTGTACTGCGCTCGCTATATGCGAGCGCAGTATTCAAAGTCGTGGCGGGAAACGAGCGGGAGGACGCCGCCGGACCCGCCGAAGATAGACACCGGACCCGCCGAAGAGGACACCCGAAGCCGCAGAAGGACACCGGACCAGACGAGGCCGCAGATGGACGCCGCGCAAGACATCAAAACTGTAAGTACAAAAAAAACAAAAAATCTTTTTTTCCCACAGGATTGGGGGCCACTTTGGGGGTGCGCGGTATACGCCAGAGCGCGTTATACCGCGATAAATACGGTATATGTGTTTCAGAATCCAAGTCCTGATGAAGGGGATTTCTGACCCTGAAACACGTTGGTTATTTCTATTTAGATTTTTTTTTTTGTGCAAATGAAAACTTACTGGACTTCTTACTCTTATTACCTTCTTCAGGGTTGTTCTGTGTAATCTCAGGACTGGATGGACAAAGGCAGGTAAAGTATGTGTTTCAGAATCCAAGCCCTGATGAAGGGGGATTTCTGACCCCCGAAACACGTTGGTATTCTGATTTTTTTTTTTTTTTTAGCTCATTCCATATAAAGACTTACTGGACCTTAACCAGACAAGTGACACACTCATCCTTATTACCTTGTTCAGGGTTGTGCTGTAGGGTTGTTTTGTGTAAATCTCAAGTCCTGATGAAGGGGATTTCTGACCCTGAAACACGTTGGTTGTTTAGATTTTTTTTGGTGCAATGAAGACTTACTGGACTTCTTACTCTTCTTATGACCTTCTTTAGGGTTGTTCTGTGTAATCTCAGGACTTGATGGACAAATACAAGCCTTTGGCAGGTAAAGTATATGTGTTTCAGAATCCAAGCCCTGATGAGGGGGGATTTCTGACCCCGAAACACGTTGGTTTTCTTTTTTTTTTTAGCTAATGCCATATAAAGACTTACTGGACCTTAACCAGACAAGTGACACACTCATCCTTATTACCTTGTTCAGGGTTGTGCAGTAGGGTTGTTTTGTGTAAATCTCAAGTCCCGATGAAGGGGATTTCTGACCTGAAACACGTTGGTTATTTCTATTTAGATTTTTTTTTTTGGTGCAATGAAGACTTACTGGACTTCTTACTCTTCTTATTACCTTCTTCAGGGTTGTTCTGTGTAATCTCAGGACTGGATGGACAAAGGCAGGTAAAGTACTGGGTGGGCCATTTATATGGACACACCTTAATAAAATGGGAGTGGTTGGTGATATTAACTTCCTGTTTGTGGCACATTAGTATATGTGAGGGGGGGGGAAACTTTTCAAGATGGGTGGTGACCATGGCGGCCATTTTGAAGTCGGCCATTTTGAATCCAACTTTTGTTTTTTTTTAATAGGAAGAGGGTCATGTGACACATCAAACTTATTGGGAATTTCACAAGAAAAACAATGGTGTGCTTGGTTTTAACGTAACTTTATTCTTTCGTGAGTTATTCACAAGTTTCTGACCACATAAAATGTGTTCAATGTGCTCTCCAGTGACATTGCGGCGAGTGCTACGCTGTGGGCTCTTGCTGAATGAAGCTAGGACAGCCACTGAAGTTTCTTCATTAGACCCCTTTCACACTGGATACGCCATAAAATCGCGGTAAATTCACGATAAAACACCGCTATTTTACCGCAAATTTACCTCGATTTTAATGCTCCACGCTCCAGTGTGAAAGGGGTCTAATGAAGAAACATCAGTGGCTGTCCTAGCTTCATTCAGCAAGAGCCCACAGCGTAGCACTCGCCGCATGTCACTGGAGAGCACATTGAACACATTTTATAAGTGGTGAGAAACTTGTAAATAACTCATGAAAGAATAAAGTTACGTTAAAACCAAGCACGCCATTGTTTTTCTTGTGAAATTCCCAATAAGTTTGATGTGTCACAGGACCCTCTTCCTAATGAAAAAAAACAAAAGCTGGATTCAAAATGGCCGCCATGGTCACCACCCATCTTGAAAAGTCCCCCCCCCCCCTCACATATACTAATGTGCCACAAACAGGAAGTTGATATCACCAACCACTCCCATTTTATTAAGGTGTATCCATATAAATGGCCCACCCTGTATATCTGTTTCAGAATCCAAGCACTGATGAAGGGGGGATTTCTGACCCCCGAAACACGTCGGTATTCTGATTATTTTTTTTTTTTAGCTCACTCCATATAAAGACTTACTGGACCTTAACCAGACAAGCGTCACCCTCATCACCTTCTTCAGGGTTGTGCTGCGGGGCTGAGCTTGTTAGATCTCAGGACTGGATGGCCCAAAGTTCACAATCGTTCATCATCGGCTCTGAGATCCGCCGATCGCGTCACGTAACGGAAAAGCCGACGAGATCTCATTACCTCCAATACTTCAGAGGCACGCCGCCGATGATGTACGCCGTCGCATTTTTACTACGCAGCCCATAAAAATAAAAGGTCAGCCTTGGTCTTCCTTCCACCTCTCCGGTTATTTATTTACTTTGTTTTTATTGCGGCACGTTCTTCCAGGTCGCGATCGTAAATACGGAACGGTCGCCCCCCCCTCCTCACATGTTGCCTGTTAATGGTTCGCACATGTAATCGCATCAAGCATGGTATCCGGGGAGTGCCGGGACGGGTGATTGATTTTGATTTAGGATATATTTGCACTCGGAGAGGACGCGCGGGCCAAGAGCGCTCTCCCATGGGGGTAACTCCAAACCAGGTGCCTGCTGAGGACAGGAGGGGGGCGGCCATGTTGGATTTGTCAAGGGAGCCTCTGGGGAGCATGCTCAGTAATGCATCACTAATGCGTTCAGATTGGGGCGGCTAACAGCTGGGGAACAGGTTGTGGGAGCCAAGGAGGAGATACGTTGACGATTTCCTTATCTGTGTGATCCGGAGATGATAGGACTTTCCAGGCTTGTTACCCTGCAGTGTGTTTCCTATCAACTGCCGGGCTGCAGCGGCTGGAGGATGTAGCGGAGCAAGCGGTGGAATTGGTTACGTGATCCTTCTTCAGCCAGGGGGCCGTGGGGGTGGGCACGAGGGGGCGCCTGCCCTGGGTACTGCAGTATTATATGAGGTGTGGGGGCACCGCAAGGAGGTTCAGAAGATAAATTTGTTGGGAGGGGGGATTTGGGGGGGGGGGGTGACAGGGGTTTAAAATTGTTCTGGGTGGGGGAAACTTGGGTTGGGGGGGGGGGGGTTGTGGGTGCTAGGAGCAGTGATTTAGGGGGATTTGTGTCAGAAGAGGCGATATGGTAGAGAGGGGGGGGGGGGGGGGTGAGATTTGTTCTCAGAAGGGAAATTTGTTTAAGGGGGGGGTATTTGTGCTAGTAGATGATTGGTGGGTGATTGTGGTAGGAGGGGAAATTTGGAGGAGGGACGGACTTGGAGTGGGGGGAGAGGATGTGTAAGGGTGTTTTTTTGTGGGGGGGGCTTTTTTGTTGGGGAGGCGAAGATTTGTGCTGGGGGGGGGGGGATTTCAGCAGGGATGGATTTGTACTGTGAGGAGGGGGTATTTGTGCTGGGGAGGGGGAGATTTGGAGTTTGGGGAAAGAATCTGTACTCTGAGGTATTTTTTTTTGGGGGGGGGGGCATTTGTGCTGGGGGGGCAAAGATTTGTGCTGGGATGGGGGAGATTTGGAGTGGGGGGAGAGAATCTGTACTCTGTATTTTTTTGGAGGGAGGGGGGGCATTTGAGCTGGGGGGTTTGGGGATGGGGGGGGGCAAAAATTTGTGCTGGGAGGAGAGATTTCAGTGGGGGGGCATGTATTTGTACTGGAAGGAGGGAGTATATGTGCATGTGTACACAGAGGGGTGTTTTTTTTGGGTGGGGGGGCATTTGTGCTGGGGAGGAAGGTTTTGGGATAGGGGGCAAAGATTTGTGCTGGGAGGGGGAGATTTGGAGTGGGGGGAGAGAATCTGTACTTGGAGGTATTTTTTTTGGGGGGGGCATTTGTGCTGGGGGTTTGGGGGGCAAAAATTTGTGCTGGGAGGAGGGATTTCAGTGGGGGGGCATGTATTTGTACTGGAAGGAGGGAGTATTTGTGAATGTGTACACAGAGGGGTGTTTTTTTTGGGGGGGGGGGGAAGGTTTTGGGATAGGGGGCAAAAATGTGTGCTGGGAGGGGGATTTTAGCAGGGGACGGGTTTGTACTGGGAGGGGGTATCTGTGCTGGGAGGGGGAGATTTGGAGTGGGGGGAGAAGATCTGTACTTGGAAGGGTGGGTTTTTTTTTAGGGGGGGAGCATTTGTGCTGGGGGGGAGGAGGAGGGATTTCAGCAGGGGGGTGGATTTGTACTAGAAGGAGAGGGTATTTGTGCATGTGTACACGGAGGGGTGTTCTTTTGGGAGGGGATTTGTGCTGGGAGGTGAGATTTCAGCAGGGGGTGGATTTGTACTGGTAGCAGGGGGTATGTGTGCTGGGAGGGGGAGATTTGAAGTGGGGGGGGGGGGAGAAAATGTGTAGTGGGGAATTTTAGGGGTAGAGGATTTGTGCTGAGCTGTTACAGTGGAATATTTTTAGACCCTTTGTTGCATCTCAGTGCTGCTGATCCCCTGCAGTCCCTTTGCAGCCACTTCCTGTCTACGTGCCCCCCCGTCTATGGCTGCATGGGCAGGTTTCCTAAAGGGAAACAACAACAGCGGGCCATGCCTGTGTAATGTGTGTTAAAACGTTCTCTTGTAGTTTTGAACGGAAAGCCCCTGTGAGAGGGTGACAACGCAGGAGTGCGACTAAAGGAACAGGAGAAAAACGTTGTCACCTTAGGACAGGAAGTGCCTGATTTAGGACCAGAAACGATGACCCCCAAATATCCATTTTCAATCTTTTTAAGTCTGCTGCCTTATTTATTTATTTATTTATTTATTTATTTATTTATTTAAAAAAAAAATTTAATTACATTTTAAAATATTTTTTTTAATAGATTTTTTGCATTTTTTGGAATGTTTGTTTAAATAACATGTTTTTTTTTTCTCAACAATACATTTTTATTTATGTTGGGTAAGAAACAATACAAAAAAATAATAAAATAAAAATGGCTGTATATAGTAATAAACATTGGTAGTAATATCTATACTATAAAGGAATTTAGTATAGGATTGTTCAGTTCTTAAAATGTTTTCTTTAAAAAAAAAATGTAATTGTTAGTTTTTTAATTTCTTAAATAAAAAAAATATATATATATATATAAAAAATTTTGGGGGGGGGGGGGTTAAATATATTTTAAAGGGCCCG